>NC_140171.1:47650635-48250635 GCF_963971535.1 Notolepis coatsorum
GGACTGAGTGAGTTGTTTCCCCCTGAGGTAGGGCTGGGCGATATAATGATAATTATCGCGGTATATTTTAATAATCGATATCGGAGAAGAAAATATTGAGAGAAAAAAAATCGACCAAAGATTTATTTTTCTCTTGTCCATTTATTTTGTTTGCTTTCTAATTTAAAATACAGTTTGAAACCGTCTGTACACAGTAGGCTATGTGTGCTAGCAGAGCTAGTCTCCAGTCATGAGTCACGGTGCACATGTGCGGTGGTTTGTCCACCAAAAAAACGCCAAAAGATAGAAAAGAAACTAGCAGAGCCAGAACTGTTCAACTCCCCTGGAGCCACACTAAAGATGGCGGCAACGACAAAGAATTTCTGCAAAATTCTGCAAAAACTTTTATTTCTTTTTTTTATACTCGATTCCCCCCCCCCCCCCCCCCCCCCCATCCAGGTTAAACCCTACTGATCAATTATGGGTAGTTTACATCATTGGTATATAATTTCATTATTTATTTTTTTCCATTTGACACCGGAAATGCCACTCCGAAAGAGTTAAAAAAGGTCCACGCACGAATAACATGCACGCGCGAATCAAAAAAGGTTATCAAACGCCGACTTCACTACAGGTGCATATTAATGAGCCGAATCTAAAAGCTTATCAGACGCTAGCACGGCCGTGACGTCACTTCAGGAAACGTATGCCTGGCCGTCCGGGTCATAGTACTACTCGATATATGGCGCTGGCTAACGTTAGCATTATGTCTACTGTCGTGAACCATTTGAGATCGGGGCATGTAGAGGAGTTTGGGGAACGAGTAAAATCATGTGCAGGTCCTCTTCTCAGACCTGTGTGGCAAAGCACTGCACACGCATCATGCAAGCTACACGTCGCTGCATGTTGATCAATGGTGGCCCACTCGGTGCATCACAGTTAGCCTATAGCTCCGCCGTCCCTTCTACAGTCGGGACCAGTACACTAATGTTAGCCTATTAGCTCCGCCGTCCTCCCGGCTACAGTCGGGACCAGTACACTAATGTTAGCCTATTAGCTACGCCGTCCTCCCGGCTACAGTCGGGACCAGTACACTAATGTTAGCCTATTAGCTACGCCGTCCTCCCGGCTACAGTCGGGACCAGTACACTAATGTTAGCCTATTAGCTACGCCGTCCTCCCGGCTACAGTCGGGACCACTACACTGACGTTAGCCTATAGCTCCGCCGTCCCTGCGGAGCTATAGTGGTTCTCTCCTCTTTGTGTGCCCCCGTTCTCGCGTGTGTCCTGCCGGGGAGCTTGTGGACGCGACAACAGCGGCGGCCGTAGCGTTAGTTAGCTCATAGCTATCGTGTACCAATAGCGTTACGGCGGGCTCGAGCACCCTACGGCTGCCGCCGTTGTCGCGTCCATGGGCTCCCCGGCAGGGTACCCGTGGGGACGGGGGTGTACAGAGAGGAGAGAACCATTTTGTGTCGGGCGTTCATGCCGGCCAGCGAGCCGGACGTCGGGATATGTTGTTAGCACAATAGCTACCAAGCTAAGCTATGTTAGCTTATAACGGCTTTTACAAATAGTGGTTAGCTTTAGAGATGGATGGCTATGATCACGGAGCAATAGTGTTGTTAGGTGAAACAGATACATTTTCATTCAGCTAGTAGTAGCAAGGCTCTCAGTGCCTGCCACTAGCTGTGTGTGACTCTCAGCGCCCCCTGGTGAGCCCCCTGGTGCCCTGCACCTGTTGTGATGACATCATTTCGATTACACACGCACGTTATGAACCATTGATTAAAATATCCACGTGCGTGGTGATTGATTGTGTTGGGCAGACAAAATGTTTGATAAAAACGCTAAAACTGGGTCAATTTCAATACTTTTTTTTCCTTCTTCATGAAAGTCACCGTTGGCCTAGTCCACATTGTTTATTGAACAAAAATACAACATGAAGCTTGGCCTTTAACGATATCGTTATCGCGATATCATTTTTGGCCACATTGCCCAGCCCTACCCCAAGGAGGCTCTGAGGAAGCATCTGAAGGACAATTTTCATAGCCTAATTGATCTAAAAGATGCACATGCTACTGTTTCTGTTTGTTTATTAAAACCGGTTGATCGGCCAATGCAATGCTGTTATTATAGGCTACGATGGTGAATGGTGTCATTTTGATTTATTGTCGGTCAGCTGAGCCGATCAACGTTCTGAAGGATTATCTGAACTTCAGATTCTGAAGTGCCTAATTATGTGCAATACCCTTTGATTTTTATGATCCATTCTATTAAAAAGAATAACTGAATTGCAGAATATTTTTTTGCTAGAAAGTCCCATCCCTAATTATAACTGTGACTTAAAAGCTTTGCCCAGAGTTCCTAGAAGGACAGTGACATCCCCCAGCTCTGGTGTGTGTGTGTGTGTTCTGGAAAGAGTTCAGTTGGCACGACTCCAACCACTCCTGTGTGACTCTGACAACAGTGTAAACAGGGTGATGATTGAGGGAGGAGCCGCTTGTGTGTGTGTGTGAGTGTGTGTGTGTGTGTGTGTGTGTGTGTGCATGTATGTTTGTGTGTGTACACTAGATCTTAAAGCCTGCTCCTGGACGGCCTGGGGGCTCTAACTGACAAAACATCACAATAGATTCCCTGGAGCCCAAACAGCCTCCAACCCAGCGGCAGTTATACACTGGAGATGCCAAAGTCTGTCCTTAGCAGAGTAGCCCGGCCTAGATATCTCCCCCTTGGTTGGGACAGGGTGTCCCTTTGACGACAAGATGTTCTGTTTCCCTCAAAATGTGTTATTTTCTGGGTATTTTCTGTACAAATACCAGTTTTGACACTTCAAACGTGTAATATTTGATACACACACCAGTACCATTTGCTTTTCCATAGCCCACGAGCCTAGACAGTGCTTAATTGAACACCGTTTAAAATGAAATTACATTGTAAGAATTCAAACATTCAAAACTTGTGGCCTTAACTTATTGGCTGCCACGCTAATTCCGGGATGCATGTGGCACATGCTAAATTCTTAGGTGTCATTGTTGATGAAGGCCTTACATGGAAAAGTCATATTGAGCTAGTTTGCAAAAAAGTTATGAAATCATATGGCATTATTAGAAGGATTTCTTCTCTTGTGAATCGCTCCTGTCTTTTGACACTTTATTAAAGTTTGATATACCCATATTTATCATATTGTAATATTATTTGGGCCAGTACCTTTCCTACTTCTCTTCATAAACTTTTTATATTGCAAAAGAAATTCATAAGGGTTGCCACTACTTCTAAATCACCTTGAACCATCTGCTCTTCTTTTTAAACAACTTAAAATACTATCAATCTTTGATATTAATGTATACCAGATATGTATTTTTATGTTTAACTGCACTTTTAATTTAGATTTATTTCCTATTGTTTTCCATAATTGTTTCATATCAAACTCCAGTATTCATTCATATCCAACAAGGCAATCAAACAATATTCATCGTAATTTCTTCCGCACAACATTAGGTCAGTTCAGTATAAGATTTAGAGGTCCTACTATTTGGAATTCAAATCCCTCCATAATAAAAATGTGCTCATCTATTTCATCACTCAAATCCAAGCTTAAATATACATTGTTAAATAAATAGCTTCAATCTCATAAAACCATTAATGTCACTTTGTTTTACAGTTTCATGTTAATTTGTTTAGACTAATTATTCATGTTGTTGTTTGTTATTATTATTATTATTATTACTTTGATTATTATTATTATTATTATTATTATTATTATTATTATTATTATTATTATTATTATTATTATTATTATTATTATCTTAATTCATTCAGGGCCAACAGTGCCCTCTGCTGATGCCCTTCTGGGCCAACGCTGTATCCAATGGAGAATAGGACTTATTTGCGAGTACTTAAAACATATAAAATATAATAGCAATAGATCTAAATAACACAGTGGTCGTCAATGAGTTGCTTCCAGTCAACATGCACGAAACAGATATCAATATATTTTTAGAGCGTTCTGTCTCATCTCAATAAACCCCAGCAAATCGAGCTTAAATGTATTTCCTTCGAAATCGTGCCATTTGGCAGCTGGGTGGCGCAGAGGAGATTGCGCTCGTCACCAATGCGAGAGACTCCGGTCTCAAATCCGGGTGTCAGCATTTGCCTCCGGCTTGGGCCAGCCGTCATACTAACTCGTTTGGCTGAGTTAGCGGGAGGGAAGTCAATGGGGTGGTAATCTGGCGTTGTGGACAGCGACTCCTACAGGTCAGGTCAGGGCGCCTGCACAGCAAAAGACAGGAAGTGGTGAAGGCAGCGTGACCTCCCACGCGTTACACTTCACCAATGAGAGTCTGCGCTGTCAGGTGAAAAGAGAGCCGCTGGCTGTCTCCGCATGTGTCGGAGGAATCATGTGGTAGACCTCAGGGCTCCCTTGACCGACCCGTAGGGGGCACATGCGCACAACGGCCAGGTAGGGGAGGGGGGAATTGGCATAACGACTAAATTGGGATGGGAGGAAAAGCACATAAAAATCAGGCGGAGAAAAAGAGGATTAAAAAATAAATAAAATAAATCGTGCCATTTGTCGCTTGATTTATGAATAGTTTTCAAATAAACGCTAGATTATCGCTATTATATGTGTACTTATGCACGAAGAGCAGCGGGGTCTGAAATTTTTTTTTTGCTGCACAGTCCCAGCCAATCCAATCCAATGATGTGCAATACCATCCGGGAGACGATAGGAGGCGGTATTTTCCCTTTGCGAGCTCAGACCCATTCCCAATGATAACGTCAGGCTGGATGGATGAAAAATGAATGGATATCGCTAATAAAAGAAATTGGATTAAAACCCGGGATTTCTCGAGTTTGGCGCCCAGAGCATGGCGAGTTAACCCGGACTATCTCGGGTTTGGCCTCCAGTGAGTTAATATTATGAAAATTGTTTTATGAACTTATATCACTTTACTTTTTACTTTTGTTTTAATCCAAGTTGAGTCCCCGTATAGGCCCATCTGGGTCTCTTGCCTCTACTCAGCACCTTTATACACTTTTTGTCCATGTAAATTTTGGATCCTCAGCCCCGTCTGGTCCCTGTTCTTTTCATGTTGATGACCATCAAAGGCTGCATCAGATTTTCTCGCGATTACTGACTTTTAATTTTGTTCAGCATATTTCGGGTCCTACTCATGTAGCCGGGCATCCTTTAGATTTAGTTTTCTCACATGGGTTAAACATTAAGAATGTCAACCTCCAGGATTTCCATCTGAGTGACCATAAGTGTTATAATGTCAGCCTTATATATATCTAGGATTAATATTGATGCAGTATCTATATTTCCCAACTAGAGGGAGCTATTGCTCAAGGGATATTATTTTGTGACTACAGATATATACGTGAGGCATTCTCCGTATCCGGTGCCTGAGTCCTTACCTGTATGACTAACGTGCGCTGAGTGTAAGACGCACCTGTATTGAACAACCTTCCATTGCTCCCGTTTTCCACTAAACTACTAAACCAAAGGGATCACAAGCGTGTCGTGTGGCTTAATTATTATTAGAGGTTAGCACATATTTTTGGCGACGAGGATAAACTGGATTGGCGACGTGTCATCCCGGTTGCTTTTGTTTGTTGTTAGCGTGAGGCTAAAGCTATAGCTGGAAGGCTAACGTATGAGCGACGCCGGCAGTGGTACTGAAGGGGCATCGCTCGGGGACGGGAGAGCATCGGAAGAAGAAGAAGAAGACGAGCCGAGTGTGGAAGAGGAGCCTCACGCTCAGATGGCGACGTTTGGGACTATCAGTGAGTTCGTGGAAGCGAATGAGGACTGGACAGAGTACGAGGAAAGGTTGGGACATTTTTTCAATGCAAATGGAATTACTGACTTGGCGAAAATGCGCTCTATTCTCCCGAGTGTGTGTGGGGCTAAGACTTATAAGCTAATAAGGAATTTAGCTACACCACTGAAACCGGGGGAAATTCCATATGAAGACTTAGTCAAGCTTGTGGGGAACCACCACAACCCAAGACCCTCTGTGATAGTGCAACGTTTCAAATTCCACAGTCTGTTCAGGAAGCAAGGTCAGTCTGTAGCCAACTTTGTAGCTGAGCTACGCCAACTGTCAGAACATTGTGAATTCGGGGCAGTGTTGGACGATATGCTCCGTGACAGATAAGTTTGCGGCATTAATAATGACCCCATACAGCGCCGCCTGCTGGGGGAAGCCCCACCACTTACTTTTAAAAAAGACCTGGAGATTTCCCAAGGTATGGAGATGGCTGCAAACAATGCTAGGGACATACAGAGGGGGAATGGGTTGTCACAGACAGCGACAGTGCACCAAGTCAGAAAGGATCATGCCTATAAAGAGACTGGTAAAAATGAAGTGTTTAAAAAAGGGGTGGAATGTTTTAGGTGTGGGGGGTCATCACATTATGCAAATGACTGCAGATTCAAAGAGGCTGTCTGCCATAATTGTAATAAAAAGGGACACCTAGCAAAGAAGTGCAGGAGTTCAAAAGACAATAAAATGGGCAGGGGCAAGCCTTGGCAGGGAAAGCAGCGACAGGCTCAAGCCTCCACACACCACCTGGAAGAAACAGATGAGGAAGCAGCATGTGCATACAACATGTTCGGGGTGGGAACAGATGAGGAGCCACCTGAACCCTATTATGCCACTATCACTGTCGGGGGACAGGATGTAAAGTTTGAGATTGACTCAGGGGCTACTGCATCGGTCATCAGTGAGGAGATCTACAGGAAGACATGGGGGTCTAACCTACCACCCATTAGCCCATCAAAGCTCAGGCTCAGGACATACACAGGTCAGCCCATACCTCATATAGGGGTGCTATATGTGGACATTTCAGTGGGGAATCAGAAGGCAAAGGCCAGGCTGGTTATAGCTAGGGGGGGGCAAGTATTTTGGGCCGTGATTGGCTAAGGAAAATTAAGCTAAACTGGCATAATGTTAAATATGTGCACACGACAGACACGACAGAGGACATCCTGCATCGGTACAGTGATGTTTTCAGGGACGAGCTGGGCACACTGAAGGGGGTAACTGTGAAACTCCATGTTGACCCTGAGGCCGCCCCAAGGTTTTTCAAGCCTAGGTCGGTGCCGTATGCCATGAAGGTCAAAGTGGAGGAGGAGCTGGAACGTTTGCAGAAGCAAGGCATCATTGAACCAGTCCAATTTTCAAGGTGGGCGGCTCCCATTGTTCCAATCCTGAAAGAGGATAATACAGCACGCATATGTGGAGACTACAAGGTGACGGTAAATCAGGTCTCTAAACTGGAGGGGTATCCACTACCAAGAGTGGATGACCTGTTTGCAACCTTGTCAGGGGGGACGCTTTTCACAAAGCTAGACATGAGCCATGCTTACCAGCAACTGCAACTTGACGAAGAGTCAAAAGAGTATGTCACCATCAACACTCACAAGGGCTTATTCAAATACAATCGCCTTGTGTTTGGAGTGGCATCCAGCCCCGCCATTTTTCAAAGAACAATGGATACGCTGTTACAGGGTATCCTGCACGTAGCGGTATATCTGGATGATATCCTCATCACGGGGGCCACGGAGGCGGAGCATCTGGCTAACCTAGCGCAGGTGTTGAAACGACTCTCAGACGCAGGACTGCGTTTGAAGTGTGCCAAGTGTGTGTTCCTGGCACCGAGCGTGACCTACCTGGGACACAGGATCACAGCACAGGGGCTCAGCCCTTTGGAAGACAAAGTGAGAGCCATAAAGGAGGCTCCAAGCCCAAAGAATGTCCATGAACTGAGATCGTTTTTGGGCATGGTGAATTATTATGGCAAATTTCTGCCGGATTTATCAAATGTTTTGGCCCCGCTGTACAAGCTACTGCACCTTGACACTAAGTGGGAGTGGAGTGGAGAGCAGCAGAGAGCTTTTAAGGAAGTGAAAGAGCTGCTCCAGTCTGCAAAGCTGCTCGTTCACTACGACCCAGACAAAGAGATCATCGTCTCGAGTGATGCCTCGCCTTATGGGGTCGGAGCAGTGCTCTCACACATCATGGAGGATGGAGATGAGAAGCCTGTTGTTTTTGCTTCACGTACCCTAACAGCAGCAGAGAAGGGGTACTCTCAGTTAGATAAAGAGGGTCTAGCTGTTGTTTTTGCTGTGAAGCGTTTCCATCAATACCTATACGGACGGGCATTCACTATCACAACAGACCATAAACCTCTGATGAGTTTGTTCAGTGAGACAAAATGCATCCCACTGCTGGCCTCAGCCAGGATACAGCGTTGGGCTCTCACACTCTCAGCCTACCAGTACACTATATTGTTCAAAGCGGGCAAGGATAACGCAAATGCTGACGCACTGAGTCGACTGCCGTTACCAGAGACACCCGCCACTACATATGTGCCTCCAGAGACTGTGTTTTCATTGGAGAGGCTAGCAGAGACACCTATCAAAGCGACACAGATTAAGCAGTGGACAGAGAGGGACCCGGTCCTGTCTCGGGTCAAGACCTTCCTTTTGCAAGGTTGGCCCAGTGTCGTGGAGGGAGAGGAACTGAGGCTGTATGCTAAACGCAAAACAGAACTGAGCCTGCAGGACGGCTGCATCTTCTGGGGGTCAAGGGTCATCGTACCGCCCCCAGGACGGTCACAAGTTGTGGAGGAGATACATGACTCATCCAGGAGTCTCCCGGATGAAAAGCCTAGCGAGATCATACGTCTGGTGGCCAAGAATGGACGATGATCTGGAGAGCAAGGTAAAATCATGCACACAGTGTCAGACTAATCAGAACAATCCACCGCCTGCTCCGTTGCACCCATGGGAGTGGCCAGACCGCCCCTGGTCTAGGCTGCATGTAGACTTTGCAGGACCCTGTATGGGACAGATGTTTCTGATCATGGTAGACGCACACTCAAAATGGATAGAAGCCCATATCATGAACAATATCACAGCCCCCACAACCATAGACCAACTCAGACAAGTCTTCCCAGTCCATGGGTTGCCAGACACCCTGGTCTCTGATAATGGCCCAACATTCACCAGTGAGCTATTCAGTGAATTTATGCACCAGAATGGCATTAATCACATTAGGACGGCGCCGTTCCACCCAGCCTCAAATGGTTTGGCTGAGCGGGCTGTTCAGACAGTGAAAGAGGGGTTAAAGAGGATGACAGGAGACTCTCTAAACACTAGACTTTCACGTTTCCTGTTTACCTATCGCCTCACGCCTCAAACGACAACGGGGCGCACGCCAGCAGAGATGCTGATGGGGCGTAGGCCCAAGGCGAGATTGGACTTGCTGCGTCCAGACATGAAGGCGAAAGTACAGAGGAAGCAGGAGAAGCAGAAAGAGCATCATGATCATAGGGCTGGGCGATATGGCCTAAATATGATATCACGATATTTTCTGACCTTTCGGCGATACACGATACACATCACGATGTTTTTCTTTTTTTCCCCAAACAATTCATTATGAGGCTTACCAAGACAGTATTTGAGTTTGCAAGCTAACATTAAAGACTAAATAAAATACCCATGCATTTAGCATTTTTATATTATATATTAGATTTAGATTATTGGATTATTAGATTATATATTGCATATATTTAGCAATGAGATATTATATGATTTAGATATGAAATATGATTAATTGAAAATGGGGGACCCTGATGTAAACAAGACGAAAGACTTTCTCTGGTCTGCATCCCCTTAACAATTGTATGTATTGAGCTGTACTGTACCCATTCTGCAATATGTTAATAAAGTTTTAAATCAATCAATCAATCAATAAATAGCATTTTAGCATTTTTATGAAACTACTGTATATTTGTATGTCTCTAAATGTTTTGATGAATTGAAAATGGAGGACCCTTATGTAAAAAAGCCGAAAGTCTTTTTCTGGTCTTCATCCCCCAGTCCACTGTTGTTGTATTGAGCTGTACTGTATTGTACCCATTCTGCAATCGTTAATAACGTTTTCATTCATTCGATCATTCAGCCGGCAACAGAATAATTTTGATTGACAGTCGAGTCTGCCAATTACGTCACACCGATTGAACCCGCCCTGCTGTTCTTAGCACCAATCGGCAAGCTCTATGCGTTTTTTACTTCCGCAATTGATTTTGACGAGAGCTGAGCTCAGCTCAACGACAACAACAGCTCCCTGCGGCAGACGAGTGATTACCAGCGCACCGCAGCATGACTAAACAAGCCATAATGATTTTATTGCAACGAATGTTATAATAAAAGCCTTTCCATACACCTGTCTGATTGAAAACTTTATTAACAGACCGCAGAATGGGCATGCACAACTCTGCACGGGCTGAGATATGAACAGTAACGCTTGCTATCTATGTCGTCATCGGACATTGCTATGTTTGGGTAAATACGCTAATGTTATTGAACGTGTAACTATATAACGTTAATGCCACAAAACGAATGCCTTTGTTAATAATAATTAGTAACTTTGATGCAGTAGTGTGTGTGGGGGCGGCGTTGTTCAAAAGTTTGAACGGGTGTGGACCAGATTGACGCGACACAATCCTCTTGGGCAAAACATCACGATATCCACAATACGTTAAAAAAGTGTATCGTTAATGAACTGTACCCGATATTTATATAATATCGTCATATCGCCCAGCCCTACATGATCAGCACACAAAAGAGAGACAATTAGAACCTGAGGACAAGATCTATGTGAGGAATTTCAGTACTATCAACAAGCAACAGTGGCTGCCTGGCGTTATTCTGAAACAGAGTGTCCCAGTTTGCTATGTCATTCAACTGACTGATGGACGTGTTTTCCGTAGACACCAGGACCATGTACGCCTACGCCACGACACAAGTTCAGAGACGGATCGCACCACGGTGGATACCCGTGGGGAACAGACTATGGGAGAATGTTGTTTGCCAGTGACTACACTGTACCAGTGTCAGACTCCCCAGGAGAGGTGTCTGTGTCCCCAAGAAGAGTTGACACTCAGACCCCTCTCATGCTCTCAACACCAGAGCCACCCAAACCTCAGTCACCTGTGGTGTGTCCGAGGTCACCAGCGGTATTGCGCAGGTCACAGCGTGATCGCAGACCTCCCGACAGACTGAACATTTAACGAGACAGTTATGAGTGTAATGACTGTTGGTAATATGTTTTTCAAGTGCCTTATTTGGTAAGCTGTTGCTAAGTCATTTATTTGGTATATATATTTTTGGAAAGTGTACAAGGGTAAGACACTACTGTTATTATTTTTGTATTGCATGGACATTTGGTAATGTTGAAATTTAAAGGGGGAGGGGTGTTATAATGTCAGCCTTATATATATCTAGGATTAATATTGATGCAGTATCTATATTTCCCCACTAGAGGGAGCTATTGCTCAAGGGATATTATTTTGTGACTACAGATATATACGTGAGGTATTCTCCGTATCCGGTGCCTGAGTCCTTAGTTTACCTGTATGACTTAACGTGTGCGGAGTGTAAGACGCACCTGTATTGTACAACCTTCCATTGCTCCCGTTTCCACTAAACTACTAAACCAAAGGGATCACAAGCGTGTCGTGTGGCTTAATCATTATTAGAGGTTACCACAATAAGTGTATAATTTTTTATGTTTGTTTTAACTCTGATGTGCTCCCTCATAACCAGATGACGCACAGACGTATAATTAAGCAAAATTCTGCAGATACATTTTCAACATTATTTGACTGTGATGTTCTGTCCAATTGCAATGAGTTAGAGTCCCTTGTGCAGTCTTTTCATGACCAATGTTACACTATTTTGGACATAGTTGCTCCTTGTAAATCCAGACCTGCCTCCCGTACCAATTCTACTCCCTGGTTCAATGAGTCTATCCACAGTTTTAGACGTCAGTGTAGAAAGACAGAGCGTTTATGGAAAGCCTCCAAGCTTGAAGTCCACAGGTTACATCTCAAAGAGCTTTTGATCCAGTTTAATGACATGATAAGGGATGCAAGAACTGCATATTTTGCTAATCTAATATCATCCAACAAGGGAAACTCAAGAGTTTTGTTTGAAACAATCAATACTATTGTTGTTCCTGTGCCTCCATGTGTACCTGTATATTCTTATACTGACTAATAACTTTTTGAATTATTTTGTGGATAAGGTCAGTGATGTTAGAGCAGGCATTTGCCCCTTATCCCTTTCTGCCAGCCTTCCTACCACTGTCTCTCCTCCTTTCTATAGTGCTGCACAAAACGAAACCCTCTTTTAATCCCCTTGATGCTGTTCCCTCATCCCTGATTTTAGAGGTCCTTGACTCAATTGGTCCCACAATTCTGTCAATAATTAACCGCTCTCTGGCATCAGGTTATGTCCCTAGCCATTTTAAACATGCCATAGTTCAACCTCTTTTAAAAAAGGCTAACCTAGACCCCTCTCTTCCTGAGAATTATAGACCAATCTCCAAACTACCTCTGCTGTCCAAGGTGCTGGAGAAAATTGTGGCTGAGCAGCTTCTCATGGTTCTAGAAACCCATAATCTGCATGACCCATTCCAATCAGGCTTTCGGAAATTTCATTCCACCGAAACAGCCCTTCTTAAGGTTACCAATGACATTGTAATGGCTGCAGATGATGGTAAACAACACACACTATTAGTTTTATTGGACCTCAGCGCAGCCTTTGACACGGTTGATCATGTGGTTATGGTGCGTAGGCTCAATGATGTGTTTGGGATCTCTGGGTCAGCACTGAGATGGTTCTCATCTTACCTAGCTGATAGAAGCTTTTCTGTGTCAGTGGGTCAGTTCATGTCGGACTCTACCCCACTGTCCTGTGGGGTTCCGCAGGGTTCTGTGCTAGGGCCAATGCTGTTCTCCCTATATATGTTTCCCCTAAGCCAGATTATTAAACGTTTTAATGGAATATTTTATCAATTTTATGCGGATGACATCCAATTGTATTGTTCTTTTAAGCCTAGTGAGTGTAATAGTTTTTGCATTATTAATGAATGCATCGATGCCATCAAGAGCTGGATGGCTGATAATTTCCTTCAGCTTAATACAAGTAAGACAGAAGCCCTCATTATTACTCCCGACCACATCATCCCCATTATAAAAAATTGTATTGGACCTTTAGGTCAGTGTGTCAAACCTCATGTGAGGAACTTCGGTGTAATTTTTGATGACTGTCTTTTAACAGCCATGTCAACCAGCTCACACGGTCATGTTTTATCAGCTCAGAAACATTGCCAAATTAAGATTTGTTGTTTCTAGAGCTGAAATGGAAATGATCATCCATGCTTTTATTTCATCACGCCTGGACTATTGCAATAAAATGTTTACCTGTCTGGATAAATCTGTGCTAAACCGCTTGCAAATCATTCAAAATGCAGCGGCAAGGCTTTTAACTGGGACAAGTAGGCGTGCCCACATCACCCCCATTTTATCCACTCTACATTGGCTCCCCATTAATTATAGTGTCCATTTTAAAATTCTTGTTTTTACTTTTAAAGCCCTCCCAGGTAAATCCCCTGTGTACATTTTTTAATTTACTGCGCCCCTACTCCCCCAGTCGTGCACTTAGGTCCTCCCACCAAAATCTCCTGGTTGTCCCACGGACCCGGTTAATAACAAAAGGTGACCGGTCCTTCCAATTTATGGCCCCTACCCTTTGGAACACCCTCCCCCTTTCTATGCGTTCACTTGACTCCCTATCCACTTTTAAGGAACAGTTGAAAACGTTTTATTCAGACAGGCTTTTAATTAATTCCTGGTTGTATACTTTGTTTATTTATTTATAATTGTTGTTTTGTTTTTAGGACTGACATTTATGTTGCACTCATATTTAGTTATTTAATTTTCTTATGTTATGCCTATGCTTACGATGTGTCAGAATTGTTTTATGTGTAGTGCGTTCATCTCTATGTAACTGCTATGTTTTACTTCTGTGAAGCACTTTGTGATTTTATCTGTGAAAGGTGCTATACAAATAAAGTTTACTTACTTACTTTACTTCTACCAGGTGAATCAGGCCAACACAAATCAGAACCATACACAATGAAAGTAGCATTCATGCTGTATAATGATATTTATTTTTTATGTTCACAAACTGCCTCTCATGAAACGTCCTTAAATCACTGCCACAGCAGGAATCTCTCTCTCTGTCTCTCTCTCCTCCATCTCTCTCTCATGTAAAGCCCTTTTAACAGGGACCCCCAAAGGGTCTGGCCTAGTTAAACGACCCTCCTTATAACCTTCATTTCCTCATCTCCTTCTCCATCTCTCCCAGGTGAGGCCACGGGCAGGAACAGATGAGGGAAGGAGGGAGGAAGGGAGAGATGGAGAGAGGAGGAGGAGGAAGGAAATCCTACTCTAACATAGTCTAAACGTCTGGGTGTGAGGATAATGTGTATCTGTACCAGTAGTCTCCAGATTCTCCATGCCAGAGCACCTACCGTAGTGACTTTTCAATTGCAAATGCTTCAAGGACAGAACGCACCCCAGTCCTTAACCAAGTTTCAAGTTTCTTTAATAGTTGTCATACAGAAGTACAGAATACTTTCATACAAAATGCTTCTTACTGTTACGCTCCAGAGACTGTGCTAGACAAGATAGTATCAAATAACATAGTATAGCATGTAATTTAGAAGAAGAAAATGAGGTCACAGTGTTCGGTATAGACATATGTACAATGTTCTGAGTTACCATATAATATACAATACTATGCAGTGTACTAATGTACAGTACTATCTAGTGCAAAGCAGAAATGGGATGAGGTACAATTTACAGTAAGGTGTACGAGTTGTAGTGCAATCCTTCATCAATAAATATAAAGTGTGGGGAGTGGGTGCTACAGTGTGTTTGTTTAAAGTGGGTGTGTGCTATAAAGTGTGTGGAGTGGGTGCTACAGTGTGTTTGTTTAAAGTGAGTGTGTGCGTGTGGATGTGTGTGCTATGTGCGTTTGGTGGTTGTTGTGTTCATTCATTGTTCTTTTAGCAGCCTGATGGCCTGGGGATAGAAGCTTCTTCTGAGTCTTTCTGTGCTCGCCTTGAGACTCCGGTATCGCTTGCCTGACCGCAGCAGTTCAAAGAGGCAGTTGTTCGGGTGACTGGAGTCTTTAATGATTCTCTTAGCCTTGCCCTTGCAACGCTTGTTGTAAATGTTCTGGAGGGTGGGGAGCCCCCCTCCAATTGTGCGTTCGGCTGAACGTGTCACTCTTTGTAGTCTGCTTCGGTCTTGTGCAGTGCTATTCCCAAACCAGGAGGTGATGTTGCCGGTCAAGATGCTCTCTATTGTACATGAGTAGAAGTAGAGGCGTTGTCGTGCCTTCTTCACAACACTGTCAATGTGTGTGGTCTAGGGATGCCCCGATCGATCGGCCATCGATCGTTATCGGCCGATAATCAGTATAAATATGCGATCGGGGAATTCCGATAATGAGTCATATTCGCCGATCGCGGAAACTGATCAAGTGGATATCTCACTCGCTTGTCTCAGACGCACAGGACCTGCAAACTGCTCCTCCTCCCTAGCCCCGCCCGTACCCGTGTAGAGTTTGTAAACACGCTGAGTCTAGATAGTGCATTCGACCTGAGCTAACGTTAGCTACCTAGCTATCGTTACTGTTTTATTTTCGCCGATCGTCAAAACAGATCTCACTCGCTGAGTTCTGTCTCAGACACCGGGAGCTGCACACAGTGCTGCGCGTCTGCTCCTCCTCCAGCTCCTCCCGCACGCATGTAAACACGGGTCTAGTCTAGTCTAGTGGGACGGGACCTCCATGAGCTAACGTTAGCTACCGCTACAAAATGACCCAGTCAACTATTCACTTTTAGTTTAATACATGATGAGGCATTGTCTAACTGAACGGTATCTAGCCGGCTAGCTACTGATAGCTCCTGATATCAACAAATGCTTCAGCAGCAATAGTCTAGTTATCTAGTACTAGTGTATGATACCTCTGTTAGCTCACGTTAGCTTAGCTCACTGTTCAAAACGAAATGTCCCATTCAACTAAATAGTTCACTGAGGCGTTGTCTTAACGTTATATTTCCGGCTAGCAGTAGCTACAGACAGCTCCTGATATCAATGTCTTATAACACTCATTCGATGCATATTCGAAGCCCGGCTTGCGTCGCAGTCATTAACGGGGATAGCTGAGGGAGTAGGGTATATCTGCAGAGCCTAGGGTAAATCTGCAGAGCAGAATGTGATTTGATCAAAGCAGAGTATGTACACACAGACAGTGGAGATAGCGAGCATTTTGACTTGTTGCGTGGTGGCGATGTCTCGCAGATAATACAAGTACAAGTCTAATTATATAATATATATATTTTATAAAAAAAAAAAAAAAAAAATTATATAAAATAATAAAATAATAAATAATAAAATTTCTTTTTAATCAAAAACGATCGGTATCGGATCGGTATCGGCCGATATGGCTCACGACGATCGGTGATCGGTATCGGTGGCAAAAAACGTGATCGGGGCATCCCTAGTGTGGTCCATGTCAAGTCCTCGGATATGTAGGCTCCGAGGTACTTAAAGCTGTTGACTCTCTCAACTGGTGCCCCGTCGATGCTGAGGGGGCTGTAGTCCTTGACCCCCGACCTCCTGAAGTCCACAATCATCTCCTTTGTTTTGCTGACGTTCAGGGAGAGGCTGTTTTCCTGGCACCATCCCGCCAGGACCTTGACCTCTTCCAGGTAGGCCCTCTCGTCGTTGGCAGAGATCAGGCCCACCACCACTGTGTCGTCAGCAAATTTGATGATTGTATTGCTACTCCGCTGAGCCACACAGTCGTGTGTGTACAGGGAGTAGAGGAGGGGACTCAGAACACAGCCCTGGGGGGCCCCTATGTTGAGGGTGATGGATGAGGAGGTGCAGTTGCCTGCTCTCACCACCTGGGGTCTGCCAGCTATACTATGCTAATTACGACTAATTTCAATAGCAAGTCGTCCACTGGGTCGTTGGTACAAACAACACAAACACCCAGTTCAGTTGCTATCGCTATCAGCTCTATCTTACATTTTTCTAAATGTTCAGTTGCTATTGCATGCACTCATCTGTGTTTCACTACACACATGAGTGCATGCTTACCAACTGTCCGTCTGCAACAACTATCACCGACATCTAAGAAGGGAGATCCCCCCTTGAATGGCCCTTCTAAGGTTTCTCTCCTCCACACTGCCTGTGGTGCATTTTTTCCTATTGCTAGGTTTTAGTGAGTTTTTCCTTACCTTCGCGTGGGGTATGTCTGGGAGCAGGGACCGAAACTAGAGAGCGCCACCCGCCATTTGCGCTCAGTTTTTACGTTTGGCGCCTCCCACTGAGACGTCTGAGCGCCGTGTGACGGGCAATCAAATAGTCATGTGAAAACCGAAAATCATGATCCAATTCTTTAGCGGAGTTCTCACTCGCTGTCTCAGCAGACATGAAGCGCGCACCGCGCACTGCTGCTGCTAGCCCCTCCCCACCTGTTTCTGTATGCCTGCATGTAAACAGAGGCTATTGCCTCCGAGTCACCGTGACGTTAGTTAGCACTGCTGCTGCTGCCCCTGTATGCCTGCATGTAAACAGAGGCTATTGCCTCACCGTGACGTTAGTCTAGTCAGTGTGGGACCTTCGTGAGATAACGTTAGCTACCGTTACAAAATGACCCAGTCAACTATTCACTTAGTTTAATACACGAGGCATTGTGTAACGTTATCCAGCCGGCTAGCTATGGATAGCTCCCGACATCAACAAATCCTCCAGCAATAGTCCAGTGCATAATACCTCCGTTGGCTAGGTAACTAGTCACTACGAAATGTCGCAGTAAACTAAATAGTTCACTGAGGCGTTGTCCCAACGCCATCCAGCAGTAGCTACAGATAGCTCTTGGCATCAATGTCCTACAACAACAACATGCGTATTCGAGTCCCTGGTTTACATCGCATGAGTGAGGGCTGCTGACTAGGGTCCAGGTGCAGCGCCGGAGAATTCTTTTGCATGCTGAATGTAGCGTTTAGGGTCCAGCTGCACCCCCGGAGAATCCTTGCTGGAGCTGGAGGCCACTCGAGTATACACACAGACAGTGGAGCTGTTTGCAGACAGCGAGGTGGCGATGTCTCGCAGATAACACAATCACAAGTATGATTATATAATATATATATTTTATTAAAAAATAAAATCTATATAAAATAATAATAAAAAAAAATGTTATCAAAAAAAAGTTGGCGGGTAAGAAATATGCTTGGCGGGTAGATTCTTCCCATCTACCCGCCACTGGCCGGTGAGTCAAAAAGTTAATTTCGCTCCCTGTCTGGGAGTGTTCGCATTGCATTCATTTATTTTGCATTTATTTTAAATTTGTTAGACCTTATGGTGTTCTTGTTTTGTTTCTTGACTTATTGTGATGTTTCTTCTTGACTTGTTTAAAGAAGATGTGTCCGGCCCATGGGGACATTAACGTGTGTTGTCGGGCCTTACAAATAAATTTGATTTGATTTGATTTACCCAAATGGTGGAAAAGGCACCATTCATCTTTCTACACTACAAGATATGTTTGGAACTGGAGACTACTGTGTACCTGGATATGTGTGAGTATTGTGGTATAGTGAATGTGCATGCGTGTACAAGTATGCGCAAATTCATACTAACACATACACACAGGTGGACGGACACAGGGTCAGAGACAGTCCTGCTGCTGATGCCCTTAGGACAGGCTACGTGCATGTAGACACACACACACACACACACACACACACACACACACACACACACACACACACACACACACACACACACACACACACACACACACACACACACACACACACACACACACACACACACACACACACACACACACACACACACACACACACACACACACACACACACACACACACACACACACACACACACACACACACACACACACACACACACGTCCAAACATATCTTGTAGTGTAGAAAGATGAATGTGGGGCAGTGGGGCTGTGGGGCAGAGGGGGATGTGTGGCAGTGGGGGATGTGGGGCACCAAGGAGAGCATTTTTGTCAAAGCTCTCAGCTCCTCTCATCCTTTTTTGAAGTCGATAAAAAAAAAAAATTTGTATTCTTCTTGCCTCTGTGTGTCTCCCTCTTTCCAAACAAACATATCTTGTAGTGTAGAAAGATGAATGGTGCCTTCTTCCACCATTTGGGTAATTCTACCACTGGGTGTTGTTTGTACCCAGTGGATGACTTGCAATTGAAACAGCTGTCCTGTCGTAATTCCTGTCGTAAACATTACACAATTCATTGTTCAGTGACAGAGTGGGAAGACCTACGTATAGAACAACAAAAGCTGTATTTTCCTTGTAAGTATATATTAAGCTTACACAACTTATTGATTTATGAAACTGCCTATGGACAATGGAAAATAGAGGCATCTTACTTCAATCACAATGCATCAGATCTGATGGACTGTATTTTAGGGAAAGGGACAACTATTGTACTGGCCCAGAGGGGAGGGGAGGGGGGGGGGAGAGAGAGAGAGAGAGAGAGAGAGAGAGAGAGAGATACAGAGAGAGAAAGAGAGAGAGGCAGAAACAGAGATAGGGTGGTGTAGAGAGAGAGAGAGAGATAGGCAGAAAGATACAGCCCAGCTCTCCGAAGAGGAGGATCAGTGGAAGCATCTATTATTCACACCCATTGCAGCTGTGACTGAGATGAATGGAGAGAAAAACAAAGGAAGAGAGGAGAAGGAGGGAAAGAAAGAGATAATGTGAAGGACAATCACCACTCCTCTTCAGATAGGCGTCAAGTAGGGATGCCCCGATCGATCGGCCACCGATCGTTATCGGCCGATACTCAGTATAAATATGCAATCTGTGAATTCCGATAATTAGTCATATTCGCCGATAGCGGAAACCGATCAAGCGAAGCTCTCACTCGCTGTCTGTCTCAGACACACACAACCTGCAAACTGCCGCTGCTCCTCCTCCCTAGCCCCGCCCGCCCCCGTGTAGAGTTTGTAAACAAAGAGGTGCGGCTCCTCTGCTCGAGTCTGTAGTGCACTGCATTCGACCTGCGCTAACGTTAGCTACCTAGCTATCGTTACTGTTTAAACAAAATTACCCAGTCAACTATTCACGTTTAGTAGGCATTGTCTAACGGTATTTAGCCGGCTAGCTACCGATAGCTCCTGATATCAACAAATGATCCAGAAAGTCTAGTAGTTCATGTTCATACCTCAGTTAGCTTGCGTTAGCTGACGTTCGTTTACTGTTCAAAACGAAATGTCCCATTGAACTAAAGTTCTGTCTTAACGTCATCTAGCCGGCTAGCAGTAGCTACAGATAGCTCTTGATATCAATGTCTTATAACATTGATTTAATGCGTATTCGAGCTGAGGGCTTGCTGAATGTGAAATGACCAAAGCACTTAACGTTACCAATGGGGTCCCGCTGCAGCGCCGGAGAATCCTTTTTGGAGCTGGGCTACTAGAGTACACACAGACAGTGGAGCTGTTTGCAGATAGTGAGCATTTTGACTTGTTGCGTGGTGGCGATGTATCGCAGTCGCAGATAATACAAGTACAAGTCTAATTATATAATATATATATATTTAAAAAAAAAAAAAAAAAAAAAAACTTTTTATATAAAATAATTTTTAATTTCTTTTTAAACAAAAACAATCGGTATCGGATCGGTATCGGCCGATATGGCTCACGACGATCGGTGATCGGTATCGGTGGCAAAAAACGTGATCGGGGCATCCCTAGCGTCAAGTGAAGAAGAGTGGAGACTTCCCAGCGCCAGGAGGGATGAAAAGAGAGGGAGAGGGAAAGAGGGAGACACAGACAGAGGCAAGAAGAATAAATTTTTTTTTATATATATTTTTATTCTACTTCAAAAAGGATGAAAGGAGCTGAGAGCTTTGACAAAAATGCTCTCCTTGGTGCCCCACATCCCCCACTGCCCCACATCCTCCACTGCCCCACATCCCCCACTGCCCCACATCCCCCACTGCCCCACATCCCTGCCAACTGCCCCACATCCTCCACTGCCCCACATCCCCCACTGCCCCACATCCCCCATGGCCCCCACTGCCCCATGGCCTCCACATCCCCCTCATCCCCACGCCTCCTAAACACACATGTCACTTTACAAAGTTGCAGTGCTTAAAGGTATTCTTTATAATACTTCAACTAACCTTGGTAGCAGACAGTGTCTTCACAGTTTCGCACAATGACACAATACCAATACTGTGATAGTATTATACTAAAACCTGTGGTGACTCATTGTGTTGTAATATCAATGGAAAATAGTGAAACACTAGGTTAGTTAAAGTATTATAAAGAATCCCTTTAAGCACTGCAACTTTGTAAAGTGGCATGTGTGTTTAGGAGGCATGGGGATGAGGGGGATGTGGAGGCCATGGGGCAGTGGGGGATGCTTTATAGGTGCTTGGAAGGGTGTGAAGTTTATTGGGTGTGGATGATGAATCCAGTGTTGCAGCTTTGTCATAACAGTGTGACAGAGGAAGCGATTGAGCAAACTCACGCACATCAGCACACACACACATGCGCACCACCCAACAAATGGACAAACCCACAGTGTGCAGTGATTATAGTGTTACTGCTTCCAACTATCGATGCCTATCACTTAGTGTTGTGGTTACTAATAAAAGTTGTTAAGAATCTGGATTATTAGTGATCCGTTTGCTATTAACACTTTCAATGCCAACGACGAGATATCCCGTTTGTTCATGCCGACCGTTCATTGCCAACGATGATAGATCTCGTTTTTTTTTTTTATTCACGATTTGAATTCATATTTTATCCATCTAGTCTCACGTTAGTGCTGCACTCTCTGAGCTCCATTGGGAAGATACCACCCCCTATCGTCTCCCTGTGGTACTGCACCCCTTTGGAATGGATTGCATGAAACACATGGGGGGGGGAAATCCAGCTTCCTCATTTTACTTATCAGACAAGTCACCCGAGAGGATCCAAGTCATTGCAGAGCCCCAAAACAGCGTGGAATACATATTTCCAGTACCCAGCATTGGATCAATAAACGCGATCGATATTTGGAATGGCGATCAGAAATTGGAATCATCTTTTTGGAGAACATCTGATCTGAGGTAAGGAATCTATTTTACCAGTCTTAGGATAATCAGAGCTTTTTTCACAGAGATATCAGCGTACAGCCCTGTGTGTGTGTGTGCGATCAGGAAATAAGAGATTCGATTTTTCAGCTCGCTTCTTTTTTGTGCATAAGTACACATATACTATCGATAATCTAGCGTTTATTTGAAAACGTTTCATAAATAGGCCGAAAAATGTCAACGTTTTTTGTCTATTCCAGAATATTCCAGTAAAGGGCAATTATCACAGAATCTTTATATTTTCCTGAAACTTAAAAAAACAAGCGTTTTTCAAAATGGTATAAAACGGAAATGAACCGATTAAAAAACAATCCGTTTCGACAATGTTGACTGCAAACAAGTCATTGATAAGCGACGGCCAGATTAGACACATAGCCATAATTTGACTATGCGTTTGAAAATATGAGAGCTCTATCATTGAAGTGGGTGGTGGCAAGGAAGCACTAAATCGTGCACCGAGCTCCGGCATTGAAAGTGTTAACATGATCAACTGTCCTTTGTCAGATGGACATAACCCAGAAACCATTCAGTGAGAAACTAATTTATTACACATGTAAGGGTTATTCTTGGAAAAAACGCCGTTGAGGAATAACTTTTTAGGAGTTAGGAGAGACATTTCCACTTTAAAGGGTCATCTGCTCACAGTGTAGTCAGATAGAGAACATGAATATGTCAATATGCTCATGGGATCTTTGATGGTGAATAACACCATGCTAACATTGACCAAAAAGTGCCACTGAGCTCATTCAGCACCTTCTTGAGATCAAGGCCTATAAATGACCTTATTATGGCCAAGTCATACATCTATGGATTCAGATTGGGCCAAATTTCCTCTTTCCAACGGCAGAGTTAAATCTGGATTTAGTACCACCAGGCGCCCGTTACAGGGCAGCAAAGACCGTGAATGAAAGTACAGTTACTTTTTTATAATGTCCATAGCTCCGCCATTTTTCATCAGATTGAGAAGTTCACAGAGGTAAAGAAACAAACTACGTTCTATTTTATTGCAATAACGTTCAGATTTGTTCGACCCGTGACATATAATCACGAAAATAATGTCAGAATTTTTGCAAAGAATATTTTCAACAGCTTTGAGAGGCTGGTGTGAACTGGGTAGTGTAGTTTTATGAAATTCCGATGTCCATCAAAAGCCCTGGGTCTCCTCTCTCTTAGGACTACAACGGTTTCATGACACATTATTTCCTCGCGTCTAATTCATCCGGTTTCCGCCGGGATGCGCCGAGATATTTATAAACTCATATTTAGCTAATAACACTTAAAATCATTGGTAAACAAACGTAGTGCTGAAATTATACACGTTGACTAGGGATGTGTACCGAACTCTGTACTTTTAAGGGTATCGACTGAATTACGTCGGTACTACAGAGTATCGATTCACGTTAGATCAATCGGTGCCACATTTCGATACCTAAGACCCACCCAGTTAGAAAATAATCAGAATTCCAATGACGTGCAATTGTCATTTCATTATAGACACAGACCAGCGCGGACCTTCAATGACAAGCAATTGTCATTTTATAAGACACAGACCAGCGTGGACCTTGAAGGTCCCATGTCTTATAAATGGCCTTTTCCAGTGTTTAGCATTGTTTTCTAACAATCTGGGGTTGTATCAACAATGTCTATTTCTTTAATTCTCATTTTGGCGCACTCCTCCAGTTCAGATCTCAGGAGATGCTCCCACATTGAACTAAGCCATTCGAATTTGACTGTTTTGCTGACGTAGAAAGAATTCTCATCCGATAGTAACACCCCCTCTATGTTTGTAGCCACCGCGCACAGCTGCACACTCAACTATTATTTATTGCAGTACGCAAGCAAATGCGTGGAATTGAAGTTTAACAGTTAGTTAGCATTGGGTTAGCATTTAAAAACGTTATGAGCAAAACGGGCAAGATATGTTGTGCTGTTCCTGACTGCCAAGCAGCGAATATGTCCTTGCATTCATTTCCTGATGATGTTGTGATCCGCCAGCAATGGGCCAAGTTTGTTTTGTTTTTGGAGACCTGCCGAATGTGTACCACACATTTTTGCAAGGAGGACATTGAAAATCAAGGACTTTATAATGCTGGGATGATTTCCAAGATGATTTCCAGAATGTTCCTAAAGAAGAGAGCTGTACTGAGTAATCGAGTATTCGGGCCCCGAAAAGAAAATATCGAATCAGTAAGTACAAATGTCGCAATTAGTCATTGATTTGAAGGAATATCTCAACCATCAAATTCCTGTCATACCCTTTTGATAAGGTGATAGAATTAAGATCCTACATTGTGTTCTATGTCTGTTCTTTGCTCTCCCGCATTTTACTCTGCAGGCCAAGCCAACTCTAGCTTGGTTTGACCTGCCGACCTTTTGACCCCGGACCCCTCTCCCCACACAGACCCATGCACACACGAGCAGATCTCCTCTTGCTTGCTGCTTGCGTCTGACGACTGGCCGGCTCACATGCACACATGTACACATACACACTGATAGAAAGTTCGTAACACACACCCTTACACACAAACATACACACAGATAAACACACATAGGATTAATGGACAGCATAAATTCATGGACTGCCTTGGTTAAGTATCACAAAGTGTCATAGTTAAAGACAAATTACTAAAGTTAGGACACGACCCCAAGTCTAGTCTCGCACACACTGATTCAAACGCATACACAATTATCTACACACGGACACACAACCGGTCAAATGCGGGGGACCCAAGAGGACACTTATCGTTCAGCCCCCACCCTTACTGGAAAGCCCGTACTGATCGTTATCGGCCGATAATCAGTATAAATATGCGATCGGGGAATTCCGATAATTAGTCATATTCGCCGATCGCGGAAACTGATCAAGTGGATATCTCACTCGCTTGTCTCAGACGCACAGGACCTGCAAACTGCTCCTCCTCCCTAGCCCCGCCCGTACCCGTGTAGAGTTTGTAAACAACGGACCTCCTCTGCTGAGTCTAGATAGTGCATTCGACCTGAGCTAACGTTAGCTACCTAGCTATCGTTACTGTTTAAACAAAATTACCCAGTCAACTATTCACTTTTAGTAGGCATTGTCTAACGGTATTTAGCTGGCTAGCTACTGATAGCTCCGGATATCAACAAATGCCCCAGAAGTCTAGTGGTCCATGTTGATATCTCCGTTAGCTTGCGTTAGCTGACGTTAGTTCACCGTTCAAAACGAAATGTCCGATTGAACTAAATAGTTGTCTTAATGTCATCTAGCCGGCTAGCAGTAGCTACAGATAGCTCCTGATATCAATGTCTTATAACATCTAGTCGGCCAGCTACCGATAGCTCCTGACATCAACAAACGCTCCACAAAGTCTAGTAGAGACGTGTATGCTACCTGTTAGCTCACGTTAGCGCAAGTTAGTTCACCGTTCAAAACGAAATGTCCCATTGAACTAAATAATTCACTGAGGCGTTGTATTAACGTTATATATCCGGCTAGCAGTAGCTACAGATAGCTCCTGATATCAATGTCTTATAACACTGATTCGATGCATATTCGAGCTGAGGGCTTGCTGAGCACAGTTAAGTAACGTTATGCCAATAGGGTCCAGGTGCAGCGCCGGAGAATCCTGGCCGTAGCTCTGCTCGAGGCTACTCGAGTATAGGTCCAGGTGCAGCTCCGGAGAATCCTGGCCATAGCTGGAGGCTACTAGAGTACACACAGACAGTGGAGCTTGTTGCGTGGTGGCGATGTCTCGCAGATAATACAAGTACAAGTCTAATTATATAATATATATATTTTATAAAAAAAAAAAATTAACTTTTTATATAAAATAAAATAATTTTTAATTTCTTTTTAATCAAAAACGATCGGTATCGGATCGGTATCGGCCGATATGGCTCACGACGATCGGTGATCGGTATCGGTGGCAAAAAACGTGATCGGGGCATCCCTAGAAAACAGCCCCTCCTTCTACTCCTGTTCGCGCCTAAAGTTCTTTGTCCTCAAGTGATGACGTGACGACTATCAATCATCCAGTCAGAAAAGAGGTGTGTTTAGCTAGTACTGTATAAAAGTGTGTCAATGTATTCTCAAGACCACCACTTGGCACTTGCTCGCTCCGTGTGTGGTCCGGATTGTGATCCATTTGTGCTGTGAGAGTTCAGTAAAACTTTACAGACTGCCATCTGACTCTTTGTCTCATCTCTCTGTTCACCTCGCCGACATTCAATTAAAAGAACCCAGGGTTAATTTACAGTATATCTTGATCCTTTTCAAGTGGAGGCACCGTAGTTAAATTTAAAGGGCTCGTCCGGAGGAATAACCTTTCAGATTCACTGTCGGGGTTATATTTATTATGGACAGAAGTTGTCAAATCATTACCCAGCAACTGTCAACTCAAGTTCAAGTTCAAGTTCAAGTTCTTTAATAGTTGTCATACAGAAGTACAGAATACTTTCATACAAAATGCTTCTTACTGTTACGCTCCAGAGACTGTGCTAGACAAGATAGTATCAAATAACATAATAACATAATATAGCATGAATTTAGAAGAAGAAAATGAGGTCACAGTGTTCGGTATAGACATATGTACAATGTTCTGAGTTACCATATAATATACAATACACAATACTATGCAGTGTACTAATGTACAGTACTATCTAGTGCAAAGCAGAAATGGGATGAGGTACAATTTTAGGTACAATTTACAGTAAGGTGTACGAGTTGTAGTGCAATCCTTCATCCATAAATATAAAGTGTGGGGAGTGGGTGCTACAGTGTGTTTGTTTAAAGTGGGTGTGTGCTATAAAGTGTGTGGAGTGGGTGCTACAGTGTGTTTGTTTAAAGTGAGTGTGTGCGTGTGGATGTGTGTGCTATGTGTGTTTGGTGGTTGTTGTTGTGTAGTGTTCATTCATTGTTCGTTTAGCAGCCTGATGGCCTGGGGATAGAAGCTACTTCTGAGTCTTTCTGTGCTCGCCTTGAGACTCCTGTATCGCTTGCCTGACGGCAGCAGTTCAAAGAGGCAGTTGTTCGGGTGGCTCGAGTCCTTAATAATTCTCTTAGCCTTCCCCTTGCAACGCTTGTAGTAAATGTTCTGGAGGGTGGGGAGCCCCCCTCCAATTGTGCGTTCGGCTGAACGTGTCACTCTTTGTAGTCTGCTTTGGTCTTTTGCAGTGCTATTCCCAAACCAGGAGGTGATGTTGCCGGTCAAGATGCTCTCTATTGTACATGAGTAGAAGTTCTTAAGGATCTTCTGGCTGACTTGGAACTTCCTTAGGCGCCTGAGGAAGTAGAGGCGTTGTCGTGCCTTCTTCACCACACTGTTAATGTGTGTGGTCCATGTCAAGTCCTCGGATATGTAGGCTCCGAGGTACTTGAAGCTGTTGACTCTCTCAACCGGTGCCCCGTCGATGCTGAGGGGGCTGTAGTCCTTGACCCCCGACCTCCTGAAGTCCACAATCATCTCCTTTGTTTTGCTGACGTTCAGGGAGAGGCTGTTTTCCTGGCACCATCCCGCCAGGACCTTGACCTCTTCCAGGTAGGCCCTCTCGTCGTTGGCAGAGATCAGGCCCACCACCACTGTGTCGTCAGCAAATTTGACGATTGTATTGCTACTCCGCTGAGCCACACAGTCGTGTGTGTACAGGGAGTAGAGGAGGGGACTCAGAACACAGCCCTGGGGGGCCCCTATGTTGAGGGTGATGGATGAGGAGGTGCAGTTGCCTGCTCTCACCACCTGGGGTCTGCCAGTCAGGAAGTCCAAGACCCACTGGCAGAGGTCATAGCCCAAGCCCAGGTCCCTGAGCTTGGCTATGAGTATGGCTATGAGTATGGAGGGGACTATGGTATTGAATGCCGAGCTGTAGTCGATGAATAGCATTCTCACATAGTTCCCCTGCCTCTTGTCCAGGTGTGATGCTGCTGTGTGCAGCACATGGGATATGGCGTCCTCCGTGGACCTGTTGGGGCGGTATGCAAATTGCAGGGGGTCCATGTTGATGGGGAGGGAGGAGCAGATGTAGCCCTTTACTAGCTTCTCGAAGCACTTCATGGCTATGGAGGTGAGAGCTACAGGGCGGTAGTCGTTGAGGCAAGCAGGCTTGGATTTTTTGGGTACAGGGATAATAGTGGACTTCTTCAGGCAGGTGGGGATGACAGCCTGTTCTAAGGACAGGTTAAATATGTCAGTGAATACTGGGGCCAGTTGGTCGGCACAGACTTTTAGGACGCGGCCGGGGATGCCGTCTGGACCTGCTGCCTTCCTGATATTCACTTTTTTAAAGGTCCGCCTCACCTCATGCTCTGTTACCCTGAACACTGCGCCTCCATCAGCAGCCGACCCCCCCCCCCCCCATTGCCGTGGCTTGTGAGCTGGTGTTGTTATTACCAGCATCAAACCTCGCATAGAAGGTATTGAGGTCATTTGCTAAGGAGATGTCACTGTTCAGTTTGAGGGAGGCGCCTTTGTAGTCTGTCATCGTTTTGAGCCCCTGCCACATAGCTCTAGAGTCAGCTTGTTCAAACTGGAGTTCAATTTTATCCCTGTAGCGTCGTTTGGCCTCACATGTGTAGACACTGTCTGCACATGTGTCAATAGTGTATTAATGTTACTATTTTACTGTAGTGTTTCTGCATTGTGATTTTTCTCTTTCTTATACAGTAGGAAGGGGGAAGAACGTGGGTGTTCCTATGACTTGTATTCAGCTTACAGCTTCGAAACTCCACTTCTTTGTCAAAGCCTTCTAAATATAATCAAAACGTTCCCGCATTTCTGTCCGCTTTATCCTTTTATGACAGAAATCTGATAGTGTATGCACGTTCACGTGAGGGGGAGTCGGATACTGGCAGGGAGTCCGAATTCGGCACAACACCGGCCGAGGCATTATTTGTCGCCGAGTTGAGAGCTCCCCAGAGTCCAGACTACAGCTGGGCGATCACCTACAATGGCGATTGCCTAGAGCGAACTATTGAATATTATTATGAAGAGGAAGAGGACAAACGGTGATGATCCATCCATAACATAAGGTGCGTTTTCACCAGACTATGTTGGATTCTAGTATTTTCAGGCTGGATGTAACATTGGTTGGTGACTGTCACTCAAAGCGCTTTGCGAGCATGGGCGGAGCCCAGCCCAAAACAGCTTGAAATCTTGAAGTGGAAAAATGCTGCTTTAGAATTCTTGATTAGAAATGCAAAATAATGAATTATTTTGAAAAAAAAAACGTACAGATGTGTTCCATAGACTCACAGGAATTATGTAAAATTGCCCAAATAGTGAAAGGAATAGCAAAACATGGGACCTTTAAATGACACGCAATTGTCATTTCTAGGGGTGGAAGTACGGTTCACAAAATCGACTGTTCGGATCACGGTTTTAGGTTTACGGTTCGGTTCGGTATACGTTGTTTTTTATTTTAAACAAATTTTTTTTTTTTGATCAATTTTTTTTACTATTAATTACATGAAACAAGACAACACAATAACCACAGTAACAAAAAACATAACTTCACAGGAGAATAACAACCAATAATAATACAGAATAATAAATTATAAAGACAAAAAGAAAAAGAAACAGCGTCCAACCTATCAAATATAGATGGCTACTTCAATAACAAAAGGTCTTCAAACATGCCAACCTTTCCCCACCTTTACAAAGTGGAGTGACTTAAAAGATTGTTTACGAGAGTGTTGCCGCAGATTTACTGTAGATAGCCTAGGTCCCTTACACATGTTCAAGACTGCCAAACTCGCAGAAGGTAAAGTGTAAGAAGAAAGAAAATCTTCCTCCAAGTTGGTTGACAGGTCAATCAGTCTGCCAATATTAGTCCCTTGGGGAGATGGCATGTGAATGGACATATAGCGCAGAATAGCTAAATATCAACCCCCCCTAAAATCCCCCCAGTCAAAGTTAAGAAGGACAAGACAAAAACCAAGACAGACAAGACATTTCCTCCTCCCCCTCCCCAGAGACCGCCGGACCCCCCCGATCAAGCGCCCCAACCCCGCTCAGCCGCACACGGCGGTCTTTACCTTCTCAGCTGCTGCGAACCACAGGTCAATGCCAGCCTGCCCTACCCCAATCACCCGAGCCGTGGATATCTCAAGATAAATCACATCCAATAGAGTTAGGGACCAGTTAATCATTGTAAGCTTCTCAGGCTCCTTCCATCTCATTGCTATAAGCTTCTTCGCTGCTGTGACGCCCGCTAGGACAACCCTTTTCAGTTGTACGGACGCGGGTAGTGTCGTTATATCGTTCAGGAGTAGCGTAACAGCTGTGAATGGGATAGTTAAGCCACACAGATCTGAAAGTTTGTCCGTTATTGACCTCCAGAAACGGGCCACTGGTGGGCAATCCCAATACATATGCATATAAGTGCCAGTGGCCTTTTGAGAGCACAAAGTGCACCGAGAGTCGGTTATCAGTCCCATAGCAAATAGCTTCCTAGGTGTAAGATAGGTCCTATGAATATAATTAAAATTAATTTGCTGGTGATTGGGGTTGCGGGAAGATAATGCCACATTTGCCCAAACATCATCCCAGTCAAACTCGGGGTCCAACTCCGGGATATCCACACGCCAGATTGTATCCAATGATACATTTTTATACGTGGATTGAATTAAGAGCGTATAAAAGTCTGAGACAAACCCTCTGGATGTCGTCCTGTCCACTATGAGCCTGAGGAAGGGGTGTGGGTGCAAAGCTTGAGCCCACGGTACGCCATGCGCCCTCAGTGCTGACCTTAGTTGAAGGTAAAGAAAGAAGGACTCGCCGGGAAGATCATAAAATTCTCTTAAGTCCTGAAACGCACGGAGGCCGTTCTTATCATAAATATCCTCCAGAGTATGCACTCCCCTCCTTTGCCATTGAGGAATATTAACCGGCTTGTGCCCAACAAGTAATTGCTGGTTATTAAAAATTGGAGAGTCCAGGTGCCATGGGCATTTAACCCCACACGACCTCTGTACATTACGCCACGTTTGGATCACGTGAGTTATGATCGGTCCATACCTCAGCCGGCATTTCGAAATAGAGACAGTGGAGTACACTACATCCTGCAATCTTAGCGGAGATACCGCCGCCACTTCTAAGGAGCGCCACGATACTGCCTCTACAGGGTCTAGCCAGCACATCAGAGGTCTCAGTGAAAAGGACCAGAAATAAAGTTTAAAATCAGGGATTGCGAGGCCCCCATCTTGTTTTCTACGTTGAGTAGTAGCCCTTTTGATTCTTGGGCGTTTGTTATTCCAGATAAACTTAGATACCATCGATTGTACCTTGCGCCAGTGGTCTATTGGAGGGGGCAGGGGGAGCATTGAGCTAATAAAATGTATCCTAGGCAGGATGTTCATTTTGATTATGGAAGCCCGGGCTTGTAAGGAGTTAGGAAGGGACGACCACCTGTCTAGATCCTGGCGTATTTTATCATAAGTACCCGTGAAGTTGTACTTAGTAGTTTGGTTCAGCGTGGGGAATATCTCTATGCCCAAGTATTTAAAATGTTCTACTATGGGGATATCAGCTGGTAGTCGTACCGCCTTGGCCAGCTCATTAAGAGGTAGGCAGGCTGATTTGTTCCAGTTAATCTTAAAGCCTGACAATTTACCAAAGTCGTCGATTATCCTCAATAATTTTGTGGCCGACCGGGAGGGGTCGTCCATGAAAATCAGCAGGTCATCCGCATAGAGAGCAATTTTGTGTGGAGTATTATTGACCATTATGGGGACGATGTCCTCCGATTGCCTAATAAATTGGGCCAAAGGTTCGAGGGAAAGCGCGAACAGTCCTGGGCTCAGAGGACAACCCTGTCTAGAAGATCTGGAGACTGGAAAGAGTGTGGAACAGTTTTTGCCTGTCAGTATCATCGCAGACGGCAAGGCATACAGGACTTTAATCATATGAATAAAACTCTTCCCAAGACCCATGACCTCAAGTACCTTCCACAGGTATGACCACTCAAGTCTGTCAAACGCCTTCATGGCATCCAAAGACAGAACTGTGGATGGAGTTGTATTGTCTTTACTGTTATCGATTACATGCAACAGCCTCCTAAGATTATCTGCAGCCAGACGCCCCGGGATAAAACCAGTTTGATCGCAGTGTACCAATACAGACATAAATCTCTGCAGGCGACGGGCCAGCACCTTGGCAAACACTTTTAAATCGGCCCCGAGAAGACTCAAGGGTCTATAGCTACCACAATCATTGGGATCTTTGTCCTTCTTGAGAAATAAAGAAATCAATGCCATATTGACATCTCTTGAGAACTCCCCTTGTTCGATAGCGTAATTGATCATATCGAGCATCAATGGACCCAGTTGGTCCCAGAAAGCTAAATACACTTCGGGTGGAATACTATCCCAGCCTGGTGCCTTACCCCTCTGCATTTCAACAATCGTCTCCCTCAATTCCACAAGAGTAATCGGTCTCCCCAGTTCCTTGGCCTCTTCCTCAGAAATGTGGGGTATCTCAAGCCCGCCAATGAACGATTCAAATTTAGAGTCATCAAGATTACCCTCTGAGCTATATAACTGTGAGTAAAACTCTTTAAAAGTGTCATTGATCGGGCGGCTAGGTGGTGTAGTGGGCAAGGCACTCGCCACCAATGTGGAGACGCTGGGTTCGCATGTTCGAATCCAGCTCTCCACATTGTTTTCAGTTTAGCTGGTCGTCCGCAGTAATACACATTGGCTGTATTACGGGGAGGGAAACTGAAGGGTGGGGATTGGGCGTTGTGGACCGCGTCTCCTACAGGTCGGTTGGTGCGCCTGCGCAGTAGAATCAGGAAGTGTCGGGGGCAGCGTGAGCCTCCCACGCGTTACTCCTCGCCACTGAGAGATCGAGCTGCGCAGGTGAAAAGATGCGACTGCTGTTACCTCAAGTACCGGAGGGGACTTGTGCTATGTATGACTTAGTCCACATTGCAGCCGGCTTGTGGGAGGCAAGAAACAGCGTTCATGACAGGGGAGGGTTGAATTGGATGATACGAAATTGGGATGGGAGAAAATATAGAAAATGGGAGAAAAAGTGGATCAAAAAAAAAAAAGTGTCATTGATCTTTTTCGAATCAGTAGTGACTGCACCCTGGCTCGTCCTGATCGAGGGGATATCCGAGAAATGATCATTTGAGCGTATTTTCATTGCCAATAGATGGCTAGGTCTGGAGCCGTGAAAGTAGTAATTTTGTCTTGTCCTATGTATCAAGAACTCAGACTGTTGTTTAAGTATGGAGTTTATTTCTTTTTTGATTATCTTACGTTGTGTGTTTAGTCGTTCACTATAGTTAGTTTGCAAGGATGCGTATAGGTCCGCATATAATGTTTCCAATCCTTCTAGCTTTTTTGACCGGGATTTTCGCAAATTGGAGGCAAATAGTGTGACATGACCCCTGATAAATCCTTTCAATGCGTTCCACAGGACCCTAGGGTCCTCTACTGTGCCAACGTTGATCTGCAAAAATTCAGCTAGTTTACTCCTGAACTCAGAACAGAAGTCATCGTTCTTTAGCAAGGTCGAATTAAAACGCCATCTGGGAGCTCTTGCGGAGAGCCTGCCAAAGGTTGCCGTAAGGAAAATCCCCTTGTGGTCTGAGAGAGCCAAGGGAACCAATGAGACATCGAAACTATCAAACATATTAGGGGACGCGAATGCATAGTCAATTCGAGAGAAGCTTTTGTGTCTGGCTGACAGGTGAGAGTAATCTTTGAGGGTGGGGTTGGATAAGCGCCAAAGGTCTGTGAGCCCCGTGTCCTGGGCCCACATCCTGAGGGCCTTAGAGGCCCGTTTTTGGTCGCTCGTTTCAGAGGGCCCGGACCTATCCATCTCCGCATCCCAGCACGCATTAAAATCGCCACCCACAATGAGAGCGTATCCATTAAGTTCCAACATATTCTTCGTGATTGTATTATAGAACGCTGAATCAAATGTGTTAGGAGCATACAATGCTATTATAGCCATCTTCGAATTAAACTTTTGCTATAGTAATCCTTCCCTCCGTGTCCGACCATACATCCAGGACTTTGATATCAAGGTTACGTCTTGTAACTATGACGACTCCTTTCGTCTTATCATCGGCTGAGGATGAGGAGATAACGTGATATTGCCGATTTGCCAGTCTTGACACGTCACCTACCAATAAATGCGTCTCACTAAGGAGAGCAAGGTCAATATTTCTCCTCTTCAATAGCCAAAGGACACTGGCACGCTTGTGTGGGGCGTTAAGCCCTCCTGCGTTCCAAATTAAAATATTCAATTTAGCCATGGTCGAGCTTGTCTAAATGCGTAGAGAACATACCAGTGCAGCCAGGCTGAGTACAGAGGCGCTGATCCAGGCGGGCCCAGACGGTCAATCCCAGGAGTTCAGAGGAGGAACAATTACACACATATAAGACAACAGTACATAAAACACATAAAAATACCACCCCAGCTACAACCCCCCCTCCTTCTACTCTAAACCCTAACCCACCCGTCCTATTATAAGCCCTCCTATACCCACTCTCCAGTCCCCACCCTATGCCCCATCCACTGAGGATGGTCATCTTCCTATCACTTCCCACTAGAGACATGGATCCAATAAGACGCTCCCCACTCCAACCCCCCTCTAGATAAACCCCTGAGTAAATCCCCACTAGTCCAATAAACACAAATAATAATAAAAATTAAATTCAATAAAGATATCGGTCGAAAACCACCTGAGCCTTGGCCCCAACATGAGACAACCATAATGGTAAAAATAGCCATTATTAAATAATAACTCCACATCAACCTGCAACCATCTATGTCAGGGATCGGCAATAGGCGGCCCGCGGGCCAACATTGGCCCGCCAGCAATAATTTCTGGCCCGTCAGATTATTTTGAGAATATGATATTTATTTGACGCACGGGAAATATTCACTCGGGACGCCAAGGTGTCTTTTATTGTGAAGCTGTATCTATCTACCGGCAGTCATCAAAAGCATGTCTGTCACTATAGCCAATTGAAATGCTAGAAATGGTCAGGTGGACTGGGAGAACCAATGGAATAGTCCCACCGGGCCCTGTGTCTTTCCCTAACACACTTTCACTTCCGCGTTCGAGATGCGACTCGCGAGCGAGTTGAAGAAAACAAAACAAACATCTTTGGATAGATTCTTTGCAACGGGGAAATATAACGCTTCTTTTAATAAACAGGAGCCATACTTAAAATACGGGTTTATCGTAACAGGTCGGTGATTCTTGCGTGCCGAGCCGACGTCCTCTCTGCATAATATGTGGCGACAACAACAACAACAACCACGAGGCAAGTTGGCAGATAAAGTAGCTGCATTCAACGCCAATCTGGAATTGGAGGGCGGCGAGTGGATATGACATGTTTCAAACATTAGCAGGGATTTTGGAGGACTTAACAACAAACAAGAAGGTATGGTGAGTCGTGTTTTCATGCATTCTGATCTGTTCATCACCCGCCGGTGTTCTGCAAAATTCTACTCTTCCTCGAATTCTGCTGCCAGCACTCCTGCGCGCAGAACACCGGCGCCGCGGTGATCTGCAACAGCTGAGAGCTGTTCATGAATGAATGGATGAGTGAGAACTTTGTTTGGCGGATTGCAGAGTGGGTGCAGTGCAGTGCGGCGCAGTGCACACGGTTGTTGGGGGGATGCAGACCAGAGAAAAACGTTTGTCTTTTTTCAATATCAGTATATTAAATTAGCCATTGTTTTTGATCCTGGCCCGCGAAGCAAGGGCTTGGGGAAAATCTGGCCCGCCGCAAAACCTAATTGGCGACCCCTGATCTATGTTATAGCCCAAATGGGTACAGGAAAATTCAAAACAAAATTAAATTAAAGCATCCCAGCCGATAGTCTAAGGCAGGATCGGGTCACAGGTTAATTGTGCAAAATTGTGTGAACAATGTCAATTAAACAATGACAATAATAAGAAAGGGAAAAAAGGGGTTATGGTCAAAGTGCACCCCTGTAGCAGTCCCTCTGATCAGGCACAACGGCTGAAATGACATAACCTATGTAAGAAAAGCATTAAACACATTAATTAATCCGGGGATGGCAGGGAACAAACTTAACTTTTTGACTTACCAGCCATTTGGCTGGTAGATTTTAAAAACTACCAGCCATCCAGATGTTTTACCAGCCAAAAATTATAAATAGCTTTTTAGTATATCGCCATGTGTTATTATTACTATATAATACTCTCGTATGCTATTTTCAATTAATATCATAAACAACATAAGGAATATTAGCATAATTTTGAGTGGACTGAAGGAATGAGTCAGCGTTAATAGTTTTAAATGCAAATAATTTATTGCGAATTTATTTACAATATGGAAGCAAAAGAATTAAAGAACATATTAAAACAACTTCAAACAAGATAAACAAATCCATACTTGCCACCTACAAGGCAACAAGGGATGTTAGCGGAGTCTGTAATGCATCCAGCCTTGTATGGAATAATAATATAATAATAGATAATAATAATAATACCGTCCACCCCTAATATAATATAATAATAATCTGGTCAGCAGCCTCCACTGATGTAGCGTGATTCAAACCCCCTCAATGTGCAGTTTCTAGTTAATCAGTTAGTCAGTTACGCAGCCTCCACTGATGTACAGTGACGAGTGAATCTGGTAGTTGGTTTATGACGTTACGAGTTAATCAGTCAGCAGCCTCCACTGATGTTATGACGTTACAAACGCGAAATAACATTATACATTATGCTCCGCGAAATAAAGAGAGCTTATTATTAATCAGTCAGCAGCAGCCTCCACTGATGTTATGACGTTACAAACGCGAAATCACATTATGCTCCGCGAAATAAAGAGAGCTTATTATTAATCAGTCAGCAGCCTCCACTGATATTATGACGTTACAAACGCGAAATAACCAGGGTACAAAATATGCCTCCACATATTTGGTCAAATCAAATGCAAAATTAAATATCAGAGCACAATCAAAAACACGATTGCAGGTTTTTTTGTAGGCTAAAGAACGGATGAAGACAGACCTCGTGTGCGTCTCATGTTACAAACTTGATCTCGTGAGCAGAGCGCATCTCATTTACATTTAAAGGTTCATTGTTTGTAAACATTAGAACGGACACGTGAGACGTGACACACACACACACACAGTTTCACTTTCGTTTCAACTCACCACGCCCGCATCCAATAGGGGCCAGCTGCAGCCCCGGAGATTGTTCCAGATTGGGCAACTTTCGCCCGCTCCCACGACATTTCTCCCTCCAGCTGGAGGCTACTCATATCATATTAATGCCGACGCATGCAGTGGATTTTGTTGGCCGCCAGATGGCGCCCAGGCCTTAATTTATGACGGCCAAACATTAAATCGACCAGCCTGTGGCGGTGGGCGTGTGACTATTTTGTACCCTGGGGGATGGTAATAGGCAATATCTGACACAACCCGTTAACATCTATTGTTTCAATAAAGATATCGGTCGAAAACCACCGTGAGCCTAGGACTTAACATGAGATAACTTATAATGGAAAAAATTAATTAAAAAATAAATTTAAATATAGTCATTATTATATAACAACTCAACATCAACCCTGCAACCATCTATTTCGGAGTCTGCGCATCAACGACGCAATGTTATAGCACCAATGGACAAAGGAAAAATCCAAAACAAAATTAAATTAGAGTATACCAGCGGGTAGTCTAAGGTAGGATCGGGTTCCAAGTAAATTGTGCAAACAAATGCCATTTAACAACGACAATAATAAGAAGGGGAAAAAGGGGTTATGGTCAAAGTGCACATCTGTAACAGTCCCTCTGATCAGGCACAATCAAACACATTCATTAACCCGGGGATGATAATAGGCAATATCTGACAAAACCTGTTATCATATCTTGTTAATATACATATTCAACCGATCCTCTCCTACCGGAGCCCAAAGCTCAAAACAGCATGGATATAAAAATAACAGCATACAAGAATTTAGTTAAGGACCCGACCACCGTTGGATTGTGCGAGCCGATCACACTTATACAGCAACAACAACCAAAGTGCGTCACTATTAACGGGTCTCGAACGACTTCACGCAGGCGATAGACGCAGCCCGCTAGCTAGCCCGAGGCTAGCGCGTGAGCTAGTGATGAATCTGGATAGCACGTTAGAGTTTGTTATGTACATTGTTCAGCTAGCTCGCTAGCTTCCAAAGAGGCGATACACAAGTACGATCATGAGGTCAGCATTAGCAAGTAACAGAAGTCATTGGGAAGTCCCGCTAGTTGGATGGGCAGTGGACAGTTAGAGTGTCTGGGCATGACAGCAAGTATTTGTGAATAGTCTGCCTAATCAATGTATATAGGCCCACACCGCCAAGTCACTCACCCGACATAGATATCAAGCAACAGTCTCGGGTATCCCCGCGAGATATTCCTTCGCTTTAGCCAACGACCAAAATGAACGCAGACCATCGACCTTCTCCAACACAGATAATTTCGCGGGAGCGAATAGCGTGGGCCTCAGGCCTAGTTTCCATAGCCTAGACAGGACCACCTTGTATTCGCCTCTCTGTGCTTGAACCTCCGGCGTAAAGTCTTCGAAAATGGCCACTTTGTGATCGCCAAGCCTCAGATTACCCCTTCTGGTACGAGCCGACCGCATGATGAGTTCTCTCTGCTGAAGCCTGTTCAGCTTGACTATGATGGGCCTCGGCTCTTTGTTCACGCCGGGAGAAAACCTGCCCGCCCTGTAGGCCGACTCACAGACAGGAGGCGAAGGGACGACGTCAGTTCCTAGTATTTTCTGCAGCAGTTCGGGCATGGTCTCAGAGAGACGGCCTTCACCGCTGGCCTCCGGTACTCCAACAATCCTGACGTTGTGGCGTCTATCCCGGGACTGCATCTCCTCCATTGCCGACTGTAGTTTGTTGACTTCAGCCTGCCTAGCCAGCAGGGCGGACTCGAGACCCACCATCTTCTCGCCCTGTAATGATACCTCCGTCATTAGCATGGCTAGTTCGTTAGCATTAGCCGAGGAGACAGCGTGCATCGACTCCATCTTGTCTATCAGCGGGACTACCGCCAGCCGTATTTCTTCTGATATCTCACGATGGAGGTTGACACAAAAATCCGCCAACACTTTCTTCTGTGCTTCAGCGAAGCGTGTCTCAGAGTCTGCGTGTAGCTTGGTCATGACCAAGAGCACAGCTTCGCTTATCTCCCCGACACCGGGCGACGATGCGGCCAGGCCCGGTGGTGGTGGTTTGCTGGTTGGGGCGCTCATGGCTCTGGTTTCCACCCCCGTCATCGCAGAAAGTCGAAAAAAAGTCGACGACAGTATACTAAACACGACGACCTAGCAAACAGATAAAAAAATAAAAATAAAATAAAGACTAATGGGGAGAAACGTATATTCAGCACGGTAGAAGGGAGCTCATGTGAAACACGTCTACTCCATGATCGCTCAGCTCCGCCCCCCCTATTTTAAACAAATTTAACACTCCAAAAATACCATACATCAACATAAGATATATAGCCAAAAAATTATCCAACTTTTCAGTTATTCTCAAGGATGTAGTCATAACTGAAAGAATGAGGCCATTTGACATCAGGCACATTATTTTGACAGCGACGGTTAGAGCTAGGAGAGATTTTGGTACAGCAAGAGGGGAGGCATTGCTGATTTAAACATGCTTCTCATTTATTTGGTAAATTAATAATGTTTGGCACACAAAGACCGAACTGACTGAAAAATATAGGCAACATTTGTCAAAGTATTAACTCGTCAATATACCACCCTTCCCCACTAATCGAACTGGTGTCGTGGAGTCACTTCTCTGTGAGCGTTTCCACGGTTAGCTTGCGGCTAACATTAGTTAGCTCACGGCTAAAGTTAGTTAGCTCATAGCTAACGTAACGTTATATAACCGAACAATACACACATGCTCCGAATGCGTACCGCTCGGTACGACCTCCACGGTTCGGGGCATGTGTGTATTGTTTGGTACGAATGAATGAATGAATGAATGAATGAATGAAAACTTTATTTAACAGATTGCAGAATGGGTACAATACAGTACGGCTCAATAATACACACAATTGTTAAGGGGATGCAGACCTGAGAAAGACGTTTGTCTTGTTTCCATCAGGGTTCGAATGCGTACCGTTCCACCCCTAGTCATTTCATAATAGACACAGACCAGCGTGAACAATGTCCAATGTGGCTAACATGCTTTGCATCCTTGCCATGTCCACATTAGTCGCTAAGCTAACTAGCGGTAGCCGCTAACCCTGGAAACGCTCACAGCGGAGTGACTCCATGACACCAGTTCCATTAGTGAGGAAAGGGGGGGGGGGGTGTTATATTGACGAGGCTTGACAACCGAGGTTCAAAGATAACTTTACATTTATTGGCTGTTCATTTATATTATATCGCTTCATGCATCGCGCTCCATACAACTCTGTGTGTTTACTTCCTAGTGTCTGTGACATCACTCAACTACGGCATCCAAGAGGCTCAAACTCAAACCTAATACATCACGGCGGGGGTGACTGAGCCTCTCTCCCTCCCTCTCGCTCTCTCTCTACGTTCAATGATTTAAAGTAGGGATGCACGATAATTATCGGGCCGATATCAGCCATTATGACGTCATCCCGATCAACCCGATAACGTTATTGATAGCTCCGATAATATATAATAAATTTTTTGGTTAAAAGAAATCCGGTGTGGGTGGATTTGGATGAAGGGCGCTTGTTTTTATTATAGCCTCCTCCCGTTTTGTCAGTACTGTGGTACGGCTGATAGCGCGTGGTTTAGGAACAGGGAGTTTTTCACAAATCCAGCGCTCCCTTTCTTGGCTGTGACGTAGTCACGTTACATTCGGAGGCAGACAGTCGATCTGCCAATTACGTCCCACCGCTTGCACCCACCTCTTCTTCTTACCACCAATCGGAAGCTCTCATTAGTTTATTTACTTCCGGATTGTCAGCCATTATTCTACTCGGAGCTAACGTTATCTCCCCGCCAGCCACATTGACAAGTACCAGCGCTTATACATTACTGGCAAATGTCTTGTTGCACTTGTGGCAACGAGCGTTGTCAGCATCGACTTTAGTAAAATAGACTCAGACTTTTGAACGTTTCGTTCTGTCCGCCATGATGAGAGCAGAGCCGTCTGTACTCGGCAGCACCCGTGTGTGTGTGTGTGTGTGTGTGAGTGAGTGTGTGTGTGAGCACAGCACAGCCCGCTCCTCGCGCAGGCAGAGACACCGAGGCAGGAGAGATATAGAAAACGGCCAACAAGATTAGTTTGCGACGTTTAAATTCCTCCAAAAATAAACTCCGTAATTTCTCGAGTACCGATAGCAGTACCGATGACGTCGGAGCTTATAAATACAAAAAAAATTAAAAATTGATCCAAAACAATATATATATTTAAAAAAAATTATAATACAATAAATATCGGTTATCGGCTTGAGGAGCATAAAGTTATTGATATCGGTGTAAAAAAATCAATATCGTGCATCCCTAATTTAAAGTAGCCAAACGTTACACTATAAATACTAACAGGATAGTTCATGATAAACATTTAATTTCATTATCTGAAATATGCAAAAATCATTAAGTCTGCTATGAGCCATTCTCCCTTTGTGTGCGTGTGTGCACACACGTCCCATCTCTGGTATTTGGAAAGACCAGATGAGGTCAGAGGAGATTGATGGCCAGATAATGTTGATATTTAAACTTAAAAAATAATAATACATAATAAATGTATACATGATCATGCAACATAAAAAAAATCACTGTTTTTATAGGGTTAGGGTATTTACTCTTGGCTACATTTGGAAAAGAAACGCAACATTAATTATTTTTTTTGTATCCACTTTTTCTCCCCATTTCTATTTTTCTCCCATCCCAATTTCGTATTTCCAATTCTTCCGTCCCCTATCTTGAACGTTGCTAGACTATGCCTCCCACTGGTCGGCTGTAGTGAGGATAGAAGCCTTGCATCACGTGTCCCCTCCAGTACACAAGGAGGCAGCCTGTCGCATCTTTTCACCGCAGCAGCTCGAACTCTCAATGGCGAGGAGTAATGCGTGGGAGGCTCACGCTGCCCCCGATACTTCCTGTTTCCGCCGCACCGGCGTCACCCAACCGACCTGTAGGAGTCGCTGTCCACAACGTCCAATCCCCACCCACCGGCTTTCCCATCCTCTAACACCAATTGTGTTAGTATGACTGCCGGCCAAGCCGGTACCGGCATCCCCTGCGTTAGTGGCGAGCGCCTTGCCCACTGCGCCACTCAGCCGCCCGGACTGTATTGATCTATTTATGATGCAATATTAATTTTGGCCCCGTACCGGGCCAGTCAGGCTTAAATAATTCAGTACCATGAAAATCGTGTTTTTCAATCTTGTTCCATTTTTTACAGAATGCATGTTGTTGTGAAAAGTATCTCTATCCCCCTGGATATCAACAAAATCAAGCCTTTTCAGATCCAATTTGCTTCCTTTGAAAAGGGTTACTCTGATTGGCCCATGAGTCACATCTAGCTGCTCTGACTGACCCATCAGTAAATCCCACTATGTATGATTGGTCCATCAGTCACATCTAGCTGAGAGGACACGGTGCTCTCAAAGGTTGAAGGTTCTCACAGGCACCATTTTTTCTTTTTACAATGTATCTTGTCTAGTGAACAGAACGCCCCCCTCAGCCTGCTGAGAGTTGGCTATGCCCAGGAAGGGTGACATAAACACTTCAAATTATAGATCAAATGATACATCGACTGAAGCGTATTCCACAATAAGCTATTTATGACTGAATCATAAAATCATTGTACTGCTCTTTAAGTCTGTTATTTAATGTTGCATGGGATTAAAGCTATACAGAGTTATGCATGTATTCAAACACCCCTAGAGCCCCCCCCCCCCCCACACACACACGTGCATGGAGGCCCCATTCATTTGCCATTAGTGTAGATCCAAGGCCCTAACTCCTTTTTATCAAGATGAGCAACAACATTGTAACAAGCATCAAAGGACGTAGTCTCCCCCTCTTCTCACTCCCCCTCAGAGAGTCTGAAGAGTGCCGAGAGTCAATACCGTTTTAGTGCTGAACACATTATCAATCTGCCCGTATGGACCAATGGGGAATGATGTGGATGACCATGCACTATTTATCTCAATGTAAAAGAAGGGAGAGGACGGCTTTGAGCTGACAGACCACAGCACGGTTGTGTCAAGGTACGGGAATTAAAATCCCACACAAAACAATGGTTGTATGAATCTTTTTTATACACTGTATTGGTGGGTGTACAGTTGTAATATTATTCTGTGAAAACTGCATTCCCATTTTATTTCAGATAATATACACAGTAAACATTTGTGGTGTAATGACTTCCAATTCCCTCAGACGAGGGAAGCAACAGTTGTGATTAGAGGATCAATAAAAGAGGGCGGGGTTTATGATAGGTCAATTGTGTGTTTAAAGTGAAACACGGCATCTGAAGACTACTGGCCACAACACAACAGCATAATAACAATACTGTAAGTCCTCTACAGTGCTCAAGAAGCAACTTGTATGCTTTAGAAAAAACTTAGTTTGAGATGCTGTCCCTGACATTATGCTACAGTACCCACTGATCATCCTCTTACTAACCAACTCCCACTGTTGGTGTAATTAGCTGCATTCCTCCGGGAGAGATTTCAGAGTTTGGAATAAAAAAAAAAATCCTCTGGTGTTTGACGTGGTCACAGTCAGTAGTAGTAGCCTACATTACATATGGGTGGTGTGAGAGACAGAGAGAGAGAGAAAGAGAAAGAGAGAGAAAGAGAGAGTGAAAAAGAGAAAGAGAGAGGCGTGGTATGGACGAGCAGCAAGAGATAATGCCCCCCGATACCTGTCTGATCTCCTCCACCAGCACACTCCATCCCAGAACCTACGATCCTCTGATCTAGGTCTCCTCTCCATCCCTCGCACCAGGTTACGGACTTTCGGGGACAGAGCCTTCAGCTTGGCGTCCCCTACCCTCTGGAACTCTCTCCCCCCCCCCCGAAATTCGCAACGCCCCAACCCTGGACACCTTCAAAACTGCCCTTAAAACACACCTCTTCACCAAGGCTTTTCCCCATCAGTTAGTTTAGATTAGGTCCATTATCCCTTACCTGCCCTCATGCCCCTTACCCCCCCCCCCCCTACTTCCCTAGCCCTATTTTTTGTCCTGATTGTGAAGAGAGTCCTTGGGTTCTATGAAAGGCGCTATAGAAATTTGATCTATTATTATTATTAATGACGTCAGATACGGTGCCCGCCAGTTGGATGTATGCAAGTTAACCCAAAGTGTGGAAGTAAAGAACCTTCAGCTATATTGTCATCGTGTGGACATTCAATTCTTTCTGCTAGACACTAAGAGTGACAGCCAGAACAGAAACATTACACTAGCTATTTTGCCATATAGTCCATTCTCAGTGTATACATGGACTGGAGGCTTCAAGTAGCCTACATGCCTTTTTCATGTTTATATGTTACTACTTTTTAAAAACGGAGCTCACTTTTGCTGGTTGGTTGTCCCCAAAACTAAGATGGCGGCGGTCTCGTGACGTCAGAGTGTCTTGTTTGTGCATGTGTGTGTTAGAAAGAGAGTAGTTGAGCCTTGTGTGATCTAATCTCCTCCATACTCATGTGTATAAAGTGATGTCAGCCTCCTCAGTCTCTCTGATCATGTTAGTACAGTAACTAGGCTGCACTAGTCTCTCTGATCATGTTAGAACAGTAACTAGGCTGCACTTGTCTCTCTGATCATGTTAGTACAGTAACTAGGCTGCACTAGTCTCTCTGATCATGTTAGTACAGTAACTAGGCTGCACTAGTCTCTCTGATCATGTTAGTACAGTAACTAGGCTGCACTAGTCTCTCTGATCATGTTAGTACAGTAACTAGGCTGCACAGCCGATAAACATAGTTGCTGTCTAAACAATATCCAGGTAAGATGGCGGACGGTTATCCCATGATTTATGGCGTAATGTCGCATCTAATGTTTTATTTATGGCAGCACCGCTGGTCTAACTGTTGGGTACATTATTTAAGGTTAGGCAATTGTGAAATACTGTAATAAAAAAACGGGAACATATACCTATTGATCAAAGAATAATGTCCAAAGGACCTTCTGATTAAACAAACCTGCTTTGTGTTTCTTCATCTCACTTTCACAACACTCTGAAGTTTACGGCCAGTCTCGACTCCTCCTTAGTTCAGATGTGTCTCCAGCAGCTGCACTTAGTCCGTTCTTTACACGATCACTGCATCTAGATCTGTTCAGAGAGTTAACGTTAGAGATTAGCAGCGTTAGTTCGTTATAGCCGCAGACAACGAGGTGAAGCCATGGAGGGTGGTGCCCCTGGTGGCTAGAACGAGACATTGCATGGCATTTCCGTATTTCCTGGTGACGTCAGGGAGGGCTGGACCAATCAGAAACGTACGCGTCACGCGCGCTGATTGGCGGAGAGGGTACGTCACTCCACATTGGGCCTCCACCGCACGTCTCAACCGAGCCTGGTCAGGGGGGAGGGGCTAGTTCCAATGTGGAGTGACGTCCCCTCTCCGCCAATCAGCGCGCGTAACGCGTACGTAGCTGATTGGTCCAGCCCTCCCCGACGTCACCAGGAAATACGGAAATTACATGCAATGTCTCGTCCTAGCCACCAGGGGCACCACCCTCCATGGCTTCACCTCGTTGTCTGCGGCTATAACGAGCTAATGCTGCTAATCTCTAACGTTAACTCTCTGAACAGATCTAGATGCAGTGATCGTGTAAAGAACGGACTAACTGCAGCTGCTGGAGACACATCTGAACTAAGGAGGAGTCGAGACTGGCCGTAAACTTCAGAGTGTTGTGAAAGTGAGATGAAGAAACACAAAGCAGGTTTGTTTAATCACAGAAGGTCCTTTGGACATTATTCTTTGATCAATAGGTTTATGTTCCCGTTTTTTTATTACAGTATTTCACAATTGCCTAACCTTAAATAATGTACCCAACAGTTAGACCAGCGGTGCTGGCATAAATAAAACATTAGATGCGACATTACGCCATAAATCATGGGATAACCGTCCGCCATCTTACCTGGATATTGTTTAGGCAGCAACTATGTTTGTCGGCTGTTTGATTGATTGATTGATTGATTGATTGAAAACTTTATTAACAGATTGCAGAATGGGTACAGTACAGTACAGCTCAATACATACAATTTTTAAGGGGATGCAGACCAGAGAAAGACTTTCGTCTTGTTTACATCAGGGTCCCCCATTTTCAATTCATCGTAACATATGTGACATACATGACATACCGTTGGGTTGGGTAGGAGTGGGGGGGGGGGGGGGTTGGGTAGGAGGGAGACACTGTACACCTGTACAAACAAACACTGTACATTGGATTATTGACAAGACCATACTTGGTAATTTACTGTACATTGGAGGGGGTTGTGTTCGGACATTTACAGGGGCCAGTGCAGCCTAGTTACTGTACTAACATGATCAGAGAGACTAGTGCAGCCTAGTTACTGTACTAACATGATCAGGGAGACTAGTGCAGCCTAGTTACTGTACTAACATGATCAGAGAGACTAGTGCAGCCTAGTTACTGTACTAACATGATCAGAGAGACTAGTGCAGCCTAGTTACTGTACTAACATGATCAGAGAGACTAGTGCAGCCTAGTTACTGTACTAACATGATCAGAGAGACTAGTGCAGCCTAGTTACTGTACTAACATGATCAGAGAGACTAGTGCAGCCTAGTTACTGTACTAACATGATCAGAGAGACTAGTGCAGCCTAGTTACTGTACTAACATGATCAGAGACGAGTGCAGCCTAGTTACTGTACTAACATGATCAGAGAGACTAGTGCAGCCTAGTTACTGTACTAACATGATCAGAGAGACTAGTGCAGCCTAGTTACTGTACTAACATGATCAGAGTGACTAGTGCAGCCTAGTGACTGTACTAACATGATCAGAGAGACTAGTGCAGCCTAGTTACTGTACTAACATGATCAGAGAGACTAGTGCAGCCTAGTTACTGTACTAACATGATCAGAGAGACTAGTGCAGCCTAGTTACTGTACTAACATGATCAGAGAGACTAGTGCAGCCTAGTTACTGTACTAACATGATCAAAGAGACTAGTGCAGCCTAGTTACTGTACTAACATGATCAGAGAGACTAGTGCAGCCTAGTTACTGTACTAACCTGATCAGAGAGACTGAGGAGGCCGGCATCACTTTATACACATGAGTATGGAGGAGATTAGATCACACAAGGCTCAACTACTCTCTTTCTAACACACACAAGACACTCTGACGTCACGAGACCGCCGCCATCTTAGTTTTGGGGACAACCAACCAGCAAAAGTGAGCTCCGTTTTTAAAAAGTAGTAACATATAAACATGAAAAGGGCATGTAGGCTACTTGAAGCCTCCACCCTCCAGTGCACATGTATACACTGAGAATGGACTATATGGCGAAGTAGCTAGTGTAATGTTTCTGTTCTGGCTGTCACTCTTAGTGTCTAGCAGAAAGAATTGAATGTCCACACGATGACAATATAGCTGAAGGTTCTTTACTTCCACACTTTGGGTTAACTTGCATACATCCAACTGGCGGGCACCGTATCTGACGTCATTAATAATAATAATAATAATAATAATAATAGATCAAATTTCTATAGCGCCTTTCATAGAACCCAAGGTCGCTTCACAATCGGGACAAAAAATAGGGCTAGGGAAGTAGGGGGGGGGGGGAGGGGCATGAGGGCAGGTAAGGGATAATGGACCTAATCTAATCTAAACTAACTGATGGGGAAAAGCCTTGGTGAAGAGGTGTGTTTTAAGAGCAGTTTTGAAGGTGTCCAGGGTTGGGGCGTTGCGAATTTTGGGGGGGAGAGAGTTCCAGAGGGTAGGGGACGCCACGCTGAAGGCTCTGTCCCCGAAAGTCCGTAACCTGGTGCGAGGGATGGAGAGGAGACCTAGATCAGAGAATCGTAGGTTCTGGGATGGAGTGTGCTGGTGGAGGAGATCAGACGGGTATTGGGGGGCGAGGGCATGGAGGGACTTGTAGGTGAGGAGCAGGAGTTTGAAAGTGATGCGGAACTTGACTGGGAGCCAGTGGAGGTGGATGAGGGTGGGGGTGATGTGCTGCCAGGGCTTGGTCTGAGTGAGAACCCTGGCAGCTGAGTTCTGAACATACTGGAGCCTGTCCAGGGCTTTGCTGGGTACCCCGAACAGGACTCCGTTACAGTAGTCCAACCGGGAGGTGATAAATGAGTGGATCAGGGTCTCAGCCACAGAATCTGGGCTAAACCAACATATGGGTGAAACCATTATTCCAGGATACCACATCCCCCTTCTTTTAAAGGAGAAGCATGACGCATAGCTGAAAATCAAAGCACAAAAACGTATCAACTTTGCAGACAGTCTCACTTTATTCCTCTCTGTCTGGTTCTCTCTAGCATGGCACGCAGGTTGGCATCATGCTCCTCTTTCGTGCGGCCATACACAATGATGTCATCGACAATGGCGGCGACGCCCGGGAGCCCCTCGTAGGCCTCATCCACTCGTCTCTGAAACTCATCTTGTGCAGATATGATTCCGAATGGGAGTCTATTGAACCTATAATCTGCCATAGATGGTGTTGAACGTGGTCCAGTACCCAGACCTGGCGTCTAGCACACTGAAATACTGTGCACCCGCTAATTTTGGGGTAATGTCATCTAGAATAGGGAGCGGGTAGTAGGGTCTCTGGATGGCTTTGTTCAGGGGTCAGGGATCTAGACAAATCCTATGCTTTCCTGTTTTGGGCTTTTCTACAACCACCAGTGCATTGACCCAGTCTGTTGGCTCAGTGACCTTCTGGATTATGTCCATTTTCTCCATTTCATCCAGCTCATCTTTGAGCCGACTGCGTAGGGCGTATGGTATGCAGCGAGGTGGGCACACCACTGGTGTTGCGTCAGGTTTGAGGTGAATGGTACACTCACCGGGAAACAGTCCAATGCCTTCATACACGATCTGCATATTATTCATCCATGATGTTGTGTGTGGTTTGGGCTGTGCATTGACCGTATGGATTATTTTGACCAAATTCAGGTCTAGACATGCTCTCATTAGCCTGGGCAGCACCTGTGTCAATTTTGAATTTGAGCTTGTGCCTCTGTTTTCCAATTTGTAATTCTTGTTCTTTGTCTGTGCTTGCATGCTGTTTTGTTATAATGTCAATGTACAGTTCATCATCATCACGTTGCTGCTCACCAGTGTCAGATATAGCAGCATCTTCTTTGCCTGTGGCTTGATCTGATGTCGCTGTGGTGCTGACCTGCACATCCTGGCAAAGTGGTTGAATTTGTTGCAGTTGTTACATTGACGTCCCTTCGCTGGACATTCCTCAGCACGGCTGTGCTCTCTCCCGCATGCTCCACAGTCCTCCTGCATGATGTCAGCCTTGCTTACTGTTTTGCGACCATAACGTGCTTGGTTCGGTTTGAATTAGGGGTGGGAATCACCAGTTTCATCACGATACGATACGATATCGATTCTTTGGCCAACGATACGATATTTGCCGATATCACAGTCTGCCACGATACGATTCTATTAGATTCAGGTGCCTGCGATCGATATGAGACGATATTATGTGGCCATTTAACACAATCAGTCACATTTAGATCAACTAAAAAAAGGCTACGGAAATATCAATTGACGTTTTTATTTTTGAGCTCTTCTAGAGCCATATGAAATCCGTTTTATTATTTTCCAAATTCCATTTTATTTTTTCCCAAATTCCATTTTTTCCGTTTTAATATTTCAGAATTCTGTATTTTGCCTTTTATGCTCATTTTACCATCAGAAATAGTGTCTAATAAGTGGGAATGAATAAATGTCCACAATTGAATAAGATATAACAGTCCATTTAATGTTTTTAAGTGCTGCAACTCAGAAATACAGTTCAATTTTACACAATATTTTTCAATTAATATTGTGACAAAATAAAAATACATATTTCAAGTGTAAACAATAGATACAGCTAGCTACTACTGACATTATCACAATGACAATGTCAGTAACCTAGCTATATCTATTATATTGTGATGAAATATAGTAATGCATAATTTAGGCACCTTTAGTTTAGTTTATTTCGTTTATAAAGGACAGTGTATAATGGCAATGGTTTGCATTAAACAAATGGATGGGTGCACTAGATTTAGCAAGAAGCTATCATTTCCATCTATAGTCCTATGTACTGTAACGTTTCATAGCTATTTAAGTTTATTTAGATTATAAAGGGCAGTGTATAATGACAATCGTTTGCATTAAACAAATGGGTGCACCAGATTTAGCTAGAACTTCTAGAAGCTATCATTTCCATAGATAGTCCTATAACGTTACATAGCTGTTTAAGTGTATTTAGTTTATAAAGGGCAGTGTATAATGACAATCGTTTGCATTAAACAAATTGATGGGTGCACTAGATTTAGCTAGAAGCTAAACGTCCTAACGTTATAGCTATTTAATCACAATAGTGTCGCAAGTGTTTTTGCGGGTCCAGTCCACGGAACGTTGACAGAATTAGCAAAACACCTTATCACCGGAGGCATAAAAGTCATTAGGATACTGTTCTGCTCTGAATTGAGGGCTTATTGTGGAATTGTTTAGCTTCTTGACGATATTAACACCGAAGCAGCGAGACGCTTGAGCACCGCGGCTGTGTTGTGTGTAACACGCTGTAGAGTCCCCGCCTCCCCGGTCGCGTGTGCACCAAACGTTCCACCCAAAAACGAAATTTCAGTCCAGATTAGGCCAAATTCTGCAATATTCCACGTTTTGCAGTTGATTCCATTTTTATTGGTTAATTCCGCGATTCCGTCCGCGATTCCGTGAACGCGGATTTCATATGGCTCTAAGCTCTTCCAGACATTTAAATGAAAAACAATCTATTGTTTTTAATACAAATAGACCTCCTGTTCACTGTAAAGTGCCACGTTTTTATATATTGAGCTTTAAGTAAAATGTTTTGGAACTCACAACACGCAAGCTAAAACCCCTTCCTCTCCCAAACCGTTCCTACAATTGTTTTATGTTGCATGATGATCATATCAACATTATCTGTCCATCCTCAGTAAATAATATCAATATAATAATACTCCTGACTTCATCTGGTATTTTCAAATGCACACGCGCGCGCACACACACACACACACACAGAATGCCCCTCCCCCAGTCCCCACACACACACAGACAGAATGCCCCCGCCCCTCCTCCTCCTTCCCCTCTCCTCTCTCCGTTTCTCTCTCTCTTAGCTTAGTTAGCATAAGCAGCTAATGTAACGTTAATTTAGGTCTGGCCACTAGGGATGGGTACCTTTCACATTTGAACCGATACCGGTACCTGTGAATCGATACCGGTACCCAACGGTACCTTTTTTCGGTACTTTAGTCTCAAGAAATTTAATTTACCTCAGTCGTAAAAAAAAATCCAAACTTCAAATAACTACAATTTCGACAGTTTTCGGCTTGTCATTGCTCCGACTGCTTTGTTGTTGAATCAAGTCAAATCCTAGGTAAGCATATATTGTGCGTGTGAACGTTGACATGAAAAAAAAAGTTTTAAAAAAGGGGGTAAAAAAAGAACAAATATATATATATATATATTTTATTTTTTTTTTCGGTTTCTCACTTGATTCGATACTCGGTAGTACCGACATGTTTCGGTTCGGTGCCTCAAAAGTACCGAATTCGGTACCCATCCCTACTGGCCACGCGACGTGGGCATAAAATAATGGCGACGATGCAAAGCATGTTAGATACATTTGACCCGTTACGGGGGAAAACTGCACAGACTTATATCGGGTCACAAAATAGAGGCTCCCTAGCGCTGCTCTGCTGAACAGAGCTACACGGAGTTTCACAACACTGGGTGCGGGGCGGATATGACGTTGCCGGATTTTCAAAATAAGAGTATCGCAATATGAATCGATCTTTTTACGTTGCATCGATCCTATTTGATTATTGATAATCGATCGATATATCGATCTGGATCTATGTATCGTCCCACCCCTAGTTTGAATGGTCTCCTTCTGCTAACTGCGTGGACAGACTGAGATTATCTCCACTCACAGTCGCACACTCCATTGTTTTTAGTTGCTGCTGTGAAACGTCATGTGATCTTGGATGTCAATCGTCTTCTCCAGCGTTAAGTCTGGACCGTAGCAGAGTAGCTTCTGCCTCACTCTTGCTGAGTTAGTGGCAAACACGACCATTTTGTCACTTTTGTCGTAAGTACAGTCCTTCACTAGCAGCTTAAGCTCAGTTACAAACTGATCAAAGTTCTCACTGTCGCCTTGCATCCTTTCGTGGAACTTATAACGTGCAAAAATGGGGTTAGCTTTGGGTATAACATACTAGGCTTCAAAACCTTCATAGTACGTCTTCAGTACCTTCCTTTCGTCTACCGACAGAGTCCACGTATTGTAGACGTCTCTCTCTGCCCTTCTCTCCGATCCACAGGAGTAGGTAGCTGCATTTCGCCTCCTCTGTTTTTGCAGACAAAGGTTCCGAAAACATTAACTCCACGGCGAAACTTTCTCCATGCATCGGGTAGGTTGGAGGAGTCTCAGTCCATTCTCGGCATTGGAACGCCCGAACTGTCCATTCCAAACATTCCAAAATAAGCTTAAATTCTGATCCCACTTCTTTAAACTTTTGTTTTTAATCCTATCTTTCTCCGATTTTTCTCTGTTTTTTTCTCCCTGTCCCAATTTAGTCGTTGTGCCAATTTCCCCCCCTCCCCTACCTGGTTGTTGTGCGCATGTTCCTCCTACTGGTCGGTACAAGGGAACCCTGAAGTCCACCACATGCTTCCTCCGACACATGTGGAGACAGCCAGTGGCTCTCTTCTCACCTGGCAGCGAGGGCTCTCATTGGTGAAGTGTAACGCGTGGGAGGTCACGCTGCCCCCACCAATTCCTGCCTTTCGCTGAGCAGGCGCCCAGACCTGACCTGTAGGCGTCGCTGTCCACAACGCCAGATTACCACCCTCGACTTGCCCTCCCCCTAACCAGGGAACAAAATTTACTTTTTGACTTACCAGCCATTTGGCTGGTAAATTTGAAAAACTACCAGCCAGGCAGATTTTTTACCAGCCAAAAATTAGAAGTAGCTTTTTAGTATATCGCCATGTGTTATTATTACTATATAATACTCTCATATGCTATTTTCAATTAACACTTTAATCGCAGATGACGTGTTTAGACGTCATTCCTAGCCATATCAATATTTCAAAAATCTGTGATCGAAATCATATTTCTCCTCCGGGGACCTGAGATGTACTGCAAAGCTCCACTCAACTCTCTAGCGGTTCAAGAGCGCCATCTGGTGGCCGATCGGCAGATCGCCAACAGGAAGCGACTCGTCAGACCGGAAGTGCTCATCCATATGTCGTCCGGGCACTCGCTATCGTTAGAGAGACTCCGTCTTGACACAGTGAATATCGATCGGTGCAAATAACTCGAAAAAACAACATGATTTGGACGTATATACTATTATACAACCTGGAAATGGATCGGGCATTTCTCCATCCCATAATAGAAAAAATTCTGTTCCACGCTCATCTGCCAGCGGCGCGACGAAGCCACGGTGAGTTGCAGCGTTATATTCTAACGTGTTCCATATAAACTGCTATGATGATCATATGACCCACACTGGATGAATCATCTAACGCTGCCCACGGAATTATAAATGACCCCCCGCCCATCCGGTCATCATCAGATGATACGTAGTATTCCGGTTCAAATGGATTCGATTTAGTGTGTCACCAGAAAAGGAGAGGGGCGGGAAAGAGACAGATAAGAAGATGACGACGAAGAAGGAGAAGGAGGGAAAATGAGAGACGGGGAGAAAGAGAGTCCTCTGCCCCTCTGAGAGAGAGACAGAGAGAGAGTCCTCTGCTCCTCTGGGCTGCTCCTCTCTCTCGTCACCTCAGCCTTCAAGTTCTCAAGTGCTCCATCAACAATAATGTTCATCTGACCTCTACAGTGTACAGCCAGATTTGTACCAGTATATCTGTCTGTTTCTCTGGGTCTAGTAGTCTATTCCACATGGCTGCTCTCTTATTGGACGCACGTCGCAGCACTTTCCCCTGGTCTGTCGGCTTCAGGCTGTGTTATTTCCGTACAACCAACAGATTGTTGGAAAGCTAAAATGGCAGCCGATTGATTGACACCATACTTGACCTATTATGTGCTTCCAATCTCAGGTTACAAGACCAAACAACCAACAAGCATCAGTTTCGGACAAGTGACCACGTCTGGTTTCGCCTGGCCTTGAACGGACCAGTCACCTCAGACGGTGAAAATTATTGACCATTTTGTAGCCAATGAAATTCTGGCACCTTACATGAGGGATGATATAAAGGGAGAGAAGAAGACCAAGAAAGGAGAATTACTCGCGCGTCGACCCGACAGCCATTTTGGATAAGCGTACCGAATTATAACCGCTACAGACATGAGAAAAACCTTTTCCGTGGGATTGTTAGCAACTTTGGACCTGTACTAAATAAGACTTCAGGCTATGGAACCGTTGTGTTTTCCAGCTCCAACCTCTCAGCTGGAACTCTTTTGCAGGCATCTGTTTGCAAGTAAACAAAACTTTTATTTCAGTGTGTTCAAACCTCTGTAACTCTATTACATTAAGACCCAGAATGATTCTTTCTATTGTGGAAGAAAGCTCAGAATGTTTCCTTTCAAAAGAGACCAGACGCATGCATGTGCTATAAGTGGTTCAAGAAATAATTGCAAATGACTTGCAATCGACAGGCGTTTTATGCAAAACTAGCCCGCTGCTTGCCCGATGGATAAGAGGTTAAAGACCATTCACAGACCTATCTCAAGCCCGCCCTCTTTTCTTGATCCTCCAATCACAACTGTTGCTTCCCTCTGACAAACTTTGTCAGTTCTTAGTTTCTTAGTCGACCAAGACTTTATTAGTTGAATCAGTTATTTAAAATAAATAAATAAAATAAAGTCTCTGATCAGTACGAGACTTAAAGAGGTGCTGCTTTTGCATACTTGCATGTGGGAAACGCACATTCCACAAATTTGTCAAATCAACTAATCCATTAGCAGACACATTTCTTGAGTTTGCATCCATACATTGTTATCATGGTAAATGGACTGCATTTATATAGTGCTTTTATCCAAAGCGCTTTACAACTTATGCTTCACATTCACCCATTCACTCACACACCGATGGTGGAGGCAACCATGCAAGGTGCCAACCTGCTCATCGGGAGCAGTTAGGCCAGGGTTAAGTGTCCTGATCAAGGACACTTCGCCACGCTGCCCGGGAAGACACAGAAACAAACCGGGAACCTTCTGATTATCAGACAGACGACCACTCTACCTCCTGAGCCACTGTCGTTAAAGGGTCGTGACTCGTGAGACAAAATTGCTGAAAACCACTGGTCTATTCTTGTTCATTTTCATTCTCCCACTGTGCTGTCTGATTGTTTCCATACTGTTCAAATGTGTATGCGTGTGTGTGCGTGTGCAAGAGTGCATGTGATTCAGACAGATACAGTACTTTCTTCCCACGTATGTGTTCGTGCGTGCGGTGTGTGCAAGAACCAATGACACTAATGACTCATAATCCAGCAGCATTCTGGGTAGTAAGCTGTACTTTAGTACCTCAGGTTTCGGCAACTGAGAGGCACACACACACACACACACACCCTTCCCACTGACACACAGAAAATCCTGAAAGTCCACACAGTGTTGTAAATTTATATAAATGAGACCTCACCCTGTTCCTGTCCATTCACCTTGAAGGAAAAAACTCCCTCAAGATCAACAGAGGGCCTTTCAGCTGAGGTGACACACATACACACATAAAAACATGCTTGCATGTGGCACACAGATACCCACACATACACACACGGTTTTCTTTTTCACCCAAGTCCTTTGGGGAGCAGGTAGCTGCTTGGGTTACCAGGAATGCTGTTCTGGACAGAGGACAATGTAGGGAGAGAGACTGGGCCAGAGAGATACACTAGAGACATGGTAGAGGGATTCTCAATGAAACACTATATGGAGTGGAAGCAAAAATAGGAAACCCCAAGGGCTGGAATAAACTGTGTGTGTGTGTGTGTGTGTGTGGGGTTGCTTGTGAGTGAGTATTAACTCACAAAGACACACCAATGGAGATCAATGGAGCATAATTAATTGTGGCAAAGCTGCATACACAGGGAAACAGGACCCAAGGACAATTTGTCAATAGAGCTGTGCATGTGTGTGTGTGTGTGTTTGTAATATATTTTTTTAATGAAGGACCTCATTAAATCTTCCCAGATATAATATGCATATTGCATAGCATGTTCTTGTTAAGCATAAAAGCATAGAAAACCAACAAATTGACAAACTAGTTTTAGTCGACTAAAACTAAACCAATGGAGCAATGGACTAAGAGAGGTGGGTCGTCTAGATCAAAATATGGATACACAGGGTGTCTGGTCTGAGACAACTTCTTCTTTAGAGACTATAATACTATATTATGGATGTCGTAATCTGGAAAGATAAACGCATAGGCCACGGGAACATAGTGTATGTGTGTTTGTGTGTGTGCGTCAGTCCATCCATTTTGCCTGTAGATATTTGACCACCTGTTCTGACTCAGCAACAAGTGTTGAGCTGCAACAACATGTCATGTTCAGACAGAGCAGCCTCCAGGTTTACGTTTTGCTAGAAAACAAGGAAGTCATCATTGGCAAAGTGGAGTCAAGACAAAGTTGACCATCAGAATAAGAATATGACTCACGTCCTAGAGAAGTAGAGTTTACACTAGCTCACTCAAAAGACATTCCCCCTATCTAATAAGGTAGAATGGAAAAAGAGGTTTTTCGGCAATGTGGCTGCACACAGAACCCTAAATAACCCTTTTATGTCACATAACTAAGCGATGTTGTCCTGTCCAACGTGGCCGCTCGGTTCTCTGTACATTCAGCCTGTGAGCTGTTGTCCATGTTCAAGTCTAGCATCTCCCTTTCTTTGCTGAACAAGAATCCATTGTCTTTTTGTCTTTAAAGTGACTGTTGTCTTCGCTGCTCTGCGCTGAATGGAGGCATCTCGGCATGTCATTAGTGGCAGCCACTCCGCAGGTGGTCCAGCCCCATGCCTCTCTCCAGCTGTCTATAGCCGCTGTTGTACGCAATCCCCATAGCTCCACGTATGGCGTTTCGCATTGTCTTACTTGAATGGAATGCTTAAAATGGTACTCCCGTGTTTTGAGATGATTCTGTGACGCCAAGACTGACGACACCCGTTCAAAACACAGTCACTTTAGGAATATATGGGAGATCATTCTAGTACCTGAAAGGGTAGCTTTTATTTTTTTTCTAAGATATATGTTTTGCTGTGAGAACAGCTCTCTATGCTATCTGGAGGACATGGAATGGGGAGACAAACATACACACGCAAACATGCATAACTTATAACACAAATATTCTAGATAGACAGGCTCAATTGGGACTGTTATGAACAATACTGAGGTGTGCACGGTCAGCTTCAGGTAAGCCTATTTATACATCACTCTCTATTTCTCTCAGTATCAACCTGTTGGGAAGTTTGAGAGAGTGGCCCACTTGACTGTTGTGGATTATCCTATTCAAGCAGGGCTCAGCTGGGTGTAACGACAATCTGAAAGACTCTTGGTCGAATCTCAACACGTCGCTTTAGGGATTATGTTAGGATGTTTCTGTTAAAAGCACTAAAAAGTAATTTTTTGGTTCCGTCGCAGGCCGACGAATGCAGATGATCTTCGTGAGGAAATGATGGGGGATGGTTTGGACCCGTATATATAAATCGTGTATTATTATGTGCTCAGTTGGAGAGGACTAACAGTAAAGCTCATTATGTAATAAGGTCTGGTCACGGTCCAGGAGTCGTCAGAATAAAAAAGCCGGGGGTTCGGGCATCACATGTTGTTTAGATCACACAATACATGTGAAACTTACTGAACCTCTCACCTTTCCATGTTCTATAGACAACAGGTTGAGGATATCTCTAAATGTTGGTACGTTTTTTTTGCCGTTTAATCATAGATGTCGATTATGGGGCAGAAGAACAGACTTCCTGCCTTCATGTTATAAACAGACTGAAACCACCAGCAATTTGTATAATTTTCCCAATATGTTCCGTTATTGACTGATGTACTTCCCACCTTCTAAGTGTCATTCTGTGACATTTCCATTGAACAGGGGGTTCTGTTTACCCACAACAAGGCTGTTAGTGGTATAAACATCTCTCATCTCACTGAACCAAAAGCCAAATGAGTTTTTATTTTTTATTTGAAGCATGTTAAGTGTATTTTTATTTGACTGGAGCTCTGTCGAGCTCTGTTTGGGGCAAATACAGTGAGGAGGGATACTGTCCACCTCAACCCTTTCACAATGTAAACCTCTCTTTCTCAAGCCCTCTATTTCTCTCTATCAGTCTCTTGTCTACCCCTCTCTCTATGTATCCCTCCATACATTTTTACTCTGTCCATTCTATTGCATCATTTTACTATCTATTCTATTCTACTATTTTATTGCACTGTATTATTTTACTGTCTATTACTTTTTATTACAGGTTAAAAACGGTCAGGTATTAAACTGTGTGGGTATCAAACAAGAGACTGTCAGGCTTTAAAACTGTGTAGGACCCAGGCCTAGAACTGCACCCTGAGAGAGGGAACTGCGCCCGAGAGGGAGGTTTGCGCTGAGTGGGAGGTTCGAAGGGTCAAAGTGGGTATAAAACAGGATACCAAACAGAGAAAGTAAAGACGACTTTGAACTGTTGAGCAGTAATCCAGAAGTACAAAAAATTTATTAAATTTTTTTTAATCTATTCTATTCTACTATTTTATTGCACTGCACTATTGCACTATTTTACTGTCTATTTCATCTTACTCTTTGTATTATTGTCTATTTAAAACTGAATCAAACCATAAACAAGGTGGCCTGTTAGGATGTTAGATCCTATGTGAAAAACTGTGATTTGTCTGCACTTTGTGCTCATTCTATGCCTGTCTTTTTCTGTTGTGAAAAAAATACTTTGAACTGCAGTTTCTGTATGAAAGGTGCTATACAAATAAAGTTTATTATTATTATTACAGTCTCTGTCTCTCACGCTCCATCCAGCCAGTTCTCAATTAATCCCATTACCATCAGAGAGGGCTTGAACCGAGACGGGACCCCAGCCACACACACACACACACACACACACACAGAGAGAGAGAGGCATAGAGAGTATGTGCTCAGAAGAGATGGAAGAGAGAAAGGGCTGAGGAAATTCATTACAGAGTGTGTCTGTGAGAGAGAAAGGACCACGGTAGTAGTGACAGAGACACTAACAGCTGAAAAAGACAGAGACTTTCGGAGAGAGGCAGGGTCAAACACGGCTACAAACACACACAATGGGGGACAATGCACTTTTCTCTGCTGCTGAACTGTCCTACTTCTACCCTCCAATCATCTATCTCACTCTCTCTCTCTTCCAACCTATCCACACTCTCAGTGTGCTCTTACCCTGTTTGTTAGTGTGGGGGGTCCATGTTCCCCCTGCCCCCACTCTCCACCACCGGCCAAACCCTCATCCACTGAAGTCATCCACTCGCACCCCCTGTCCTCCACCGGGACTAAATCAGCTGCTCTCCCGCACCACGCCGCGCGCAGGTAGACGTGTGTTCTCTGGAAAAGGCAGGAGAGGAGGTGTCAGGGCCCAGGGAGGGTAAGTCCAAAGGGTAAGTCCTATAGAAACCGCCGTGGTCCAACAAGAAGAAAAGAGCGGCTTGGTTTGTTTCAGCCTAAAAAAAACTGCAGCAGCGGCTGTCTGGGCTTTCCAATCCTACACTGAGAGAGACTGCAACCGCTTTGCTCACACACTCACTCACACACATACACAGGCACGGACTCGGCGGCTCTCTCACACACACACATGCACACCAGTGGCGGCTCGCCACTAGTGGGCGCAAGGGCGCCGACCCACCTGCTGGCCAGCTGCTGTTAAATCAGAGAAGAAGACAATAAAACTTTTTCGTTTTTGTGTTTTATAGCCCTATAAATAATATAAACATGTTTAAAATGAATACTATTTACTCATTTTAAGTATGTTTGTATTTCCAATGCACAATATAACGTTATTATCTAAATTAAAAAAACATCGTTTTCTTGAGCAGGAAGTGACGTTTTTTTTATTTTTTCGTATTTCTCGCCCGAGGGCTAGAAGCGATCGCGCTCTGAGTGCGCGTCACAGTTTGATCGCTGTCTCCGTCACAGCCAATCAGTGCATACGGCGTTGTGCGTTGAAATATGACTATTATGTTGGAATCCGAGCGCAATTTGAAGCGGTCTAGCCCAGCAGCGTGAACTTCCGTGAAGAATTTCCATAGCCGCATTTTCGTGGAGACGCTCTGATTGGCCGACGCGATGCCAGTTTTTTTCCATAGCCGCATTTCTCGGGTTCTTGCTTAGAGAGAGAATGCGCCAGGTTTATTCAAGGACTGAGTATTTTCATTTCGATTTATAGTTAGCTAAAGCTACCACCATGGAATTGGATAATTCTGTTAAATCCATCAAATCAACACCGTTTGAAAGACGGACAAATCATTGGCCGAATCCAATTTCTAGGTTATTATTCCTAGGTTGGTGATCGGTGGAGATAGTGTTGTTGTGAGAATGATGCAGGCAGCTGTTTGTCTTAGACGAGCGTACCGTGACTGCAAGTTCTTTAGACTGTTAAGCTTAGGCACTCTTTCAAAGTTGGTTATGGTTAGAGTTTGTCTTAGAGCATGGCGATAGAACGCCAGGTAGTTTGCAGGCTGTTCGAGGCGGAAATGGACAAAGACACAGCTCTTCACTCAACAACAAGCTATATGGATGCGCACAATGGATGGACATCAACACAGGCTGGATGGACAATGCCATAGAGTGGATATACTTTATCAACAAGCCAACAACAAGGTAGATTAGCGATCTTAACTCTAGTTTAATACATGATACGTAACTCTCTCTCTCTCTCGCTCTCTCTCTCTCTCTCGCTATACACACTACAGCTGTCTCCGCGAAATGCGGCTACGGAAAAAAGTATTGACTGTGCTTGCTGAGACGATAATAGGCTGGCGATTCAAAACGCGCTGCTGTGTTGTGAACTATAACATTTATTTAGCTGCTGCTGATGCATAATGAATGAATGGTGAGTTGTTTAAAATGACAACATACATGTGTTAATTATTTGATTTGATTGATCCGAGAGACAGAGAGAGATTGCTCATTGAGCATCTCAGAGCATTACATTTTCAACTCGACCTATTAACGTGAACTGCGACCCACAAGGCACCAGCGGCAGCGGCCGCCACTGATGCACACTCACACACACACGCGCACACACTCGCACTCTATCTCTCGCTCGCTCGTTTGCCCGTTGACTCGCATTCACACAGTGAGAGCTCAGATCAGGCAACAGTTGTTGAATTCATGGCCCCTCCCCTCCTCCCCTTTCTCTGTGTGGTCGCCTAGCAACTGCCTTCAGTGGGCGGGGCTTCGATACTCTCTTTTAGGCCACCGCCCACTCAGGCGACTTTTGCATATCAGGCCCGGCCTCTGTCTGTCTGTGCAATAGACACGGCCTGTGGCTGTGCCTGCCCTGTGGTCATAGGAAAGAACAAGTGACACATTGTTGATTGTTGTCACTCAAACTAAAACAGTTTCTCTTCAGTGATTCAACAACAGTAGGCTCACAATGGCCAGAGCAGAGCCTGGGTGGTAGAGTGACTGAGGGGAAAGGAGCAGAGAGAGAAAGAGAGAGAGGGACCTTCTCAGGTGTGTGCATGTGTGTATTGAGTAGGTAGGCGTGTGTGTGTGTGTGTGAGTGTGTGTGTGTGTTTGGCTGTAGGCTGTTCTGTTCTCTTCCTCCACTCCTACTGTAAAACAATTACCACACTGACTTGTGAGTCAACAGCAACGTTCCACTTCCAGCGCCTCCACATCTCTTCGTCATCATTACCCTGTTCTATCCATCCTTCTCCTCCCTTCATAATCCTTATATATACCTATTTCACCTCCTATACGCCTCCACATGGCCATTGTGAGCTTGTTCAAGCACCACACTATATGCATGCTGGTCTGTAACGTGTAGACCCCTCTATCAAAGAGCCTGAGAGGTGACTTTGATGTAACCCGAAGATAATGAGGATAGTATTGTTCTGGTTGAAGCAAAAAAAACGTTAAACCTTTATGAATTCTAAAGGTATGTAGCACCCTGAATATGTGACTATTATTCAGAAGTGCTGACTTGCCTTTTATCTCCCCTTTGTGCACAAAGACATATTAACTAGTTTCCATTGATATTCTCTCGAACAACGACGCGAGTTTCTCCTTCTCTCACCGGCCAGAATATGGATTATAAACAGTAAACTGACTCATATTCAATCCACCCAGTTCTTCCTGTGGGGCTAGTTGGTGTTACCAGCAGGGGGCGGCGGTGGCAGGTGGAGCAGTGGAGAGAAGCAAGCAACGAGGAAGAAGGAATCACCTGGAGGTGAGGGGAACAGGAAGCCCTCTTCGACGTTGGATGTAGCCGTGAACAGTTGCAGCTACAACGGGAGGTGCTTTGGAATAGCCCCGTTAAAGAAGTGAAGCCAGAGAGCCCCGCCGGAGCGAGCGACGGGTGATGAGACATACTTGCTAGTGACGGGTTATCCTAGAAGTATCCGTGATAGTGTGTGAGTAAGAGAAACTGAACCCAAGGACTAACGTCTAAGCTAACGAGACTAACATCTAACGTTATCGGGTTATAGTAGTTACTGTGTGCGGTATATTAGCATGCCGCTAACGGCTCCGTCTGACTTGAGTAGACTACCGGGCGCGAGGCGCTGAAGAGACCGGTGGTGTAGCCAGCCACGTTGCGTTAACAGTATAACCGAATAGCAGGAGGGCTGTCTAGGACCCACAGAGTAGCTTCAGTTAAGGTAGCCCCAGATTATTATTGCGCGTCAACCCAGCACCGGCAGCCAGCAGCCTGTCTTCGCCGGCGGTCTACATCTGCTCTGCACCGGCGGTCGTCAGCCTAGCACTGGAGTTCGTCCCGCCCAGCAGAGGTCGCCATCACCCAGCCCGCGCCTCCAGCCCGCTACTGCCCCTCTGCCTAACACAGCTTGCTAGCTCCTGAGACGAGAGCGTTCAACGCCATCTTACCACCCGGACAGTGGTGGTGCGGCGAGGCCGCCATCTTGGTTGAGTACACTGGCGCTTCGGTGCTCAGGATCCTATTGCACAGTACACAGTGTGGCGCGGCCTACGGGCGAAGCTAATGTTGCTAACTACAGTTCATAGGGGTACCCCATAAACATTACATGCCGGCATTAGTTTAGGACTTTTGTTAGGTAAAGTGGGCCCACCTTTTCATTTCCTTTGAGTGTGATAACGTGTATGGTCATGCCTCTTGAGTTCCTGTCTAGTTAACCTTGTTTCTTCCTGGGGTACATTAATGCTGCCGTAATATGTAAAGCCTTAGAGAAAGGTATTATTGTATACGTGTCATATATATGTTGTTATTATAATTATTAGTAATTAGGAATAACAATATTATATGCCATTTGACTCACTGCCAGTAATACTTGTCACTGCCCAGTATAAGTAACACTAAACGAACTAAGACGGGAATTGTGTGTGTGCGTGTCCATTATTATTATTTAACCCTTTCCCCTTACAGTCATTAAGGTCTCTAGTGGTCATCAAGGGAGAGTACTGCTTGCGGGAGGAACGAATCTATTACATCAGTCACTAGGTGTGGGAGGGTTACGGAGGTATTGGGGGAAGTGAGAGCAAGTTGGGGAGTACTGCTGACCGCCCCGGAAAGGCGAGGAAGACCAGAGTACCAGACCAGGTTGGTAAATCCCGGGCCCCATCCACTCTCACTGCCGGCCTCCAGTTTGACGCTCCAGGCCCAAAGACGAGGGTGCAGTCAGACGGAGCTCTACTGTGTTCCGCTACCCAGTGACGGTGCACACCCGTTCCCACGAAGCAGGGATAATCCACCCTGCTACAGGTAGATAAAGGTAAGTTATGGTAAAAGTAATGTGTTCATTCATAGTTAAAGACAGTAGAGGCTGAGTACCTTCTGGCAATATATCACAATAATACCAGTGACCTTGATAGATATTAAAAACTGAGTTCTGAGATTGATATGTATGAGCCAGCTGGACAGAGATTCAGGAAACAACGGTGAAGTCAATCGATGGATTTTATTGACAGGAACACACAGAGAACGAGGAACAGTCCTGGAGCCCAGCCCTCCACGGGGCTGAGAGGCTCCAGAATGAAAAACAACCATGGCATTTATACTATGTGGGAGTTCCAAATTTAGCGAGCCACTGGTTAATAATAGATGATCCGACAGGCTCCGATAGGCTTGGCATATAAGGTAGTCTAAGGATTTGATTTGATTTGATTAGGGATCCCCATTAGCTGGTGCCATAGCAACCAGCTAGTCTTCCTGGGGTCCACACACAAAAAAACATACAAAAACAATTATTATTGCAAAAACTAAATTATTAAAAGTCAGTACACACAATGCATAATGAAACTACTGTAACAATTAAGATAGATACAATTACATTACAGTGTAAAACAAAAACAAAAAATTACTTTACAGTGTTAAAAACAATTTAAAAACAATTTAAGAAGCTGTAGCCCTATTTTCAGAAATCTCGCCTAAAGGTACATGCCTAAGTAAATGGAAGATTGCTCCACTTCTACAAGGCCAATTTGCATGTTCTTGGTATAGGAACATCTATAGGGACCTGGGGGCAGGGTTAGAAATTAACGGGGGCTTGGGGCAAAATGCCCTCGAAAATTTACCAAATGCCCTCAAAAATCAGTTAAGGGGGGCAAGAAAAGCCCCTGACAGTTTACTAATTATATATATAATTATATATATGCTCTACAGTGCGAGCATTTCCCTCGTATTTGCCCCTAATAATATGTGTGTGCGAACCGGAAAAATAATTTACGTGTGCGAGTGATGATTACAAACGCTCCGCTGTTAATAGTTCTGAAACTACAAGTCCCACATTATACAAGGCTCATAAACGTCCGATCACAGTAGAGTTTCCTGCGGTGACACGGCTGGTTTCATGCGAGTGAAAGGAAATGAGAACACAGTACGTGCTGGAAAAGAAAGTCACGGTACCATAGGCAAGTTATACATTCAAAATCAGACAACGCAAAGAATTCAGCCAGCCATTCATTTTAATTTTGCACAAAAGAGAGACGAGGAGAAAGAGGAATCCGGCGAGGCAGCTAATGTTACTGAGGCGGATAACATTAGCGAAGTTAGCGCACATACACGCACACTGTGGGCCAGCCAGTGCCTTTGGTGGTGTGTGCTATTGCACAGATGTGTGTCCCGTTCCCGTTTGCACACACACATACACACACGCACATAGTAAGCCATCACTGGGAATGCTCAGAGGAAAGGGGGGCTGAGAATATCTGTGTCTATCTGTGTGTGTGTCTCGCTCTCTCTCCCTCTCTACATCTCTCTCTCCTGAACCTATTTCATTAAAAAGGAAGACATTGATGGACAGTAGCTATACGTATAAATGATAGCTCAGTTGTAGCTGTAACAGAATAATTGTATTAACTATTAAAAAAAAAGAAATTGTAAATGTTTTTATTTCCTCTTTTTCAAAACATACATAGAACAAGACATCACAATACAATAGCTTTACGCTAATAATAATAGAGACACTAACAACAATAACACTAACAATAATAACAACAGAAATGATAGTAAGAATAATAAAGACATTGTGGTGTCACATTAAGGGAGTCTCTCACGCCAGAGTTGAAGCGTCACAGGGGAGGAGATATAGGGGAGTGGTTGGTGTGTGTACGGTGGTGATTCTGTGAATGAATAAAGTAGGAAGTCACTGAAGGACCTGTCACGCGCATTATTGTATCGCCTCTTCCTTCAACTTCCCACATTGGTGACCCTGATCGTTGGATTATTATTATTATTATGAGTAATAACGAAGAAAACGCTGTTCGGCCCGCTGCGGTGGCAGCTGCGGTGTCTGTCAAGCTGCCCGACTTTTGGCAGCACGACCCGGACCCATGGTTCCAACATGTCGAGGCTCAATTCCATCTGCGAGGTGTCACAGTGGACGACACGAAATACTATCATGTCGTCGCTGCATTGGATGCACAAACCACCCGTCGCGTCATGGGATTTTTGCAAGATCCACCAGCCATGGGGAAATACGCCGCTCTCAAACAACAGCTGTTACGGCTGTTTCAGCTGTCAGATACTGAGCGGGCGGAGCGCCTGTTGTCACTGAACGGTTTAGGTGACAGTAAACCAACCGAGCTCATGGAGAACATGTTGGCATTGCTCGGCTTAAGTGACACATCATTTTTATTTATACAGTTATTTCTGCGTCAGCTTCCACCTCCAGTACGCACTGCCTTGGCCAGCTCGCCGCTCGTGAGAGCCAAGGATTATCGGGGGATGGCAGAAGAGGCTGACAGAATATTGCTGGCAACCCGCCACTACAGCGTTACCATTAACGCTGCGCTGCCGGCGGGGGAGATGACGGGAGCTGCGGTATCGGATCGCCGGAGGGAGAATGAACTTTGTTTTTTTCATCAGCGTTATGGTGCCAAAGCCAGGCGATGTGAGCAGCCTTGCTCTTTTTCCGGCCAGGGAAATGCCAGAGCCGGCGCTCATTAGCAGCTGTGAGTGCTGGCGACACGACGAGGCTGCTGTTCATTGAGGACACGTTGTCCAGTAGGCGCTTGCTGGTGGATTCGGGAGCCCAGCGGAGTATCCTGCCAGCTTCAGGCGCGGACGGCTTGAGTGGCAGTCACGGCCCCCCGCTGGACGCCGCCAATGGAACTCCGATTCGCACTTTCTGCACCAGGTCAGTGACTGTTTGTTTCAATGGACATGCTTTTAATTGGGATTTTGTAATTGCTTCTGTGTCGATGCCTATACTGGGCGCGGATTTTTTATGTGCTCATAGACTTTTGGTGGATGTGGCGAACCGTCGCTTAATTGGCGCTGTGTCGTTTGCCACTTACCCCTGCACTCTGGGGGGGGGGGGGGGGGGGGCGGCTCGCCCTCGCCAACATCCTCGCCACAGGGGACGTGTACCAGCGGCTTCTCGCTGATTTCCCCGCTCTGACTGTGCCCACGTTTTCTGCTATGGTCGCAAAACATGGGGTGGAGCATTATATCCCCACGGCCGGTCCGCCAGTTTTCGCGCGTGCACGCCGCCTTGATGCCGCTAAACTGGCCATCGCTAAAGGGGAGTTTGACACAATGGAGCAACTCGGCATTGTGCGGCGCTCCGACAGCCCGTGGGCCTCGCCTTTGCATATGGTTCCGAAAGCTGATGGGAAGTGGCGCCTGTGTGGAGATTTCCGGCGCCTCAATAGTGCCACGAATCATGACCGCTACCCTGTCCCGCACACCCAGGACTTTTCTGTTCACCTGGCCGGGACCACCATTTTCTCCAAGGTGGATTTGGTGCGGGGCTACCACCAGGTGCCAGTCCATCCCAGAGACGTGCCCAAGACCGCCGTTATACCCCGTTTGGACTTTTCGAGTTTTTAAGGATGCCTTTCAGACTCAAGGGGGCAGCGCAGACCTTCCAGCGGTTAATTGACTCTGTGCTGCGAGGGTTGTCATTTTTGTTTGTGTATTTAGACGACATCCTGGTCGCCAGCACATCTGCTGAAGAGCATTGTTTGCACCTCCGACAGCTGTTTCAGCGGCTGAATGAACATGGGCTAATTGTGAACCCAGCCAAGTGTCAGTTCGGCCGGCCAGACATAGACTTCCTGGGCCATCACATCTCTTCACAGGGAGCTGTGCCTCTGCCCACCAAGGTGGAGGTGATCACTGCCTTCCCACGTCCTCGCACCATCAAGCCCCTACAGGAGTTCCTCGGTATGGTAAAATTTTATAACCGATTCATACCAGGAGCGGCTCTCTTGATGCACCCCCTGTACGAGGCACTAAGGGGCAAGAAGGACAATCAGGAGGTGGACTGGTCCCCTGAGAGGGTCCAGGCATTTGATAGTGCTAAGGCTGCTCTCGCTAACGCTACTATGCTGGCACACCCATACCCGGCCGTTCCAATAGCCCTCACGACCGATGCCTCGGACTATGCTGTGGGGGCGGTGTGTGATCAGTGGGTGGCCGGCGCCTGGCAGCCTCTGGCCTTTTTCAGCAGGACACTGCGGGACAACGAGAGGAAATACAGCACGTTTGACAGGGAGCTGCTGGCCCTTTTCCTCGCCACGCGTCATTTTAGGTTCCTGTTGGAGGGCCGGGAGTTCACCGCTTTCGTGGACCACAAGCCTCTGACCTTTGCCATGGCTAAGACCACGGAACCATGATCGGCACGGCAGCAGCGCCAACTGTCCGCCATTTCGGAATTCACCACGGACCTGCAGCATGTGGCGGGCAAGGACAACCTGGTGGCTGACTGCCTCTCCAGAGTGCGGGTCAACACTGTGCACCTGGGTGTGGACTACGCAGCCATGGCAGTTGACCAGTGCACGGACATGGACATCCAGGCATTCAGGATGGCCGCGACAGGACTGAGACTGGAGGATGTGGTGTTCCAGGACAGTAAGGCCACGCTCCTCTGCAATGTCTCCACAGGCCGACCTCGCCCGATGGTCCCCGCGGGCTGGCGCCGCCGCATTTATAATGCTATACATGCTTTGTCGCACCCGGGGGTGAAGGCATCAGTTAAGCTGGTGGGGGCTAGGTTCGTTTGGCCGGGCCTCAGGAAGGACCTCAAGGGGTGGGCTGCCTCTTGTGTAGCGTGCCAGCGCGCCAAGGTGCATCGGCACACTAAGGCCCAGCTGGGGCCATTTCTCATCCCGGAGAGACGTTTTGATCACGTTAACGTGGACCTGGTGGGCCCGCTGCCCCCCTCCCACGGGTTCACTCACCTACTGACCATGGTGGACAGGACCACCAGGTGGCCAGAGGCTGTGCCCCTGTCATCCACTACATCGGTGGACGTGGCTCGGGCGTTCATCTCCACCTGGGTGGCCCGTTTCGGTACCCCTGCGGATCTAACTTCGGACAGAGGGCCCCAGTTCACGTCAGAGTTGTGGAGCGCCGTGGCGGAGAGTTTGGGGGTGAAACTCCACCGCACCGTGGCATACAACCCGCAGGCAAATGGTCTCTGTGAGCGTTTCCACCGCACTATGAAGGCTGCTCTCCGGGCGGCTCTTACGGACAGTAATTGGGTCGACCGTTTGCCGTGGGTCATGCTAGGCCTGCGCTCAGCCCCAAAGGAGGATCTGCAGTCATCTTCGGCTGAGCTTGTGTTGGGTCAGCCGCTGAGAGTCCCTGGGGAGTTCCTCCCAGGTGCCACAGCCCCCTGGTCAGCTGCGACTCATCGCTTGGCCATCCGAGACGCCGCCGGCACTTTCGCTCCCGTGCCCGCACATCACTGTTTTCCCCTGTCCTACGTCCCCAAGGACTTGATGTCAGCCCTGTACGTATTCATCCGCCGCGATGCCCACCGATCTCCACTCCAGGCTCCGTACGATGGGCCCTTCCGGGTCCTGGAAGCGGGACCCAAGAGCTTTATGGTGGACAGAGGGGGGCTTCAGGAGCGGATATCGGTGGACCGTTTGAAGCCTGCACACGTGGCCCCGGACGGGCCGGTGGAGCTGGCTCGGCCCCGGACGGGCCGGTGGAGCTGGCTCAGCCCCGACGGCGCGGCCATCCGCCCAAACCCACTCCTGCCGCAAGTTTGCGGCCCGTGTCTGCCTCTACCCCGGCAGCAGCCCCGGACTCTCCCCCATTCCAGCCTCGCCGCCGGCGCGGACGGCCGCCGGCTCGGGCCTTTCCCCCTTCCCCCCTGACTGTTAAGCGCAGTCGTTATGGTCGGGTAGTCAGGCCTCCTACGAGGGGCTGAGTACTTTGGGGGGGTTTTTGGTATGGGTTGGGGTTGCAGGGTATGTCTACTCTGGGTGTTCGGGGGGGGCCTGGCTGTGTTGTGTCACATTCTTAACTCTTAACACTTTCAGAGCCGGCCGTGTTTTCCTTTTTACCCCCTTGAATGCCCAGCAACCACTTCAATGTTAACGTTAATATCGCCTAATCTATGTTTTAAATTATGGCTAATGTGTCTAATCTGCCTGTCGCATTATCAATGACCCATTTCCAGTCAACATTGTCAACAGCGGATTGTTTTTTTATCGGTTAATTTCCGTTTTATAGCATTTTGAAAAGCCCTCGTTTTCAAGAAGAAAAAAAAAGAATCCCTGATAAACGCTGATGTACTGTAATATTCTAGAACGTTGTCATTGTTCGGCCTATTTATGAATCGTTTTCAAATAAACGCTAGATTATCGATAGTATATGTGTACGTATGCACGCTGGTGCCGCAAGCTGTAAATCGATTCTCTTATTTCCTGATCACTCGCACAGTCAAAACAGCCATATCACATATAGGGGGAAAGCTTATATCTCCGTGAAAAAAGGTCTGATTATCCTAATACTGGTAAAATAGATTCCTTACCTGAGATCAGATGGTATCCAAATGGATTATTCCAATTCCTGATCGACCATTCCAAAAATCTATCCTTTTATTGATCCAACGCGTATACTGTAAAACAGCGTATACACGCTGTGCTGAGGGTCCAGCATGAAGCTGATCGGCCCCGGTTACATGCGGGGGAAAGCAAAATGTGGAGTCCGGGTTTTTTCCCCCCATGCATTTTCATTGAGTCCAATCCAAAAGGGTGAATTACCATCTGGGAGACGATAGGGGGCGCTTTTTTCACATCTGAGCGCCTGGGGTGGCTGATTTACCAACGGTAGACTCGGTTGATGAAATATGAATTCAGATCACTAATAAAAAAAAGAAAAAAGAAAAAACGAATATTCTCGTTATGGGCATTCAACCCGCGAAAACTCGGGTTGGGCATTCAAAGTGTTAAGGGCAGGGGTAATATGAATGCAGTGTAAGATTCTAACTTGGATAGACTTGGTGCGGTTGCAAACAGAGATTTATTTTGCGTAGGTCCATGCATCCTGCCAGTCCTCGTCCGTGATCTCTATGTCCAAGTCTTTTTCCCAGGACTGTTTAGTGACAAGGGAAGATAAAGATGAATTAAGGTTTAGAGTACTATAGAAAATAGATATTTGTTTTTTAGGAATCTGCAAGGAGAGGGCTTTCTCCACCTGCGAGGTGGAACTGTTAATTAACAGTGAGGTGTCCTTGGTGATAAACTGCCTAATTTGTAAGTATTTAAAAAAAATCCGTTTTCAATAGGCCATACCGCTGCTGCAGCTGTAGAAAGGACATTAGGGTCTGGCCATCAAACAAGTGGCCAAGATTAGTTATGCCCTGCGTATGCCAGGTCTTGAAGACGCCGCCAATTTGGTCTGGCTTAAAGTCAGGATTGCCTACGATCGGGGTAAGAGGAGAGGTTAGCTTAGCTCGGCCCTCCACCTTACGGACAGGCCTTGACGGAGCATAGTGTGATGGGGTTAGAGCATATTTTCCTAACAGACTTAAAGTCTTTGATAAATAGTAGGTTCCACAGGGGGGACTTAGATTGCGAGGATTCAATGTCTAGCCAGATTGATAGTGGGTCTGATCTGAACCAACCGACAAGTACCCTAAGGTGTACTGCTAGTTGGTAATGTCTTATATTAGGTAGGTCTTCACCATCCATCTGTAATTTGGCCATTTTCAGACGCAGTTTTCTTCCCATTCCAAATGAATGAGCTTAGCCAGCCTTCTAGCACCTTGATAACCTTGTTTGTCAGCAGCACTGGAATCATTTGGAGAGGGTATAATAGTCTGGGGAATACGTTCATTTTGACGAGGGCTATCCTACCCAGCCAGGAGATTGGTAAAGGGGCCCATCTAACTAAGTCTGCCCTTATGGTGTCTAAAAGGGGGGGAAAGTTGGCCTTAAACAATGTATCATAGGTGGGTGTCACAAATACTCCTAAGTAAACAAAGCCGGAGGGCGACCAGCGAAATGGAAAGGGCTCGGGCAGGATCGGGATGGATTTAAGTGTCCCAAGTGGCATTGCTTCGGATTTGGAAAAGTACATTTTGTACCCCGAGAAGGTTCCAAGTGTGGAAATCATGCGGGTTAGACTTGGAATGGAAGAGTCAGGTTTAGATATAAAGATCAGTACGTCGTCCGCATAAATAGTGATTTTGTGCTCCCTCTCGCCCACCCTAATACCTGAGATCGCGGCTGACTGCCTTATGGCCTGAGCGAGTGGTTCTATGGCCATGTCAAATAGTAAAGGGCTAAGAGGGTCCCCCTGGGGGTTCCCCCGTTGTAGAGGAAAGTTGTTAGACCTAAGCCTGTTAGTCAGAACCGCCGTCATCTGTGAGTTGTAAAGAACCTTGACCCAGTCAATAAAAGTGTTTCCTTGGCCAAATTCAGCGAGGGTTAGAAACAAATACGGCCATTCTACACGGTCGAATGCCTTCTCCGCGTCAAGAGACAGAACCACCGCGGGGTGGTCTATCTCACGAGTCATTTGGATGATATAAAGGAGCCGTCTCATGTTGTCGGTAGAGTTCCTACCCTTAATAAAACCAGTCTGATCTTCGTTAACAATGAAAGGGAGCACCTTTTCTAGGCGCATGGACAGGATCTTGGAGAGCAAGAGCAAGGCGCACAGAGCTTCTTCCTTTGTAATTGGGGCATTAAGGAGCAAGTTCTGAGCTTTCGATACCTTAGGGAGGTGCAAGTCAGCGAAAAAAGCTTGCATGTCAGAGAGAGCACCATCGGGTCATTCAGTCCTATAGAGTCGGGCATAGAAAGGGTCAAACTCTTTATTAATAGTTTTGGTGTCAAAGGACCTGACCCCGTTTGAGTCCGAGATTGAGGCTATTACTTGGGTGTCAGCCCTCTTTTTTGCCAAGTTAGCTAGGCACCTGCCAGGCTTGTCACCGTGTTCGTACATTCTCTGTCTGGCAAATTTAAGAGAGTATTCAGCGTCCTGGATCAGAAGAGGGTTTAACGCAGTTCTGGTGGCCGTAAGCTCTATAAGCACAGCCGGGGCTGGGTTTGAAACATGTTGATTCTCAAGGTTGGCTAGTTTGGATTCAAGAATTTGCATTGTTCATTTTTCTTGCGTTTCTTGGATGCTACGTAAGACATAATCAGTCCGCGAGAAAAGACCTTGGATGTTTCCCAGAGCAGAGACGGGTTATCCGTAGAATGTGAGTTAATTGAGTAGAACATTTTAAATTCCGATTCATCCTTTTTTTTTTTTTTTTTTTTTTTAACTTTATTTTTTAGCGTTTATCGCTTTTTCTGGTCAAGCATGACCGACAGAAACAGGTTGAAATGGGATGTAGAGCAGGGGAAGACATTCTGAGAAATGACGGCGGGTCCGGGAATCGAACTCGTGTCCCCCAGATCCGTGACGAGCACGGTTTTCCCCGACGCAGAAATAGTGCCGAGATATGCGGTGAGCTACGGGAGCTCCCTCCGATTCATCCTTGAGGAGGTATGGGTTAAGACGCCAACGTCTCGACAGCGCCCTCTCTTCTGACAAGGAGTAGACCAGATATATAGGGGCGTGATCCGATAAAACAATACTTCCGATTGTGCAGGACGATACCAGAAAGAGCTTAGAGGAAGGGATGAAGAAATTCTACTGTTGCTCTTATGTGGGCCGCTAAAAAAGGTGAACTTCAGTTTGGATGGGCAAAGGGTTCTCCAGACATCTGAGAATCCGATGTCTGTACATAGGGAGGAGAGCATTTTTGCTTGCCTAGAGGGGGGAGCCGAACTGGGTGGGAGTTTGTCAAGAGACGGTATAAGGTGACAGTTAAAGTCTCCGCCCACAAAAGCATTCTCAGAGGCCAGGCCATTAAATTCAGTAAATACTTTGGATAGAAAGTCAGGGGAGTAGCCTGGGGGACAGTATACATTCATAAATGTCATTTCTTTACCCATGGGCCAATTTGTGATTCTGGTGGTATGTGCTATTTGCACAGATGTTTATCCCTTAGTATGCACACGCACAGTATAATATGCATGTAATAAATTGTTTGTTAATAAACTCTGTGTTACTTGAACAATTTTCACTGTGCTCCTAAATGTCTTTGTGGGCTCCTAAATTTATTTTTAGATTTTATTTATTTAAATTTTATTTAGGAGCACATGTGCTCCTTGGGAAAAAGGTTAGCGTAGAGCCCTATATATGGAGACATTAACATTACGTTATCAAACATAGGGACGAAGACTGTAAAAAAAAGTGTCTACAATGTTTTATAATCTTTATGTTAATTTTCATCGTAAAAATTCTGTGCCCCCGAAATACAAAAAAAAAACTGAAAATCAATTAACACTTTGAATGCCCATCACGACATAACTCGTGTTATCAGCCCGACCCCTGAATGCCCATCACGAGAATTCTCTTGATTTATTTATTTATTAGTGATCTGAATTCATATTTCATCAACCGAGTCTACCGTTGGGAAACCAGCTCCACCAGGAACTCAGATGCATTACCATCTCCCAGATGGTAATGCACCCTTTTGGAATGGACTCAATGAAAATGGATGAGAAAAAAACCCTCCGGAATCCACATTTTACTTCTCACGCATGTAACCGGAGATTATCCCAGTCATTGTGGAGCCTCAGCACAGCGTGTAATATGTGTTTTACAGTATACGCGTTGGATCAATAAAATTATCGATTTTAGGAATGGCGATCAGGAATTGGAATAATCCATTTGGATACCATCTGATCTCAGGTAAGGAATCTATTTTACCAGTCTTAGGATAATCAGACCTGTTTTCACGGAGATATAAGCTTTTCCCCTATATGTGATATGGCTGTTTGACTGTGCGAGCGATCAGGAACTAAGAGAATCGATTTTCAGCTTGCGGCACCAGCGTGCATACGTACACATATACTATCGATAATCTAGCGTTTATTTGAAAACGATTCATAAATAGGTTGAAAAATGACAATGTTCTAGAATATTACAGTACAGGGCGTTTATCACAGATTCTTTTTTTCCCCCTTGAAAACGAGGGCTTTTCAAAATGCTATAAAACGGAAATGAACCGATAAAAAACAATCCGCTTCGACAATGTTGACTGGAAAATGAGTCATTGATAAGCGACGGGCAGATTAGACACATAGCCATAATTTAAAACATAGATTAGGCTATATTAATGCTAACATTGAAGTGGATGGTGGGCATTCAAGCACTAAATGTGCGCCCCCTGCTGGGCACTGAAAGAAAAGCCCTGAAAAAATAAGTTAATTTCTAACCCTGCCTGGGGGTATGTATTTACAGTGTCAGAAATATTGTGTCTGTTACTAGGCTTGAGTAAATTGTAATGAAAAAAGGGAGAATATAAATTATGATTTATTTTTGCATCTTTGCCAGTGAATAACACCATGAAAACATTGAGGTTCTTCTGATTTCGCTCACTGAGCTCATTCAGCACCTTCTTGAGATCAAGTGTAAAAAAAATCTAAGCAAATGAATAAAGGGAAGATGATTAAACAGAAGGATTTGTAGATACAGTAATATATGATAATCGATTTTAATTATGAATTCATATTTTGACCTTGAACTTGACCTTGACCTTATTATGGCCAAATCATACATCTATGGATAGGGAAAATGCTCCTCTTTCCAATGGCAGGGTTGAATCTGGATTTAGTCATTTCCTTGCGGTTTTACGATAAAAGAGATATAATTAGCATTTTTTTGATAAATTCGTATTTCCGATAAATCGTATAAAACATCGGTAAAAATGAAAATATACACTTTGACTACTGTTTTGATAGGGTTATGGTCTTTACTCTTGGCTACAAAAAAAAAATCCTCTTATCACATTCATGGCCAACCATGTATGTGTTTGGGCGCCATGCTTAAAGGGCCAACCTATACGTGGTAAACTCGTATTTGCTTTTATTGCATTTTAATATCCTACTCAATGTCACGGAGCAGCACTGCAGATTTACCCTACTCTTGGAATTTGGAAAAGTGCATTACCGGCCAGATCCTGGTAGTGGCGCTGTCTCGAGAATGGAGTACTCCTTGTTTTCAGACCGGATGTAAAAATTTTTTCATTCAGGGTACTTTTTTTGTTAACCTGAAGCTATATGCCTTCATCAGATCGCATGGAATACCTTTTGCGATGCCGAATTCAGTATGCAGTAAAGGAATATAGCATCAGCCAATGGACATATAGATCTACCAGATGTCGATCAATAACGATAGGTTATGTATATAACCTAGTTATATGAGTATTGGCTGAGCGTCCCGCTCAAGCCTATTGAGATACCCCTTATCTCCTGTACTTACTGTACTCCACCACGAAACAACTTGTACACCCACACCTGACCGGGTCCCGCCTCTATGGAGGCGTAGCCTATAAGACCATGGCCCTGGTCACCAAACACCCTTCCTCGCCAAAATCCCGTTCCAGTAAAAGATCCCTCAAAAGGGAACTCAGGGCCGCTTAGAGCGGGACGCTCAGCCAATACTCATATAACTAGGTTATATACATAACCTATTGTTATATTTCGTATGGCTTATCGCGTCCCGCTCAAGCCTATTGAGATATGGGTTAGAGCGGACGCGAGACCCGACAGATGTACCCCCTGAGGACCCGTAAGCCCACATCAAGGGGTGCAGGGAGCCCTGTCACCCCATCCTTCCTAATGAAGGGGGGGGCGCAGTCAACTCCACCTGAGTGCGAACAAGAGGGAACTAGAACCCCTTGAACACACAGCACAGGCGGAACCACGTGTGGCCCATACCCACACACTCCTGCTACCCTACCAAAGGACGGGAAGCAGGAAAGGCCACAGACCCCAGAACCGCCTGGGAGACAGAACCCCCGGTCATGTCCATGAGGTAAAACCTTACAAAGGGGCCCGGGGAGGACCATGAAGCTGCAGCACAGATGTCCTCCACCGAGGCCCCACCCAGGAGAGCGGCAGAGGCAGCCACCCCACGAGTGGAGTGCGCCCTGATGCCCCCAGGGTGATCCTGCCCAGCCAATGTGTAGCAGAGGGCAATGCCCTCGCACAACCAATGGGACAGGCGCTGTTTCGACAGTGCCTTACCGGCACGAGAACCACCGTAACAGACAAAAAGCTGATCGGTAACCCTGAGGTCCTGAGTATGGCTGAGGTAAATCCCCAAAGCACGGACCGGACATAACAGGTGAAGGCCCGCATCTAACTCACTAGTGTGAGGAGGAGGACGAAACCACAATGAACCACAATATCCCGGGAGCGGAAGGAACTCCGGATATTCTTAGGCATGAAAGCAGGATTAGGTTGCAGAGTGGCACCGCAATCGGCCCGAAAAGACAGGCACTCTGGACGTACCGAGAGAGCACAGAGCTCACCCACGCGTTTAGCGGAAGTGTCAGCCAGCAGGAACGCGGTCTTGAAAGACAGCCGTTCCAACGGCGCCTGCTCGAGCGGCTCAAACGGGGCCAAGGACAACCGACCGAGGACTAATTGAAGATCCTAAGTCGGAGCCAAGGAGCGCTGCACCGGCTTAACGCGTCGAGCGCCAAGCAGGAAACGCTTCACAAGAGGGTGGCTGAACAAAACAGTCCCCTCAATTCCCTCATGATAGGAGGATATAGCCGCCGCATATACCCTCACCATCGAAGCCGACAGTCTACCAAGAAGAGACTGGAGATAACTCAGGACAGCATCCAGGGGCCAGGAGACTGGGTCCCAGCCCCCCGCCTTACACCACTCTTGGAACGCACACCATCTGCCCGCGTAAACCGCGACAGTGGAGGGAGCATGTGCACTCCAGATGGTCTCAACCACCGAAGGGTCCATTCTCTCCAGACTCACCCTCCCACCAGCCACACCAACAGCCGTTGGCCCAACATCGGAAACTGGAACAGTGACCCGTCGTGCTGTGAGAGGGCCGTCGCCGACCAAGGAATGACCCAAGGAGGAGCGACCAGAAGCTGGATCAAGACCGGGAACCACACTGACTTGCCCCGGTCCGGCGCGACCAGGATCACTGTCCTGCGCTCCCTCCGTATCCGCTCCAACAGCTGACTCAACAGCTGTACAGGAGGAAAGGCGTACAGAAGACCGGGCGGCCATGGAAAGGTCGAGATGGCATCCACCCCCAAGGGGGGATGATCTGCTCGACTGAGCGAGAACCACAAGGGGCACTTGTGAGAGCGTCGGCACGCAAACAGATCTACCGAGGCCTCCCCGAACTGATCCCAGATATGTCTGACTATGTCGGGGCAGAGTTCCCACTTGTCGTAATGAGGACCGCCCAGAGACATCATATCCGCCCCCATATTCTCTGTACCAGGAATGTGGAGCGCCCTCAGACTGCGCAGCCTGCGGGATGCCCATAGCCAAAGTTCGACCGCCGCCCGGAGCAGGCGGATGGAACGAGTCCCACCCTGCCTGTTGATATACGCCGCTGCCGTCATACTGTCTGTCCTGACCAAAACGTGTTCGCCTACCACCAGGTGGTCGAACCGTTTGAGGACCAGGAGGACCGCCTTCAACTCCAACACATTGATATGCGGGGTAGCTGGGCCAGCATGACCCGTCCAGCTGCCCCCCACTGCGTGGGTCCGACACGTCCCTCCCCAACCCGTGAGAGAGGCGTCGGTGAAGACCGTGACGTGTGAGCTCCTGCTGCCTATGGGGACCCCAATGGTGAGGATACCCAGCCTCCTCCAGTGGGCGAGATCTCCCCATATCGACAAAGGAACCATCAACCGTTTCCCTTTGTCCCTCACCGGATCTATTCTCATAGAGAGAAACCACCTCTGTATCCTCCTCATGAAGAGGAGGCCAAGAGGAACCACCGTGTGAGCAGATGCCATAATGCCTAGCAGACGCATCACTTGCAGCGCCGTGACCGTCCCTCCCAGACGGAAACCCCAGAGCGCGTGACGGAGAACCACCCGACGCTGCTCCGAGAGGGTTGCAATCATGGGCCTTGACCTCAACGTCAAGCCCAAGTACTCCACCTGTTGACTGGGAAGAGGGGTACTCTTCTTCCAATTCACAGCAAAACCCAGGCTGGTGAGGAATTCCACCACCAGCCTGGTATGAGACCTGGCAACCTCCTCCGAACGACTGAGGAGTAGAATGTCGTCGAGATAGAATAGAACTCGTAACCCCCGACGACGTAAGGGCTCCAGCGCAGTCGCCACGCACTTGGTGAATGTGCGGGGAGCCAGAGAATAACCGAACGGCATCCTCTGGTACTCGTACACTACGCCCTGAAACAGGAACCGTAGGAACTTCCTGTGAGGAGGGTAAATGGGGATGTGAAAATACGCATCCTTCAGGTCTATGGAGGTGAACCAGTCTCCCCTCCTGACAGCAAGCAGAAGGAGTTTGACGGTCAACATTCTGAACGGTCTCGCTACAATCAACCGATTGAACGTGGACAGATCCAGTATAGGTCTGACCCCCCCTGTTTTCTTGGGTATCAGAAAATAACGGGAGTAGACGCCTGACATTGTGTCCTCTCTCGGAACCACAACGACGGCCTGCTTTGCCAACAGAGATTGGATCTCGTCGGCCAGGGCTGTCACTGCTTCTGACCCTGACAATAGGGTCGGCACCAAACCTGAGAACGGAGGGTGGGGTTGTGCGAACTGCAAAACAAGCCACTCCCTCAACGTTCCCTCTATCCACCCATCCAGACGGCATTCTTGTCGCCATATGTGAAAATAATCCCACAGCGCACCCGCCGTCAACTGACGCTGGGCCGCAAGGAACAGTAGATAGTTGGCCCGGTCCCTCCCGCTGTGCGACGCACCCAAGGGGGGACCCTGACAGAAAGGGCCGGTTTGATACGGGAGAAGCTGTCATCAAACTGGTTGACACCCCCCCCCCCCCCCCCCCTGAACACCCCTCTAGCGCATGCTGAGTAGTTGTTCCGCAGCTAGACACGCAAGGCATGAGGACCCCATGGGCTCCTACATGCCGAAGCCCTGCAGTGATATTGCTACCACCCAAATCACGCTCGCCTCTCCTTTACAGACCACTGCCGCTGTGACGGGAGTGGGAGGCATCAGCGCGATACCCCGCCTGGCGAAGGCGAAGCCGGGGTAACCCTTGCTGTGCATTCAACAGAAGAGGCCTCGAGTCCCCCTGCTGACCACTGTAGCTAGTGGCAGCTGTAACACCAGGCTCATCCAACACACAACGTGTGGTGCAGGAACCACGCGACGGAACATTCTCACGGACAGACCCAGGCTCAGCCATCAACTGGGTGTCAGCCCCTGTCCCCATGAGAAGTGAAGAATGGGGCCGCATACGCTTCAAGGAAGGTTCGCGGCCCGCAGCCAAAGGAGAACGATCAGAGCCCCGCTTCCGTGGGTAACAGAGTGAGGATTGAACGGGGAGCGGGCTGCTCGCGGCAAAGTGATGGCGGCTTGTTTTACCAAACTCGAATTCACCCAAAATGGCCGATCCCTCAGCCGCCAAGGCTGTCGGCCTTGTGGTACCCTGTTGACTCTCCACCCAGGGCACCACTGGCGGGGGAAACATGGCCGCCTGTCGAGGATCTCGCCACAGTCGTTGACGAGACCGTGCTCCCACCTCTGGCTGCACAGGACCCAGATCAACAACCGCCTGCGCCTCCACAGAATGCCCAAAAAGACTATCTGTGGAAAAAGGAGTCGTGAGGAGAGAAAACCTATCCTCTTCCCTAAGAGGAGATTGCTCCAACCAAACAACCAATGTTGATAGCATCCTAATCCTCCCCGCAGTTATAGCTTGCGACTGAGTCAAGATCTCCATAACACCACAAACATGAACTATGTTTACAATGTCGGCTGGACCCAAAGTCCTACTACCCGACGCCAATGTGGATAGGAAACTAGCCAGCTGAGCCATAACACTGGCCGCCGCCAAATACCATCCTGTAGTGTCGCTGAAACATGCTCCGAAGATGCCAGGGAAAAGCAAACCTCCGGTAAGCTTTCAACATTACGAACTTTCGAAGAAGTGGTGGAGAAAATAAAAGCTAGCATATAATGGTAATGTCTGGTTAGGAGCGAGGGAAAATGGATGGATTATCCAATGGGGGGTTTATAGTGTCAATTGACAATGAGAATGGACAGATAGCAATAATTTTGTATATAGATTTAGCTCTACAAACACTCTCACGCATAGTTAAAACGTGTTATGATAATCTGGCTTTATAGAGTGGGGCCCGTCTAATCCACGTGGACGTCAATGTGTTAACATCCAAGGGCCCACATGTGGGCCCTCACGAGGATGATTTGCGATGCCACTTTGCCGACCTCTAGCGGCTCGGGTGTGCATTTCCTTTAATACAATATATAGATAGAATTAAAGCCCTATTTGTTGCCTGTCGATTGCCCTTTCAGATGACAAGATCCGTTCAGCGGTTCTCGAGTTACATGTGAGGTGTGCCCCAAAGTACGCAAAAGTACACATTACCACCCCGACTCCTGGGGCTCTAGTTCCGTCAATCATTTGGCGATCTCGTATTTCTTTGCACAGGGTTGTAGCCAATGAGTGTGGCTTTCCAATGATACCCCATCATATGATAATTGGGGATCTAATACGGTCTCTATTGATCGATTTATGATAAAGAAAAGCAGGGTCCCCCAATTGGGGGACTTTACGGCTTAACAGGTTAACAGGAGCACTTGGATTGGTCCCCAGGCGCGGCCCATGCCGCAGCCCATGTCTGCTCCCGACTGCCCTTGGGGGGAAGGAGGACGGTCAAATGCAGACACATTTCATCGGCGACTCAATGTACATACTGTGTGTGTGTTCCTGTGTGTCGCCCATCTCGCATGTGTGTGTTCATCTGCATAACAATTAAAGACTTCTAGGTTACCGGGAGCAATGTTGTCATTCCATATGATCATAGAATCCTGCACCATATTTTGCCTTATACTGTAGATCTGTGTTTCTGTGTCAACAACATGTGCTATGCACGCATGCTATATTATAATTGTCATCATCGGGCGTCATCAGGTCATGCTCCATCTCAATAACCAGTCCTCTGTGACACGGCCTGATGGGGTTTCAGCAAACAATAGAGGTGCTGTCGAACCCTCATCCTGCTAGAGTTACAGCGAAACATGAATGTTTGCCTGTCAACATGTAATTTTCTCTCTGTATTAGGCTTGGGCGATAAGATGATATTATCGTAGTAGGAAGACTCGCACAGCTAGCCTAGTTCCCAACAGTCACAGCACAGGGATTTCACGCATCATCTGAAAAACCCTGCTAGCTACTAGTCACAGTTTTATTGACGGAAGTTACAACAGGGCTTTTCAGGTGATGTGTGAAATCACTGCGTCCAGGCAGCAGTGGTTCGGCAAAAAGTAGTTCAGAGTATCTGTCATGGTTTTGGCCTTATTTCACCTTTCTGTGAGGGACAGCTGTTTAGTTCGTCTCCTGTGAGGGATAGCTGTCAATCACTGGCCTCTGTGGTTAATTGCCTCTTGGGTCGGCAGGTGTGTGGGCTTGATTGCACCTGATTCAGTGCAGCTGTGCCTATGGCAAAGCCGAGTCTATTTAAGTTTGAATTTTGCAGGGTTAACTGCTTTTTCATTTCCTTGTGTTGGCTATCCTTTTGGTCAGGCTTATTATATTAAAGTGTAGTGCTGCCCTATTCAGCATGTAGCCTTCTTTGTAGCCATCCTTGTTTTGGGCTACTGGCTTATTTTACACTTTATTTTATAGAGGCTGAGCCGTTTATGGTAGTGTTTTCTTGTGTTCTTTTGGAACTGTCCTTTGCCTATTATGGCACATAAACTCCCTTGGTTGAGGTTTATTGTTTTATGTTTTCAATATAAACTCTGTTTTTAGGAGTTGCCTTTGTGGCTTATTTATTTTTCTACAATACCTCTGCAGTACAGTATTGGGTGTTGTCCTGTTTTTTTGACTTTTCTTATTTTCTTAAATACTCACTTTGAGGCTTCCACCTGTAAATGTTGTTTTTTGTTGTTTGTTTTTCCCCTTCTCCTTGATGTCTGCATAAGCAGTTTAGTGGTTATTCATACACGGATAACTTAAAGAGTCCCTATTATCTGCTTGTGACCCACACACACACGCAGCCCTTACAGCAGTGGTTCTCAACCTGTGGTACGTGTACCACTAGTGGTACTTGGGCCCCCTGCTGGTGGTACTCGGAGGGATCCCTGGAATCTCAATGTTTTTCAAAAATTAAATAAAACCAGGCGGCTGGGTAGCGCAGCGGACTAAGCGCCTGCCTACCACCGCAGAGACACTGGTATCGAATCCAGCTGTCAGCGGGTGTGTATCCTGGTAAACAGCGCCTCCTACAGGTCGGTTGGGGTGCCTGCTCAGCGAGGAAGGGAACTGGGGGAAGTAGTGTGATCCTCCCACGCGTTACACTCCCCCAGTGAGAGTCCTCGCTGTCAGGTGAAAAGAAGCGGCTGGCTGACTCCACATGTATCGGAGGAGACATGTGATAGTATCTATCAACCCTCCCTAGGCCGGCAAGTGGGAGAAAAATGCGCGCAACGACCAGGAAGGGAATTGGCATAACGACTAAATTGGGATGGGAAAAAAATACAGAAAAAGGGGGAGAAAAAGTAGATAAAAAAAAGAAAAAAATTAAATAAAACTTTAAAATCAAAATACCAATACTACAATGAATGAAAATTAGCTTGAGATAATTGAAATTGGGGTTTAAAATAAGTTGTACATTTATTTGGTTGTTTTTAGATTTAGAAACAAAATAAATGTTTGTTTCTGAGTCTGATGTTGTTTCTGACGGACACTAGTACCTGTGGCGTGTGCACGATTAGCTAATGTTACAAGCAAGCTAGTGATGACTAGCCGAGGGATGTCGCAAAAGTTGCTCAAAACGGGAGATAATCGAAAGAGAATAGTGGAGAATATTTTTTTAACCAGAAGATTTCTTCACAAGAAAACGTGATGCACTGAATAAGCGCAAGTCCATGATTCAATCCTGCTGTACAACCACAGCCAAATCACAGGAAGCCTTGTATCGTGCCAGGGTGCCAGCATCCGCATAGCGAAAGCTGGTAAGTAGCCACACACTATACACACACAACGCCTCGACTACTGCAACGCACTGCTCGCTGGCCTCCCGGCCACTGCCACTAAGCCTCTTCAACTCATTCAGAACGCAGCGGCCCGCCTGATCTCAAACCTACCGATGTCGGCCCATGTCACCCCACTTCTTAGGGACCTGCACTGGCTCCCCATTGCTGCACAAATCCGCTTCAAGGCCCTCGACCTAGCATACCGTGCGGCAAAGGGAACTGCTCCCGCCTACCTCCGGTCAATGGTCTCTAACTACACACCCTCAAGACCCCTACGCTCTGCATCTTCTGGCCGCCTCAGACCTACTCCTATCCAAGCTCCGGGAGGGTCATCAAAGAGAAGTCGCCTATTCTCAGTCCCTGCCCCACAATGGTGGAATGAACTACCCACCCCAGTTAGGACAGCCGAAACACGTCCAATCTTTCGCCGTCGACTAAAGACGCACTTCTTCAACCATTATCTGAATTAAAAAAATTAAAATTAAAATCTAACCCTAACTAACCATACTGTCATGCACTTGTCCTAATAAACTAACCTACACTGTAGCACTCAACACTTTGATGAACATTGTTACTCAGCTGATAGAGTTGTGCCCTTCCTGATGGCTTGTCGTACAGAACTTGTAAGTTGCTTTGGATAAAAGCGTCAGCTAAATGACTAAATGTAAATGTAAATGTATATCGAGTGACTGAACACTTGTTTCTCAAAGCCGTCCGTCTCTTCTAAAATGGACTACAAGTGTTTTGTTGATTTACATCCACATCACTATTCATTCATCATTATGCTGTTACTGCTGTCGGATTAGACTTTATTTGATTGGAAGAAGATCCCTCGGGAAAGAGTCGGGATTTGATGCAGGATATCTGCAATATTATGGTAATTTTTTTTAACTAACCCGGCAGCAAATTACCTGCAAACAATAAAATATTTTTGTTTGATCGCGACGGCGGTTGACCGCAGGCACTCGCCCACTATGGATCAGCCCGCGCAAAACTAGTGTGTGTGTATGTGTGTGTGTGTGAGAGAGACAGAATGAGGGGGAGAGAGAGGGGGAAGAGAGAGAGGGAGAGAGAAAGGGAAGGAGAGAGAGGGAGAGAGAAGGAGAGAGAGAGAATGGGAAGGAGATAGAGGGAGAGAGAAAGAGAGAAGGAGAGAGAGAGGGGGGAGAGAGAGATGGAGAGGGAGAGACACAGTGGGGGAGAGAGAGAGAGAATCTGACAGACAGAGAAAGAGACACTTATTTATTTGTTTGAACTGTATTATCCCTCGCCTATTTGTGCATGTGTGTGAGAGAGAGAGAGAGGGAGAGAGAGAGAGGGAGAGAGAGTGTGTGTGAGAGAGAGAGAGAGAGAGAGAGGGAGAGAGTGTGTGAGAGAGAGAGGGAGAGAGAGATGGAGAGTGTTCATTCAGAGAGAGTGTTTGAATGAAGTACATTTGCTGAAATACAGTTAATTAATTTTCTCACTTGCTATGTGAGAATGTTAGTTATTATGTTCTCAATGCCCCTTGCATTGTACAGTGGCGGCCGCTGCCGCTGGTGCCTTGTGGGTCGCAGTTCACGTTAATAGGTCGAGTTGAAAATGTAATGCTCTGAGATGCTCAATGAGCAATCTCTCTCTGTCTCTCGGATCAATCAAATCAAATAATTAACACATGTATGTTGTCATTTTAAACAACTCACCATTCATTCATTATGCATCAGCAGCAGCTAAATAAATGTTATAGTTCACAACACAGCAGCGCGTTTTGAATCGCCAGCCTATTATCGTCTCAGCAAGCACAGTCAATACTTTTTTCCGTAGCCGCATTTCGCGGAGACAGCTGTAGTGTGTATAGCGAGAGAGAGAGAGAGAGCGAGAGAGAGAGAGAGTTACGTATCATGTATTAAACTAGAGTTAAGATCGCTAATCTACCTTGTTGTTGGCTTGTTGATAAAGTATATCCACTCTATGGCATTGTCCATCCAGCCTGTGTTGATGTCCATCCATTGTGCGCATCCATATAGCTTGTTGTTGAGTGAAGAGCTGTGTCTTTGTCCATTTCCGCCTCGAACAGCCTGCAAACTACCTGGCGTTCTATCGCCATGCTCTAAGACAAACTCTAACCATAACCAACTTTGAAAGAGTGCCTAAGCTTAACAGTCTAAAGAACTTGCAGTCACGGTACGCTCGTCTAAGACAAACAGCTGCCTGCATCATTCTCACAACAACACTATCTCCACCGATCACCAACCTAGGAATAATAACCTAGAAATTGGATTCGGCCAATGATTTGTCCGTCTTTCAAACGGTGTTGATTTGATGGATTTAACAGAATTATCCAATTCCATGGTGGTAGCTTTAGCTAACTATAAATCGAAATGAAAATACTCAGTCCTTGAATAAACCTGGCGCATTCTCTCTCTAAGCAAGAACCCGAGAAATGCGGCTATGGAAAAAAACTGGCATCGCGTCGGCCAATCAGAGCGTCTCCACGAAAATGCGGCTATGGAAATTCTTCACGGAAGTTCACGCTGCTGGGCTAGACCGCTTCAAATTGCGCTCGGATTCCAACATAATAGTCATATTTCAACGCACAACGCCGTATGCACTGATTGGCTGTGACGGAGACAGCGATCAAACTGTGACGCGCACTCAGAGCGCGATCGCTTCTAGCCCTCGGGCGAGAAATACGAAAAAATAAAAAAAACGTCACTTCCTGCTCAAGAAAACGATGTTTTTTTAATTTAGATAATAACGTTATATTGTGCATTGGAAATACAAACATACTTAAAATGAGTAAATAGTATTCATTTTAAACATGTTTATATTATTTATAGGGCTATAAAACACAAAAACGAAAAAGTTTTATTGTCTTCTTCTCTGATTTAACAGCAGCTGGCCAGCAGGTGGGTCGGCGCCCTTGCGCCCACTAGTGGCGAGCCGCCACTGGTGGCAGTGTAGATTAGTGTCGTAGGTGAAAATGGTCACAGGTGCAACAGGTCTACATCAAAGGGCACTGGTCTACATCATCATGGAGAGAAATCATCGTGGAGAGAGAAAAAGAAACCCTTCCATATGGTCAGTATTGATCACTTCTTAAACCATATACTGTATATCGATATTAACCCAGAGACATACAGGAGCCCCTTTGGAGCAGGAAAGACAAACAAATAAACAAGCACACTACATTGTTAGAATGTTAATTTAGCTAAAGAAAAACTATTTAGGAGCTATTTGGTTCCGGACAGAATTGCGTTCAGAATCAAGAAAACATCACACAAGTTCAGTTCACAACACAAAAGTATCACTTTTATGAATCACGTCCCGCCTGCCGCCCACTCCCGTTAAATTGACCCCCGTCCCGTGGGAATCCCGTGTCCCGCGGGATTCCCGACCAAATGTCAAGCCCTAGTCCACATCAAAGCCTTAGCGCGCCCCCACTTCCCCTCTAGCCATTTTCATTTGGAGGCAAAGAAACATGTATCAATATGACAGGGTTTTATAGTTTTAGCATTATGCAATACCTCTACAACAATTGACTTTCAGAATATACATTTGTACACGGACCCCCAAAGTCAAGCGCCTCTCTTTAAAAAAGAGGCACGTCGAAGTCGATTGGCGATTTAGCATCAGTTTCAGCTTCACAGGTTTGAGTTCAAGTTTCTTTATTAGTCACGTGTATGTTGTTAACACAAAGTTCAGCAGTAGTTGCACTAGACGCATTTGAGCACTAGTCATACGGTAAAATAAAGTAAGTTTTACTTTTGATTACATACCAAAAAAAACACGTATATGAAAATTAGGTTGTGTGTGTGAAAGTGACATTTCAAGTGCATACAACAGTTTTGCACAAGTGGAATTGGATATGAGAGAATGGAATGATATTTTAGAATGTCGCACTATATAAATATATGACAATGAGGATTTGTGTGTAAAAGTGACAATATACATCAGTATTGCACTTTACGTAAACAGTGCAGACATCAGGTAAGCAGATGTGCAAATTAAATTGGACATCTAGGTTTTTGAGTTAAAACTGCTTTGTTATGGGTGGCTGTGGTCCTTGGTGATGCTGTGAGCCTTTCCATGATGAGGCCCAGGATGGTTTGATTGATTGAAAATGTTATTAACAGATTGCAGAATGGGTACAATACAGTACAGCTCAATACACACAATTATTAAGGGGATGCAGACCAGAGAAAGACTTTTGTCTTGTTTACATCAGGGTCCCCCATTTTCAATTCATCATAACTGTAACTGAGGGGTACAATTCCCTGACTGTATTGTTAGATATGATATTTAATACCACTACCTCATGTACTTTAACTTCTGGCCACCCAGTACAAGATATAAGTATGATGAACACTTTCCCACCTGATGAAACGAATCCACACAAATGTACCAAATCGAAGGTTTAATACAGCAAAGGGTGTATACAACGATCACTTAATTACATTTATGATTTGAAATATGAAATATGCACTTTTATGGCAAATGAGTATTCGTAGGTAAATCAACGTTGAATGTCCAATCTCTGGTTACGCAGGGAGTAAGTATACAACCTGGAATATTTAGGAAAACGATAGCGATGGTACTTAAATGATTATAGCTGGATACACTAAGGGGGGGGGGGTCCCGCTGGTTGTAAGACAGTAGGAGGGGGGGGTTAGAGAAGCCGCTGGCGGTATCCCATCTGGCCGACGGTGTCTTGGGAGAATCCAAAGTCTTGGACACGGTGCCCACAGAACCTCGGACCGCAGACGAATACAGCTGGACCCTCTGTGGACGGTAGCTGCCGGTCCACAACGGAGAGACGTGAGGCGACCTCACTGGTGTCGAGCGCCGTCTCACCTGGAGTCCTCTCCGGGGGGTAGTTCCAACACTCCGCAGTGTTGGCCTTTATCCATGGAATAATCAAAGCACACAAAGCATAATCCAAGCCGTGGAAGGCTCGCCGTCGTCCGGGTAGAGTAATCCAATATACAGGTCCAGTCGCTCTTGGCCCGGAGCTCCTCGGATGCAATCACCACTAGGGGTCTGACCAGCCTGGTTAAGCGTCCAGATAACGTCAGGAACGATGGGGGTACTGATAACTTTAGAACTCTAACCGAACGATGCACCATACATAAATAGACTATTATTAGCTTAATAGAATACGTCCAACTCGACGGTATAGTGCCAAACTATGACTATTCAACTATTAATCTACACGATATCTCAATGCCTATTCTGGGGCCAAGTAGGCCTTACTACACCGCACGTGCGTCGTGGGGAGGCTTTGCGTCTGTCACTCTGTTGGAGTAGGGCTGGGCGATATGACGATATTATATAAATATCGGGTACAGTTCATTAACGATACACTTTTTAAACGTATCGTGGATATCGTGATGTTTTGCCCAAGAGGCTTGTGTCGCGTCAATCTGGTCCACACGTTGACACTTTTGAACAGCGCCGCCCCACACACACACTACTGCATCAAAAGTGACTACTTATGATAACAAAGGCATTCGTTTTGTGGCATTAACGTTATAATAATAATAATGCAGGACCTGTTCAGAGGTCTCTATATAGTTACACTTTCAATAACATCAGCGTATTTACATAGTGCCGACCGAGGTCGACCTAGATATAGCAAGCTCGTTCATATCTCAGCCCGTGCTGACTCAGTTGTGCCCATTCTGCGGTCTGTTAATAAAGTTTTCAATCAGACAGATGTATGGAAATGCTTTTATTATAACATCCGGAGTAAAATCATTATGCGTCCAGTCGTTTAGTCCTTCTGCGGAGCTAAAAGCTAAACATCGGCCGCGGCGAGCTGCCATTGTTATTGTCATTGAGCTCTCCAACGGCGGAAGTAAAAAATGAATACGCGCTTTCCGATTGGTGCTAAGAACAGCAGGGCGGGTGCAAGCGATGTGACGTAATTGGCAGACGCGACTGTCAATCAAAATGATTCTGTTTGCCGACTGAATGAATGAGAACGTTATTAAAAGATTGCAGCAGGGGTACAAACAATACAGTACAGCTCAATACAACAACAGTCAACAGCGGACTGGAGGATGCAGACCAGAGAAAGACTTTCGTCTTGTTTACATCAGGGTCCCCCATTTTCAATTCATCATATTTCATATCTAAATCATATAATATCTCATTGCTAAATATAATGCAATATATAATCTAATAATCCAATAATCTAAATCTAATATATAATATAAAAATGCTAAATGCATGGGTATTTTATTTTGTCTTTAATGTTAGCTTGCAAACTCAAATACTGTCTTGGTAAGCCTCATAATGAATTTTGGGGAAAAAAAGAAAAACATCGTGATGCGTATCGTGTATCGCCGAAAGGTCAGAAAATATCGTGATATCATATTTAGGCCATATCGCCCAGCCCTATGTTGGAGGGTAAAGAACTGGACTAAAAGAAAGTTCTACTTTACTTGCGCCATATATATATGCGCTATGAACAAATAGTACCACTCGTATTTCGCCCGACATATTCCTGCGCGGAACCGGGGCTTGCCACGACATGTTAGGCGGCTAAATATGAAAGGGATATTCAATGCATATTGTACAAGGAATATACAGGGGATATCAAACGATATACAAATACAATTAAATATATATATATAAATAAATATACATATTCGGTTTAATCTGATCCTTCACAACAGCCGCCCCCTAATTAGTCCCACCTAATTAGCTAAACAGAGACAGATTAACCGCACTGTCTACCACTCAAGGTCCGCTGTAAGGGTCAGTCAACTCACAAAGTCATGGGGTCATGGTCATCATCGATAGTATCTGGGAGTCGGGGCAGTTCTATGAGCCTCGCCACGGGACGTGTGTAAGTGCGCCCTTGGACGAGTACTTCAGCTGCTCGGACCTTGCCATCGGCACCGGTGATCACTTTGCTTACGCGGCCAGCCGGCCACATAGCTCTGGGTAGTGACTGGTCAATAATCATGACGACTGTTCCTTCTGTCAAATTGTCTCTCTCTTTTACCCACTTCTGGCGGGTCTGTAGAGACGGTAGGTAGTGAAGTAGGAAGCTGCTCCAAAACTTGTCAGCTAGTACTTGGCTGTACCTCCACATTCTTCGGCCGTTCGCTTCTTCAGGCCTGTACATTGTCTGGGGTAGCGCGGGGTCCAGCCGCCCCATTAGGAGTGTGTTGGGGGTGACTGGGTCGACATCTGCTACATCACTGGAGACGTAACCGAGGGGCTTTGAGTTCAATACTCCCTCGATCTCCGTGAGGACTGTCATTAGGACTTCCTCCGCCACAGTCTGGGCTCCGAGTACGGCGTACAGGGCTGTCTTTATAGAACGTACTTCTCGTTCCCAGGTTCCACCGAAGTGGGGTGCGTTCGGGGGATTAAACTGGAAGTCAATCTGGGCTGGAGCGAGGTGGGTCTTAAGTTCTGGGCCCATAGCTTGGAAGCTCTCTCTCAGCTCTCTTTCTCCGCCTTTGAAGTTGGTCCCGTGATCAGACAACAATGTAGACGGTTTTCCTTTCCGTGATGCGAATCTCCGGAAGGCCATAAGGAATGAGTCTGTGCTCATGGTCGGAAGGAGCTCGATATGTATCGCTCTGGTGGTCATGCATTTGAATACAATACCCCACCGCTTCTCGGTGCCTCTTCCTTTCTTTATATACAACGGGCCAAAGCAGTCCATGCCTGTGGAGTGGAATGGCTTGTCGCCGATTCGGAGGCGACAGGGGGGTAAGTCAGCCATCCGTGGTATGCTGGGCTGCGCGCGCCACTTACGGCAGTCTAGACAGGTTCGCTGGAAGCGCCGTACTGCTTCTCTCCCTTGCAATATCCAATAACGACGTCTGATCTCCGCGAAGACTCTCTGCTCCTGCGTGGTGTACATCCTCGTCGTATTTCTTTATGATCAGCTCTGTGACCTTGTGTCGGCTGTTCAAGACGATCGGGTACTTAATGTCATCTGGTAGATCGGGGGCTCTCCGCAGGCGACCACCCACTCTGATGAGATTATGGGCGTCACTCTCTGGTGCCAGGTGAATCAGTCTGCTGTCTGATGGGACAGGGTTTCCTCCCTGTAGACAGTCTAGCTCATCGGGGAACGAGTCTCTCTGGGCTCGTTGTAGTAGAAGAAGTTCTGCTTCTTCGTAGTCAGCTGCTGACATGTCAGTGGTGGACTGAATCTCTGGGTGGTGCCGCAGGAATGTTCTTTGCTGCGCACTCTCTAGGGTAATGCAGTCATCTATGTTGGGGTCTGTGGAGGCGACAGTGCTCAGTCCACAGAACATAGGTTTCTTGTTCTCAGCCTCCTCGTTACTTGCTTCCCTCGGGGTGGGCGTAGGCCAATCTCCTTCCGGGAGCTTGAGGAATGCTGGTCCGTCACTGTAGATGTTGCGACGGGTTAGGTCATCCAGAGACATTCCCCGGGTGATGACGTCAGCTGGGTTGTGTTTGGTGTCCACATACCGCCAGCTTGCTTCTTCTGTTAACTCTTGAATCTCGGTGACTCTGACTCCCACGAAGACTTTGTATCTGCATGAATCAGACTTGATCCATGTGAGTACTGTCGTGGAATCTGACCACAAGATTGTTCTATGCACCGGAATGGTGAGTTCACGTTGGATTAACGTGGCTAGATGCGCTCCTGCGAGGGCTGCGCAGAGCTCTAGACGTGGGATAGATTGTTGCTTACGTGGGGCTATTCTTGAGCGGGCCAGGATGAAAGCAGTGTGTATCTTTCCTCCCATCTCTTGGGCACGCAAGTAGGCCACCGATCCGTAGGCTACTTCGGAGGCGTCGCTGAAGACGTGTAGCTCAATCTCGCATGTCTCTGGCCTCACTGTGGATGGGAAGTAGCTGCGGCGTATATTGACACCTGGGAGTGAGCGGAGTTCCGTCTCCCACTCTCTCCATGTTGAGGCAAGGTGTGCGGGTATTGGGTCGTCCCAGCCCTGGTCCTTGTCCCATAGTGCTCGTACAATCATCTTTGCCCTGGTGGTGTAAGGTAGAATACATCCCAACGGGTCATATTGTCTGGCGAGTGTTCTGTACACACTCCGTCTGGTGCTCGGTATCGCAATGTATGACGCCGTGGGTGGCGGATACATCGGCGAGCGTTGGGGGAGAGGCCTCCTAGGCGAGTCTCCTCTTGCGCCTCTCTGTGGGCTGGTACCGGCAGGGCACCATAGCCAGCTGGTCCAGGTGCTATTCCTCGGGGCTGGTCGTGCGTCGTGCTCACCCGTGAATAGAGTCGGGGGTCTGTAGCGCAGCGCCGCGGGAGTATCGCCTGGGCTGTCCTGGACCTCCTGGTCCGGTGGAGTACTGTGCTGTCGTCGGGCTTGGTTCTCCTCCTCTCCCTCTTCTTCCTCTATCAGATCTTCCAGATCCTGTAGTGGTTTATCTTGCTTCTCCGCAGTGTATGCCGCTCCTTCCTTGTAGCTGGGTCTCGCTTGGACCGGTCTGGGAAGGGGGTCTGCGGGGGGTATAGGCTTTGTCTGTTGGTCAAGTTCAGGGTCGCTTGCTCGTTTAGGAGGCGCTGCTCTTGACTGTTGTCTCGACGAGTTCCTTGAACCCCTGGTGGAGGGAGAGGGTGTTGCCCTGGGGATCATCAGCCGCTTCCTTAGCTGCGCCATTAACTTGTCGCGCTCGGCTTCGCGCTGGATGAGATCTGTGTTGCGCTCTGCTTCTCTTTGGGCATAGTCAGCGGCGCGCTGGGCTTCGGCGGCGGCGCGCTCTGCTTCTCTTTGGGCATAGTCAGCGACGCGCTGGGCTCCGGCGGCGGCGCTCTCTGCTGCGGCGGCGGCGCGCTCTGCTGCGGCCCGGTCTCTTACCATATTAATTTCCGTCTGAAGGCGTCTCATCTCCCGGCGTCTCATCTCCCGGCGTATGCGCTCTTCTTAGCTCCGTCGCTGCGCTTGGAGGCGTTCTCTTTCAATAGTAAAATGTTCGTGCTCGCTAAGCGCCTGTGCTTGGAGACGGTCGCGTTCACCCTGAAGTCGATCGCGTTCGGTAGAGGCTGTCAGGCTGACGAGGAACGCCTGTCGTAGCATCCTCGCCGCTTCTCTGGGGGAAGGCGGTTGTGGAGGTGAGCCGCTCCTGCGTGAGCCGCTCCTGGGGGTACTCGTTGGGGAGTCCTGGAGCTCTAGTTCCTCGGCGCTCTCCTCCTCTTCTTCCGTGCAGAGTTCTCTCTCTGTAGGGTTGTCTTCCTCCCGGGGCTGGTCGGGGACTACTTCTTGGGTAGTGGCGGGGGGTAAAGGCATGTCAATTCCCTCCTGGTCCCCACCGTGAGCTTGGTCAGTTACATTAGGACCTACTAGGGCCTCTGTGGTCGGGGAAACCTGGTCGTCAAGGTCAGACATAACTTCACTTTCCACTTTCACCGCATCTACCGTTTGTCGAAGGCTAGGTAGTTGACTGACAGTGTAAGCCTCTAAGTACTGAGGTGTCTGTCGTCTGCGCCGCGGGCGTTCTAGGTTAGGAGGATCGTTTCGTGGAGTGTTCATCATAGGCCATTTCGATATTAATAACACTATATTAATATTACACTAGTTACCATCCGGCTCGAAGGACCAATTGTAACTGAGGGGTACAATTCCCTGACTGTATTGTTAGATATGATATTTAATACCACTACCTCATGTACTTTAACTTCTGGCCACCCAGTACAAGATATAAGTATGATGAATACTTTCCCACCTGATGAAACGAATCCACACAAATGTACCAAATCGAAGGTTTAATACAGCAAAGGGTGTATACAACGATCACTTAATTACATTTATGATTTGAAATATGAAATATGCACTTTTATGGCAAATGAGTATTCGTAGGTAAATCAACGTTGAATGTCCAATCTCTGGTTACGCAGGGAGTAAGTATACAACCTGGAATATTTAGGAAAACGATAGCGATGGTACTTAAATGATTATAGCTGGATACACTAAGGGGGGGGGGGTCCTGCTGGTTGTAAGACAGTAGGAGGGGGGGGTTAGAGAAGCCGCTGGCGGTATCCCATCTGGCCGACGGTGTCTTGGGAGAATCCAAAGTCTTGGACACGGTGCCCACAGAACCTCGGACCGCAGACGAATACAGCTGGACCCTCTGTGGACGGTAGCTGCCGGTCCACAACGGAGAGACGTGAGGCGACCTCACTGGTGTCGAGCGCCGTCTCACCTGGAGTCCTCTCCGGGGGGTAGTTCCAACACTCCGCAGTGTTGGCCTTTATCCATGGAATAATCAAAGCACACAAAGCATAATCCAAGCCGTGGAAGGCTCGCCGTCGTCCGGGTAGAGTAATCCAATATACAGGTCCAGTCGCTCTTGGCCCGGAGCTCCTCGGATGCAATCACCACTAGGGGTCTGACCAGCCTGGTTAAGCGTCCAGATAACGTCAGGAACGATGGGGGTACTGATAACTTTAGAACTCTAACCGAACGATGCACCATACATAAATAGACTATTATTAGCTTAATAGAATACGTCCAACTCGACGGTATAGTGCCAAACTATGACTATTCAACTATTAATCTACACGATATCTCAATGCCTATTCTGGGGCCAAGTAGGCCTTACTACACCGCACGTGCGTCGTGGGGAGGCTTTGCGTCTGTCACTCTGTTGGAGGGTAAAGAACTGGACTAAAAGAAAGTTCTACTTTACTTGCGCCATATATATATGCGCTATGAACAAATAGTACCACTCGTATTTCGCCCGACATATTCCTGCGCGGAACCGGGGCTTGCCACGACATGTTAGGCGGCACGATTGAACTTGGACCTAGGGGTATGGCAACCTGGCGCCAGGTTCTCGTCCAATGGTAGAATGAAACTATTATGGGCTGTTTAGTAGACTAAAGGGATATTCAATGCATATTGTACAAGGAATATACAGGGGATATCAAACGATATACAAATACAATTAAATATATATATATAAATAAATATACATATTCGGTTTAATCTGATCCTTCACAACAATAACATATATGACATACAGATAGATAGTACTGCTACTGTACATCTAGACATTTATGACATACCAGATCTACAAATACAGTACTGTTTGTGATACAAAAAGAGTCTAAGAAAGAGAGTATATACATTTGAGGGGGAAGAAACTGTACATTGGAGGAGGTTGGGTCAGGGGGGGGGGGGTTGTTGGGTAGGTGGGGTCGAGTTTAGAGGGAATGATATAGTGTTGAATGTTGAGCTGTAATCAATGAAAACTTTGAAAAGCGTTCTCACATAGTGTGTTTGTCTTTGTCCAGGTGAGTGAGTGCGTTGTTGTGTGATGCCAGGGAAATGGTGTCGGGAAGAGAGGAGCAGATGTGGGTTTTGACTGGTCGCTTAAAGCACTTCATGATGACTGATGTCAGTGCGACAGGATGGTAGTCGTTTAGGCGGGAGGCCATTGGTTTCTTGGGGAGGGGGATGCCAACTGCCAAGATGGATTGATGGACTTCTGGAGGTCATATCTGGCTTATTTGTAGGTTTCAGGGTCGCCTGATTCCTTTTACCAACGCGTTCGTGTTTCCGGGTTCCCGCTTTGCGCTCTGATTGGCCACGCACGTTTCTGGGCGTGTGACGGCAAGTTATTTCCACGGTTAAGCTTAGGCACTCTTTCGAAGTTGGTTAAGGTTAGAGTTTGTCTTAGAGCGTGACGGCAAGTTATTTCCACGGTTAAGCTTAGGCACTCTTTCGAAGTTGGTTAAGGTTAGAGTTTGTCTTAGAGAATGGCGATAGAACGCCAGGTAGTTTGCAGGCTGTTCGACGCGGAAATGGGCAAAGACACAGCTCGTCACGCTATTGGGCGCACATGTCACATGACCAGAACGATCAGTGCAAAACGGGAACCCGGAAACACGAACACGTTGGTAAAAGCATAGATGCGTCAGGGTCACCTGAGTTGAAGGCGGTGGTCCACAATACAGGTGTATTGTACTATTTTACAGGTCTGAGTTACGGGTGTATAGTACTATTTTACAGGTCCAAGTTATAGGTGTATATACTATTTTACAGGTCTGAGTAACAGGTGTATAGTACTATTGGTTATATTTGTTGCTTTAATTATAATGCATTATTCCCTCAAGCAGTCACTGACACTGTCAATCAATTATCATTAGCTAGTTAGCCATTCTCCTATGCAGAGAGTTGGACGACGTTCCACTGTCAAACATCTCTGCCCAAAAAGGAGTAAAGTAAACTAACCGTTGCTACCTTTACTCGTATTAACTAGCTAGCTGAATGAATGAATGAATGAGAACTTTATTTAACAGATTGCAGAATGGGTACAATACACAGTTACACACAATTGTTAACACATTGGGCGCCAATAACGTCGTACAACGTGTTTCAAGGCCATGCTAATTCTGCCATTCCACGGCGTACGACATTATTGAGATCATATTTCATTTTTTCGCCATGGTGTTCATAATTCCCTCACCCAGCCTCGGCTGATACAGTGGGAGCCTGCACAACTCTGCAACGCTTCAATACTGCCGCCTGGTGGATGATCGGCGAGTTACAACCGGAAATGGATCTCTGGTGATCTCCGTGCATCTGGGAAATGCGTCCGGCACTCACATATTGTTGCGGGACTCTAGACACACATCCGTGTATATGGATCGCTGCCATAACTCAATAATCGATATGATTTGGGCGTTTATTATTATTATACAAACCGGAAATGGATCTAGTCGATCCACGTCAAATAAGTGGGATCTTTTTCCTCCAGTCTCATCGGCGAACGGTAAGAGGACGCTGACGTCATTTTCAGCGTGATTGTTTATTATTATTAATGCAAACTGCTCTGATCAATATATCACCCATACTACATAAAGCATTTACTGACGATCACGGAATTATAAACGACCCCCCCGCTCATCCGCGCATGATGAGTCATAACGTTTAGGATCATGTACAGTTGAAATTTTGTATATAGCGTGTATCGGCAACAAACGGCAGTTGATAATCTATATATGCGTTTATGCCTATAACTCACGTTCTAGGAATTACTGCAGAAAACGATAAAAACATATTTATATTCTAGACGGTATTTTCGTATGAATCTATGAATGAAAAAGTATAGCGTTCCTACATCCTGAACGATAGATAATCGATGTTGAATGGGCCATAGTAATGTCAATTTAGCAATACAATTTAAAAAGTTATAGCTAGGCCTGTCACGATAACACATTTTGCTGGGCGATTAATTGTCCCAGAAAATTATTGCGATAAGCGATATTATTGCGGTTTTGAGATTTTTTTTTGAGAAATGTATTTCCCGAAAGTTTTCAATTAACCTTTTTATTTTTTTTACTAATATAATAATAGCATAATAATGCAAGGAAACAGTTTCAAAGTGCAATAAACCTTTATTTAACATTGGAAGACATTTTAAATATCCTAAATAAAGAAAAATGCTCTGTTTGATTGTTTATTATAAAACAAACTGAAACTGGAAACAAGCCCTCTGTCTGGCTTTTTGTGTCATCCTTTTAACATGTACATGTATTATTAATGTACCTTGCGGTACCATGTACAAAATGTTAATATAGTATGAGAAAAAAACTGTGGAAACGTAATAAATAAAAAGGCAGTGAAACAATAATCAAATAAACACCGAAATATATACCATCTCTATTGGAATGGAGACTTCAGCACAGGATAAACTAGGGATGGGCAAAAATAATCCAGATCGGTTGATCACATGATGTACTCGTGGAGGAAAACGCTGTACAAAATAAATGTCTTTTCCGGTGTTTTAGACTTTTATTTTGAAACCCACCGACCGGAGCAAAAGTATTGTCGTTATTATCCTAGCAGAACGTATGAGCGGACAATTTGTCTCGTCCGGTTCTGTGTTTTTGAGCTAATGATAAAACAAATGTTGAGATTGTTGGTGAACAACTAACTTTAGGTTAGTTTTAACGTTAGCTACTAACGTTAGATGCAGCTACTACAGGCAATCAACGATGAGGAGGAAGCCCTCATCGCCCTGTGGTGCGTAGGCACGACTCGAAACTACCTGTTATAATAAATTAATTCATGTTTAACTTGTCCCCGTGTCCAGTCCTTTGACTAGCCCCACCCGTTCATTGTAAACAATGATGCATGTAATTGTATTAACGTTATTGTGTGTTGTAGCTATGCTATACATTGTATTTCGTTTGTTAGCTATTTAGCTAATGTTGATGGCATTGAATAGCATCAACGCTAGATCTTTAATCTTTATTTAGCAGTCCAGTTTCTACGGGCAGTAGCGAGTAACTACTTGGGTCTAAAAATAGCTACACTACAAAGAACGCTACTTGGTTAAAAGGAGCAACACTATTGAGAAATGTAGTTAAGCTATGTGGCGTTGCCCCCACGGAGCTCCCGTGCTGTACTCTGTAGTAACGCCAGCGGCCCCCCACACGGAGAGTGACTGACAAGGGGTACTGGTTCCGCCTCATTAAAACAAACGCGCAAATAGCAATTAATCGCGCCCGTCAAAATCATTGCATTAATTGTAATTATCGCGCTGATTAATCGATTTATTGATTATCGCGGCAGGCCTAGTTATAGCCCTGCAAAGAAGGTGAACATCTCCATAGGCTTAGAGTGGTGGCAGAGAGTGGTATGAGACGGGCAAACTCTGTGGCAGTTAATGTGTTAAGGGGATGCAGACCAGAGAAAGACGTTTGTCTTGTTTACATCAGGGTCCCCCATTTTCAATTCATAGTGACATTTATGACATACACAACATGCATGACATTTATGGCATAGGGACATACATGACATACAGGTATTTAGTACTGTTACATTTGTGACATATACGATATGCAAATATACAGTACTGTTACCCATAGATCCTGACAGAGTATATACATATGAATGATGGGGAGGGGACTGTACATTAGGAGGGGGTGGGTGGGTGGGAGAGAAATATACATACGGTGGGGAGAGAATATATACATACGGTGGGCAGGAGACTGTACATTAGGAGGGGGTGGGTGGGTGGGAGAGAATATATACATGCGGTGGGGAGGAGACTGTCTATTAGGAGTGGGTGGGGGTGGGGGGGGTTGGACATTTACGGTGGCCAGTTTCAAATTGCAGCCTCCCGTAGGTGCTCTTTAAGAGCGGTTTTGAATGTGGGTAGGGATTCACATTCACAGCTAATTGTTAACCAGTCTACATTAGCCACATTTCCCATTTGTCAGTGTGGTGAGGTGCTTGAATGGTTGTTAAAAGTGATAGATATTCAATGGGTTATCAGCTAACAACATCAATTGCTAACTTATAGCTAAGTGAATTGTCTAGCATTGTTTACCAAACAAAAGAAAGTTTAGTTAAGGTTCATTTAATATTTAGGGTATGCAAGATTGTATTCCAAAACAAGACATTGTTGTCCATGAAGGGTCCTGTTAAATTAAATATTGATACTTGCTGACTGTGAATGTATTGATATAATATTAGCACACAAAATATTGCGATATATTGCTGTATACACCCCCCCCCCTACTAATTATGGAATCTTTAATATGATTTTTTTTTTCACCCAACAGTCATACATCAAAAATCCTCCAGCATTATTGGTTATTAGTATTACCACTAGTCCAATGCCACAGACCGTCAGCAACCCCCTGGGCAGAAGAAGAGGGTACCATGATGAATACATGAAGCCAAACGGCGTGGTTAGTGATCACACCACAGCCACAGCTTTGCTTAATGGAGCCTGTGTCAACAGAGCCTTTCCAGCTGTTGACAACCCACCTGTTGGTGAAGTGAATGGTGCTGAACCATGCAGCACGGCCAATGGTACCAGGCCAGCCATGCACATAAGAGAACAGCGCTGCAGAAACATGCACATGGGTAAGAGTACAGCGCTGCAGAAACACTGCTAGGAAATGAGAGAGAGAGAGAGACTTTGACTTTTGATATTCTTTATTAAAACATCTCCAGTAGAGACAAAAACCTCATGGCATTTTCATAAAATCAACTCACACACGCTCGCTCACCTATCCTAACATTTTCCTTCAGCACACATAAACACACTTGACAGTCAAATGCATATCCTCAGCCCCCCACAGTACATAGTGCTGCATTCCCCAGTCCCCAGGCAAAAATACATGAACTCCAACCTAAGGCGTGCAGAGATCATTCCCCTCAACATAGGCACTGATTCCATAGGACCAACGCCCCTGATCCTATTCCTCCGGGTTAGCCAAATGGCTAACTTAGCCTGACCATATATAAAGTTCAGTAATACACTTACAGCCTTATTACGTAATGAATACGTATGCCCAAGGATGAAACTCCCCACACAGAAAATATCCCCCAGTTTCACACACAACCCTTTGAGGAAACAACACTTTGACTATTTGGCATTATAGGAAAGCATGGGTAACCTCTTAGGAACTGGCTGCTTATAATAATAAAAAAAACTCCACCTGAAGCTTGCAGTGCTGCCATCACCCAGCACCCCCTGCCACTGATGCTGACTGACGTCCTGCAGGGACCTGATGTTCCTGACCTTCATGCAGGTTATATACAGAGCCTTGCCACATGCCAGGCTAAACTGCCCCAAGCTGGGGGTGGTAAATGACAATAACCCCCCGCCCCTCCTGCGCTGCCAGACTCCATTCTCCATAAAACCTTCCAGCAGTCTCAACGATGTCAGTCCAGTCTGAAAAGCAAGCTCCTGGGGGGTCTTCCTATCCCCTCTCTCTGGTGACAGTAGATGTGAACGTTTTATGATGCCCCCTCTCATGAGCCGCTGTCTCAGGGTGGCGGAACACACCGACCCCAGGGGAAACAAAATGTTATAGAAGAGAGGCTCCTTCCATACCCATGGTCCTTGTGCTACATCCTCCCCTCATGTCTTTCTCAGCAGCCGCCAAGCCTTCAGCACAGACAGGTAGAACGCTGAGATCCCTGCAGTGTTCAACTCCTCCAGCTCAATCAGGAACAACTGGAGGTCCAGCCCTAAACCACCAACCTTCTGCAGCAGTGCACATGCTGGTCCCCTCCAGCATATATCAGTACTATATTGCAGCTTCTGTGCTGCCTGGAGTCTGAAAGCAGTCATCCTGCTCTCTAGGTCAATAAGGCCTTGTCCCCCTTCCTGAACCGGCAAATAAAGGACTGCGGCCCTCAGCCAGTGATGTCCAGACCAGAAAAAAATCCACCAGCTTCCTCTGGATGTCTGCCAGGAAGCCTCTGAGGGGGTTAAGTACAGCCAGCCGATGCCACAGGGATGAAGCCACCAGGTTGTTTGTTAATGATGAGCACCCTCCCTCTGTAAGATACCTGCGGTAGCAGCCACTTCCACTTCCACCTCGACAACATAGCCACCAATGGACCATGTGACGTGTCCATTGGGTAGATGCAGACAGCGCCTCTTTTGTTTTTCCTCACATATTTTCTTCTCCAGGCCAAAGAAAAAAGAGCTAGGAGCATCCATCTCTCTCAGCATGGTGAACCTAGCTCTCACAAGTGCACCACTTGCTCTGTCCTGGAGGAAAACCCCCAGGTCCCTGTGTAGCTCTGACAGAATCTCCCGTAGCCCCCCACTGTCACCCCCACTAGCTCAACCTCCACCTGTCGCGTGCTCTGCTCCAGAGCCTCCAGGGCCCTCCTGTACTCGGCTGAGGAGAAGGCGGTGTACTGTTGACAGAAAAGCCTTATGTGTGCTTTACCTGTATCCCACTATTGCCTTAGAGACTCAAACTCTCCCTCTCTCTGCCTCACCTCTCCCAAAACTCCTGGAAACTAGAGCAAAAGGTGGCATCTGCAAAAGCTTTACATTCAATTTCCAGTAAGCAGAGCGACGAGGCCCTGATGACATGGCTAGATGTGCTATTACAAAATGGTGGTCTGAGAAACCACTGTCAAAGCTTCTTTCTTTCACCATAGGTTTGAGGCCTCTGCCAAGAACCTTTGCAAACTGCATGCTACCATGTCCTCCCTCCTCACTCCCACCCCCTCCCCCCTCATCTCTCATCAAAAGCTGTCAGTGCTCGCATATACAGCATACAAGCTCTCCCTAAACTTCACGGTGAAACTCACATTTAACGTTTTGGTCTGCGTTCTTTAAATACATAAACACTTGCCTACGTAACAAGAGTACATGTTTCAACATTTTATTTTCTCCCCCACCACACATATTAGGATTGGAACAGAGATTCAATAAGAACCAGATTCGATGAGCAGAATCGAAAATAATTACGTTCCCAAAATGTTTCACTGTGCTCCGAATTTTTTCATTTAGGAGTGGCCATGTGCTCCTTGAGAAATAAGCATTCTAGCATTTCTTTATATCGAATTTTAGTATTTGGTAAATTCCTATTTTAGTCTGGTATCACTTCTATTTTACTCTGGTATCAGACCTGTTTTAGCCAGGTATCGGATCTATTTGAGCCTGGTATCAGGCCAATCTACGATACCAGTATCAATGCATCCCTACTTTTAACAAAAATGTAAGAAGGTAAAGAAAACAGAATATAAGGATATCATAAAAGGAATCTTTTAGTTCTATTTACATTATATTTGTGAAAGAGGATCCACCATGAAACACTGTGGCATCGTAAAATGTGCAAAATCACATGGGAGTGAATGTAGAGGGGAAAGAAAGACATCTTCATTCTCCACACAGAGACCACAGAAGCTACTGGTGAAAGTGAGTGGTAGTATATGGAATGTTCTACTAAACGTCCATATCGCTTTAGGTGTCACTACTGGCTGTGAGGCATCCGTACAGAAGAAGAATAGGAGACGAGGAAAGAGGTGCTTTTGGAAGAACAGGTGCATCCGTTTCATCATTGAAATCACTGAAGCACCATTTGTTCCCAATAGTGTTCAATCAGTACCAGGCAGCAAATATAATCTAGCCAGTTAGCGAAGATATGTCTATTAATGCTCTAAAACATTGGAACTGAATATCTTGCTGTCATAGGAACAAGGCTTTCACCTGCACACCACCGCCACCTGAAGAGAACCCTGAGGCGGAGAACGTGGAGGTTCCACCTGTTAAATTGGGACAGACATCTTATGGGACCAAACCCTATGGTAAGGAATAAAGGTGGAGCAAACAATTTGATAGTCAATAATACACTGTAATAATTCACTTCACGATTTTTTGAACACAATTGGCAGTGTTAGGGGTGGGAAAGCTGGTGGGGTGGGTCCTGGTCGTTGTAAACAGCGACTCCTACAGTTCGGTCGGGGCGCCTGCTCAGCAAGGAAAGCGCCTGCTCAGCGAGGAAAGGATCTAAGGGGCGTAGTGTGATCCTTCCACACGTTAAAAAATGGAGTTAAGAGGTTTTGTCCCGCCAGCAGCGATATAATCTGTTTAGGTATGGAAAATCACATTAGATAATCCATCTGATGCTTGTCATACTGGACTGCAGGGTAATGGACAGTGTGATGCAGTATAAAAAATAAGCAACTAATTTTCAATTGACATTCTTGAGAAATCTGACTTAATATTTGCTTATCAGCATTTATTTAGACAACAAAATTGTGTATCACAATTACAATATATATAAAGAAATAAACGTTAGCTAACACAGTAAGACGGAATTAGATCAACTTGGGTGTAGAAGGTGTACAATTTTCTCCATGGTGGACATTCATAAAGCTGTTGTGATGTCATTCAGGGTTTCCAAGCCTCTAATCCACCCCAAAATGCAATGTGTGGAGCACTTCTTTGGTGGTATGATATTGTCCATATCTGCTTTTGCACCTACTTAAGTTGATGTAAACATTGTGGTTTTTAGAGCCAGTTCTAAACACCACATCATGTATATTCAACAAAGAAACAAGAAACAAGAGGCAATATGAATCCTAATACGGAAGGGAAAATCATCCATCATTTGATGAGATGTAAGGACAGGAAAGAGTTAAACCATAGCTGGAGACGGTTTTTCATCCTTCATTGGCAAAAAAAAAAACAGTATAGGCAACAGAGTTCTGGGTGGGGGAGGGGGCGGGGGCGGGGGGTGGTGGTAAATGGCTGCATTTATATAGCGCTTTACAATTTGTTCCTCACATTTTTACCCATTCATTCACACACCGACGGCAGAGGCAACCATGCAAGGTGCCAATCTGCTCATTGGGAGCAATTAGGGGTTAAGTGTCTTGCTCAAGGACACATCGACATGCTGCCCGGGAGGAGCGGGAATCGAACCGAGAACCTCCGGATTGCCAGGTGACTGCTCTACCTCCTGAGCCACTGTCGCCCAGGGGATAGTGCCCGGGGCTGGGCTGTCTCTGTGGTGCAGAGTTCAGCATGGACTTATATCAGGTTAAGGAACATATACCGTCATGTTCTATGTTCTACTAAACTTCCATATCGCTTTAGGTGTCACTACCCCATCGACAGCTGCCGTGGTGAATGGTCGTAGCGTTCCAGGTGAAGTCTTGGCAAACGCTACCATGGCTCCAGGTACAATTGGTTTGCCCAACAGTTCTGACCTGGCGGCACCAGAGAAGACTGGCTGTGAGGCATCCGTACAGAAGAAGAATAGGAGACGAGGAAAGAGGTGCTTTTGGAAGAACAGGTGCATCCGTTTCATCATTGAAATCACTGAAGCACCATTTGTTCCCAATAGTGTTCAATCAGTAAATGTTACCAGGCAGCAAATATAATCTAGCCAGTTAGCGAAGATATGTCTATTAATGCTCTAAAACATTGGAACTGAATATCTTGCTGTCATAGGAACAAGGCTTTCACCTGCACACCACCGCCACCTGAAGAGAACTGCGAGCCGGGGAACGTGGTGGTTCCACCTGTTAAATTGGGACAGACATCTTATGGGACCAAACCCTATGGTAAGGAATAAAGGTGGAGCAAACAATTTGATAGTCAATAATGCACTGTAATAATCCACTTCACAATTTTGACAAACTGATACCAGGAATCAATGAATGCTTGAAATAGTGCTTAAAAGTCGGAAAGATTGTTGAATTTCATGTAATGATAAATGGCATCATATGGTAGCAGCAAATCACAATAATGTACTGTGTATCACAAAACTTTCAGATTCACAATGCTATTATATTATGACCCAAATATCACAATTCAATAGGAGCTCTCAGACTATTTCTTTGACTATTTAGAAACTGAGACATTCATCGTGCAGCATGGCTAGATCAGATTAAAAAGTAATGACCTTGGGGGGGGGCAGGTGGCGCACGGAGATTACGTTCGTCACCAACACCGGGAGACACTGGATTCGCCTGTTCGAATCCAGCTCCCGGCGTTGCTATCAGCTTGGCTGGCCTCTCACACTGATACAATTGGCTGTATCAGGGGGTGGGAAAGCTGAAGGGGGTGGGTCCTGGGCGTTGTGGACAGCGACCCCTACAGTTCGGTCGGGGCGCCTGCTCAGCAAGGGTTGGAACTAAGGAGAGATAGTGTGGCCTCCCACACGCTACACTCTCCCCGGTGAGAACCTGCGCGGCCAGGTTGGCCTGCCCCAGGCTGCACATGCGTCGGAGGAAAGCATGTGACAGTCTCCGGTCTCCCGGACCAACAGTAGGGGAAAGTACACAACAACCAGGAAGGGTGGGATGGGAGAAAAATTGGGAAAAAGGAGGGGAAGAAAGATATAAAAAAAAAAAAAAGTAATGACCTTGATTAAGTTGCCTAATTTGTTCTTCAGCAAACTGTAAGTAGAATTGAGTGATATGGAGAAAAATAAATTATCACAATTATTGCTGTCAATCGATAAAAAAATGTAATCTGATTAATCGCATGATTGTCCATAGTTAACTCACGATTAATCGCTAATTAGTCGCATTCTTTTTTCTTTTCTAAATATACCTTAAACAGATCTTTTTCAAGTTTTAATACTCTTATCAACACGAGTCAACAAATGATTGCTTTATGCAGCCATTTAACACAAAAGGATGACCCTCATGCATTGCAAATTTGCATCAAATTCAAAACGGAGTGATCAGTGATGCACAAAATAACTTAAAAGAAAATAATAATTTTTTTTTTATCCACTTTTTCTCCCATTTTCTATATTTTTCTCCCATCCCAATTTCGTATCATCCAATTCAACCCTCCCCTGTCACGGACGCTGTTTCTTGCCTCCCACAAGCCGGCTGCAATGTGGACTAAGTCATACATAGCACAAGTCCCCTCCGGTACTTGAGGTAACAGCAGTCGCATCTTTTCACCTGCGCAGCTCGATCTCTCAGTGGCGAGGAGTAACGCGTGGGAGGCTCACGCTGCCCCTGACACTTCCTGATTCTACTGCGCAGGCGCACCAACCGACCTGTAGGAGTCGCTGTCCACAACGCCCGATCCCCACCCATCAGTTTCCCACCCCCTAATACGACCAATGTGTATTAGTACGGACGACCAGCTAAACTGAAAGCAAATGTGGAGCGCTGTGCTCGAACTGACGAGCCCAGCGTCTCCAGCATTTTATGGCGAGCGCCTTGCCCACTACGCCACGTAGCCGCCCAAGAAAATAATAATTTAAAACAATGAATAAAGTGTGCATGAAATAATAGGGGAAAGCAAACGTTAGGAACTTGTTAAATTCACCCACACAAGGGCTGAGGACCCTCTCTCTCGCTCTCACACACACACACACACACACACACACTTTGAGTCAGAAACAAACATAGTATCAATGAGAGTATCAATAATACACCTGAGTGAAGTGAAAATTTAGAAATCTGACTTAATATTCGCTTATTAGCATTCATTTAGACAACAAAATTGTGTATCGCAATTCCAATTCATATAAAAATTAAACATTAGCTAACACAGTGAGACTGAATTAGATCAACTTTGGTGTAGAAGTTCTAAAAAGCTGTTGTGATGTCATTCAGGGTTTCCATGCCTCTAATCTGCCCCAAAATGCAATGTGTGGAGCACTTCTTTGGTGGTATGATATGGTCCATATCTGCTTTTACGCCTACTTAAGTTTATGTAAACATCGTGGTTTTGAGAGCCAGTTCTAAACACCACATCATGTATATTTGACAAAGAAACAAAGAGGCAATATCGATGGCCGAAGAACAAAACCTCTTATCTGCATAAGAAAAGTGGGGGAAAACCTCATATCTGCACTTTGCGAGGCACTAATACCTGCTCGGTATTATTAAAACATAATAGTCTAAAAACAGTGTATTGTATTGGGTATCCTGCAAGAAAACAACACTTTCTCAAAAATGTGCATTTTTCAGATAGGAGTAGGGATGCTCGATATTGGCTTTTTTACCGATATACCGATATTGTCCAACTCTTAATTTCCGATACCGATATCAACCGATACCGATATATGCAGGGTTTCCCCCCCCCCCCAAAAAACGGAATAATTTCAGGTAATTAACATTACATATCTCTTGTCGTGTAATTAACACACATTATGCATACTTTGACCATAAATAAAATAATAATTTGTTCTTACTTGCTTGCCTGGGTAAATAAAGGTTAAATAAATGCAATGTTTTTTTTGAAAACCGATACCGATATTTTCCGATATCACATTTTTATGCCAATATCGGTAGGCCGATAATATCGGACATCCCTAGATAGGAGGTTTTGTTCTTCGGCCGTCGAATCCTGTATCAAGCGGCTAAAAGCCCCTAATATGGAAGGAAAAATCATCCATCATTTGATGAGGAGATGTAAGGACAGGAAAGAGTTAAACCATAGCTGGACACTGCATTCATCCTTCGTGGGCTAAAAAACATGAGTCAGTATATTATGGACTTATATCAGAGTATGGAATACAGTCGAATGTTGAAGTCTCAAACATATGAAGTCTACAGAACTTCCATATCGCTTTAGGTGTCGCTACCCCATCAACAGCTGCCGTGCTGAATGGTCGTAGCATTCCAGGTGACGTCTTGGCAAACGGTACCATGGTTCCAGGTACAATTCGTTTGCCCAACAGTTCTGACCTCGTGGCACCAGAGAAGACTGACTGTGCGGCATCAGTACAGAAGAAGAATGGGAGACAAGGAAAGAAGTGCAACAGGTGCATCTCCTATGTTTTATCATTGAAATCACAATAGTGTTCAATCAGTAAATGTTACCAGGCAGCAAGGGAAGACATATTATTTGAACAAAATGGATTATTTCAGGCTGTCCTGAGAGTAGAGGGTTGAATCGGAATCTATTCATTCAAATCACCTTTTAAATGGTAATTCATGGCCTGGGGCACTACAGACTAGTCCTGCAGCCTGTCCTCCCCTGCCAAACTACTACTTATGAAGAAAAGCACCATATACCACACACAAGTCAAATCGTCTCTAATAACAGGTTATTAATATATCAAAACCACAGTAATATCATAATAGCTGAGTCCATACATTTCTTTGTTCAAATAACTTTCAGTCATATGAGGTTTAAAGTAGGGATGCAGGATAATTATCGGGCCGATAATTATCTGGCCGATATCAGCAATTATGACGTCATCCCGATAAACCCGATAACGTTATTGATAGCTCCGATAATATATAATACATTTTTTGGTTAAAAGAAATCCGGTGTGGGTGGATTTGGATGAAGGGCGCTTGTTTTTATTATAGCCTCCTCCCGTTTTGCCAGTACTGTGGTACGACTGACAGCGTGTGGTTTAGGAACAGGGAGTTTTTCACAAATCCAGCGCTCCCTTTCTTGGCTGTGACGTAGTCACGTTACATTTGGAGGCAGACAGTTAGTCACGTTACATTTGGAGGCAGACAGTCGATCTGCCAATTACGTCCCACCACTTGCACCCACCTCTTCTTCTTACCACCAATCAGAAGCTCTCGTTCGTTTATTTACCTCCGGATTGTCGGCCATTATTCTACTCGGAGCTCAGGCTAATAACGTTAGCTCCCCGCCAGCCACATTGACAAATACCAGCGCTTATACATTACTGGCAAATGTCTTGTTGCACTTGTGGCAACGAGCGTTGTCAGCATCGACTTTAGTAAAATAGACCCAGACTTTTGAACGTTTCGTTCTGTCCGCCATGATGAGAGCAGAGCTGTCTGTACTCGGCAGCACCCGTGTGTGTGTGTGTGAGTGAGTGTGTGTGTGAGCACAGCCCCCTCCTCGCGCAGGCAGAGACACCGAGGCAGGAGAGATATAGAAAACGGCCAACAAGATTAGTTTGCGACGTTTAAATTCCTCAAAAAAAAATCCATAATTTCTCGAGTACCGATAGCAGTACCGATGATGTCGGAGCTTATAAATACTAAAAAAAAAAAATTGATAAAAAAAAAATATATATATATACATTTAAAAAAATATATATAATACAATAAATATCGGATATCAGTTATCGGCTTGAGGAGCATAAAGTTATCGGTATAGGTGTCAAAAAATCAATATCGTGCATCCCTAGTTTAAAGTAGGCTTGTACTCTGCAAACTGCCATGATTATAAAAAGTCTTGAATTTAATCATCAGAATTTCAGGCCTTACAATAAAAAAATAGGGCTAGGGCTTAACTCTTTCAGCGCCAGCGAGTCTAGCCATCTTTGTTCCTACTGCGCCACCGCTCTAAGAGATAGGGATGCGTGGCGGTGTTTGCAGGGCTATATCTATATTCTATATTATAGCTATGGAGACAATACTATGGCTCATTTGACATCAACTATCCATCGTTCAACATGTGAAAAAGAATAAATGTTTTCATGTATACGTTCACGTGTTATATTGTATAGTTTCAGAGTGATCCTGGCTAATTCCTGAAAACGGCGCTATGGAGCAATACGTGAATTTTGCTAAAAGCGTTGGCGTTGCTCGCCTGGACACGCTATTATTTCCAATTCAAAGGTATATAATGGGTATTATGTTTCATCATGAATGCATGAAAGAGGGGGGGGGGGGGTCATTTTTTGACCAACGGCATACGTTTTGGAGTACGTCACATATGATCGTTGCGATCTATGTGAAATCATGGTTGGATCAAAGTAGGTTTGATGTCATATAGTCCTTACCTTTACTAGGAGGTATCCCAAAAAGAATATTCCAATTGTCTGATCGCGATTTCCAGTATTGGTGTTCATTGTCCCCAACATAATCCGGCACAACACATGCATCGAGGGGCATTGGACGCGTTTCAATGTGATCGGGTGAACCGCTAGACTTGCCTGAACCAAAATACTGCGCCCGGAGGGAATTAAATGTAACACCCGGTGTGAAAAAAGGTTTCAAAGGGTGGGTGATAGGGCGGCTAGGTGGTGCAGTGGGCAAGGCGCTCACCTCCAATGCTGGAGACGCTGGGTTCGAGCCCAGATCTCCACATTGCTTTCAGTTTGGCTGGTCGTTCGTACTAATACATTTGGCAGTATTAGGGGGTGGGAAACTGATGGGTGGGGATCGGACGTTGTGGACAGCGACTCCTACAGGTCGGTTGGTGCGCCTGCGCAGTAGAATCAGGAAGCAACGGGGGCGGCGTCCCTCCAAAGCGCAGACCCCTGACGCTGAAAGATGTGCAGGTGAAAAGATGCGACGGCTGCTACCTCGAGTACCGGAGGGGACCTGTGCAATGTATGGCTTACACGTCCACATTACAGCCGGCTTGTGGGAGGCATGAAACAGCGTTCGAGATAGGGGAGGGTTGAATTGGACGATACGAAATTGGGATGGGAGAAAAATAGAAAATGGGAGAAAAAGTGGATAAAAAAACAAAGGGTGGGTGATACTGCCACCTAGCAGGATGCGGCCGGTGTTGCACTCTAGCAATCTCAGAATAATTTCCTATGGTAACCCCGAGGTCCGTGTGCCTGAAATGAATAAAAAAAATCGATTAAAAGAAATAACAATGAAAACCCGACTATACTCTGGTATGGCGCTCAACCGCTGGCGAGATAACCCGACTATCCTCGGGTCTGGCGTCCAATGAGTTAAGAGTTTAAACTAGGGATGCTCGATATTGGCTTTTTTACCGATATACCGATATTGTCCAACTCTTAATTTCCGATACCGATATCAACCGATACCGATATATGCAGGGTTCCCCCCCCAAAAAAACTGAATAATTTCAGGTAATTAACATTACATATGTCTTGTTGTGGAATTAACATAACATTATGCATACTTTTGACAATAAATAAAATCTGAATTTGTTCTTACTTGCTTGCCTGGGTAAATAAAGGTTATAGAAATGTATAAAAAAAAAAGAAAAAACTATACCGATATTTTCCGATATCACATTTTAATGCCAATATCGGCCGATAATATCGGACATCCCTAGTTTAAACAAACTTATTGTTACCAAAAAACCATTACAATAACAGTGTTGTGATCGTATAGTATGCATTAGTTCCCATTACGGTTTCACCCATGCAATACAATGATAGTTCTGCACACAAAAACACAGAATATATTTCCAATCAGTTACAACGGTACAATCAAATACAAGGTAATGTTTTTGGATTAAAGTTACAAATCACAAGCCTTAACTCATTCTGCGCCAATCATGAAAAAAGTCGGGTTATCTCACCAGTGGTTGAGCGCCAGAACCCGAGAAAACTCGGGTTTTCGGTCGTTTTCATCGTTTTTTCTTTTATTCGCTTTTAATATTCTATACAGTCTCACGGACCTCGGTGTATCATTGGGACTCTTTCTGAGACCTCGAGATTGCAATGCAGGCCGAATCCTGCTAGGTGGCAGTATCGCCTACCCTTTGAAACCTTATTTCACACTGTTACATTTTATATGGTCCGGGCGGAGAAATGGTACCCGGGCGCGTCTATGCCTTCTACAACGCTGTTCGGTTTCCGGGTTCCTCTGATTGGCCACTAAGCCCACGTGACCCTACGCTAGCACGCCCCCCTTATCGCCGCCAGTTATCGCTTACATGAGCTGCGACAAGCCCCTTCAATGACAGAGCTCTCATATTTGCCAATGCATAAACTATATCTTAAATTATGTGTCTAATATGGCCGTCGCTTATCAATAACTTGTTTTGTTTACATCAGGGTGAACGCTGTGGTATTCGCTGACCTTTGGGAAGTATTTTGACATGTACATGGGTACCTGGGTGGTGTAGTGTATCTTGTAGACCAGGCCCATTGCAAGTTGCTGTACTCTGTCGTCTACTCCAGTGGTTCTCAACCTGTGGTACGTGTACCACTAGTGGTAATTGGTGGTACTGCTGGTGTTACTTGAAAAAATTAACAAATATATATATATTAAATATATTTTTTTTTGCAGTCAGGCCACTGAACTTAGAAGCAGGCCAGTGTTTCTAGTTGCGGCGGCGCGATAGTTAGATAACCTAAGTGGGGAACAACCAGGAGATCACTGTGACTGAGAGTAATGCAGTCTAAACAGTCATAAATCTTTTATTCAACTTCAGCCCTGATCATAACCATTTTTATTTTTAGATTTTTTTTGTAACGTCAGATAAAAAATGAAATACTCCCACTTTTCTGAAAAGAGTTGTTAAATCTGACATTACACAAAACAAAAAATCCATCAAAATCTGTGTTGTTGCTAATCATTTACATTTACATTTACATTTAGTCATTTAGCTGACGCTTTTATCCAAAGCGACTTACAAGTTCTTTACGACAAGACAGCAAGAAGGGTACAACTCTATCAGCTGAGTAACAATGTTCATCAAGTGTTGCGTGTTACAGTGTAGGTTAGTTTATTAGGACAAGTGCATGACAGTAAGGTTAGTCAGGGTTATATATATATATATATATATTTTTTTTTTTTTTTTTTGTGTGTGTAATAAATCATTTCAGATAATGGTTGAAGAAGTGAGTCTTTAGTCGACGGCGAAAGATTGGACGGGATTCGGCTGTCCAGCCTAATCCCGGCTGACACATGCCTAGCCTGTAATAATCCCCCCCAGAAAAATGTACTTTGCATTTGATATATTGAAAATATTTTACTTTTTGTGTTTTTTTAACAATAATTTGTGATGCCATCACACAAACTGGCATTTAAAGGGTTACAATTCGAAAATGTTGTGTGTGTGTGTGTGTGTGTGTGTGTGTGTGTGTGTGTGTGTGTGTGTGTGTGTGTGTGTGTGTGTGTGTGTGTGTGTGTGTGTGTGTGTGTGTGTGTGTGTGTGTGTGTGTGTGTGTGTGTGTGTGTGTGTGTGTGTGTGTGTGTGTGTGTGTGTGTGTGTGTGTGTGTGTGTGTGTGTGTGTGTGTGTGTGTGTGGGGAGAAGGAAGGAAGGACACTTGCTTGCTGTGTGAGAGAGAATTAAGTACATTTGCTGAAATACAGTTATTCATTTTCTCACTTGCTATGTGAGAATGTTAGTTATTATGTTCTCAATGCCCCTTGCATTGTATGAGTTGTGTGGAAGAGTTTGCTAGTTCTAGTGCTACCCCTTTGTACATTGTGGCTGTGTCTGACAAAAGTTAACAATAAATAATGGTATTAGGAATACATTTGCCTCCTGCGTGAACTGTGCATAGCTGAATAGACTGTATTTTAACATCGGTCATATGGTGGTACTTGGAGAGCCAGCTACGTTCTCAGGTGGTACTTGGTGTAAAAAGGTTGAGAACCACTGGTCTACTCTATGCTATCCTAGGTTGTCAAAGTGGGCAGGGGTGAGGTGGGTTCTAGGAGTAAGGTCGAGCAGTAGTCTGACCAGTTTGTTTTGAGATGTTTGTAATTTTGTTTTTAGCGCCTTTGAGGCATAGTCATAGTACCCTTGAATGAGTGCTCCTGCCAGAGTCAGGGTATTCTTGTTTACCAGAGAGGAGATCCGGTACAAGAATCTAGTTCGTTGGTTGACTTTTTTGATTACATTGGATGCTATTTTGTCACAGGAAAGATTTGCCTCTAGGATGGAACCCAGGTATGTAATTTCATCTTTCCTTGTGACAATATTGTCACTAGGGCTGTCTTAAATACTTCGAAGCTTCGAAGCTTCGTTCGATGGCATGAGCTTCGAACATTAAAAAAATAATCGAAGTGTAAAAAAATAAATAAATTTTTTTTGCCTCCAAAATGCATCTCCAAGGGAATATCCCTTGGAGTTGTACACGACGGCGACGCCACACAAAAGATTAATAAGGCTATGCCTATGCTGCTATGACTAATGTGTTACCAAGTTGGCTAATTTAATTGTAATCATCTGCTTTTGTATGTGCATTGTCTGATATAATTATAAATTAAATATAATATAATTGTTTGCTTGATAGACGAAGGTTGCAACATAATTATGTAATGTCATGTCGTTGGCTGTGAGAGCAGCCCCACTGCACCCAGGCGCGTCTATACTTCCCACAAGCAAGTTGTCCTTCCGCGTTCCCGTTTTGCGCTCTGATTGGCCACGCACGTTTCTGGTCATGTGACATGTGCGCCCAATCGCATGACGAGCAGTGTCTTAGCCCATTTCCGCGTCGAACAGCCTGCCAACGACCTAACGCCTAGTTTATCACTGGTTAAGCTTAGGCGACTCTTTCGCAGTTGGTTAAGGTTAGAGTTTGGAATCAGGGCTGGCGTTCTATCGCCATGCTCTAAGACAAACTCTAACCTTAACCAACTTCGAAAGAGCGCCTAAGCTTAACCGTCCAAAGAACTTGCTGTCACACGATTGGGGCGCACATGTCACATGACCAGAAACGTCAGTGGCCAATCAGATTGCGCAAAAGGACAACTTGCTTGCGTAAAGTATTCACGCCACCCAGGCAGCGCAGCCGAGTGAAACCTTGTTGGCTGCGTCACAGTCACGAAAGGGGCTACTTAATTAATTAATCCAATCCACTTTATTTATAGAGCACATTTAAAAACAACAAAGTTTACCAAAGTGCTGTACAAGTCCCACAACATAAGATAAAAAAAAATATATATTATAATAAAAAAAAAAAAAATCTCTTAAGCTTCGAATTAAAATCGAAGCTCTGCCCCGAAGCTTCGATTGCCAAAAAAAGCTTCGAAGGTCAGCCCTAATTGTCACCCACTGTAACTGAGAAGCCGTCGGTCTTGCTGAGTTTGTTGTTTGAACCGAAGAGAATGGACTCTGTTTTCCCCAGGTGTAATGATAGTTTGTTATCAGCGAGCCAGGTGCAGATTCTGCCGAGTTCCGAGCTGAGGGTTTTTTTCCACCTGTAACTTGTTCTTGCCAGAGACCTGCAGGGCTGAGTCGTCCGCGAACAGGAACAAGTTGCAGTCACAAGCGGACGACATGTAATTTGCATAAATTAGGAAAAGTAACCGAGTATGCTTCCTTGTGGAACACCACAGCTCACTGAGAGGGGGGGGGGATAGGGTACCGTTTACCTCCACCATCTGTTCTCTCCCCTCCAGGTAGGATTGCATCCAGCTCACTGATAGACTATCTAAAAGCATGTCAATCAGAATGGAGTGATTGACAATGTCGAAGGCCTTTTGTAGGTCCAGCATGACCATGCCGCAGTATTTGCCCGCGTCCACCTCTTGTTTGATGTGGTCGTTCAAATAGAGAAGGCATGTGTCAGTGGAGTGGGATGTTCTGAAGCCAGATTGGAATTCGTAGATTCGATTTTTTTCCGCAAGGTACTTTTCGACCTGTTCGTATACTATTTTTTCCATGACTTTCGAGATGGAGGTAAGAATAGAAACAGGGCGGTAGTTGCTTGGGTCCAATTTGCTGCCCTTTTTGTGCAGGGGGGTTACTCTCGCAATTTTGAGGTCTTTGGGTACGTGTCCCTGTTTTATGGAGAGGTTTATTATGTGTGTGATGACTGGGGCGATGGCGGCTGCTAACTCATGATGATGCCTTCATGATGAAACATACCTATTATATACCTTTGATTTGGAAATAGTATCGTGTCCAGGCGAGCAACGCGAACGACATTCGCAAAATGCACATCGTGCTCCATAACTCAGCTTCCAGGAATTAGCCCGGATCACTTTGAAACTATACCATATTCACCACGGGATAACACGCAAACGTATACATGAAAATTTTTACAATTTTTTACATGTTGGACGAGAGATAGTGACTGTCAAATGAGCCATAGTATTGTCTCCATAGCTATAATATAGAATATATATAGCTCTGCAAACATCGTGATGCACCGTGAAAATCTTTTAAAGCGTGGCCCATTGACAGCAGGGATGGGGATACACGCTGGCGCTGAATGAGTTAATGAATCTGCAGAATATGCCCCCCAGTCAAGGCTAGATAAATATCCTTCCTATCCCACCATGCCTATAACCATCAGTTTCAGCGAAGATGGAAGGAAACACAAATAAACTGAGCTAAAGCACACAGGTGTGTGTGTGTGTGTGTTAATAATTTTTTTTATAAAATCACTGACCCCCACCCTACTAAGAAGAAATTACATCCTTCTCTCTTTCAAAATAGCAAAATAGCTTCCCTCGCTGAGCCAGTCCAGTTAGCCATTCTGTTTGTAGTTTTCGATATTAAAAAAACGTTGTCTCTTACTCCCTTTCGTCTGAACAATATACAATTGCGGTGTCGGCCTTCCATTTTCTTAAATTTTCAATTGTTGTTCAAAATATTAACTTCATGAAATCGTTCACTATCAGAAACTCTACATCAGTACATCTCCGTCCCCATCCATAGTTTAGAAGCTAGCTAGAACGAAGGCTATGATGACGTTTAGCTTTTAATGCGATTTGATGGGTCTGAAGCCAAATCTCATCTGCTTCCCTTGGTGGGTGTTTTGATGTGCACTGGCGATGTGGAGGCATTGGTGGAGGTGTTTCCTGTTTCATAATAAAAGTTCTCTGTGCTACGAATTTCATAATAAAAGCGGCCGCTATTGTCATAGGAAAAAGGTACATAGTGTTAGATCCTGATCAATCTGGCCAGTATTTCGTCTTCTTGTGTTATCCTCTCTCCATCCACTCCTCTGCGTTGTGTACTTTTAATGGTCCTGACGTCTCATATACTGGCTGATACAATCCTTATCTCTCCCCGTTAGTGTGATCCGCAAACCATAATAATTCTCCACCTTCGTAAGAATTCGACACTTCGACAACGTACTACCTTACAAGGAAAAGCGTTGTTTATTTCTATAAACAGAAACCTCAGCTCAGATGTTAACAGATTGTATTGTCCTTGAAAAGTCTATTCTAATGATCTTTTGGTGTGTTCAGTCTACTCAGTCCAATGGTGGTCAGGCCTGGTCGTAGCCAGAACCCTTCTCCCGTTAGCCGAAGCTAATGATGATGTGTCATTCCTCCCCCCCCCCCCTCTCCGTGATGAGAGGAGAGAGTCTCTCAGTCCTAGTCAGATTGTAGTCTGCCCTTAGCCGCTCTTGGTCTGCCTTACACCCGGAACCACTGTCCGCTTTATAGGATCTTCGTCATAGCAACGACGCCCCGCCCCTCTTCTGGTTGTCATGCGACGTGCTGTCATGACAACGGCTAATAACCTTTCATACATTTCAAAACGTTTCATTACTGTCAAAACCTCCCATCGCGCTCTGCCTCTGTGTCTCCTGCCACATTATCTTTGTTGTGTCTTAGATCGGAATTCAAAACATTCACCCTGCTCGGTCAGTGTGCTGCTATTCAGTGACTCCTGCTCGCTCTGAAACCTCTGGTTCCACCACCGTCTTTATCATCCCGTGATGATAATGGTATTACCCTCTTAAAGCGTCTCTTTATATCAGTTTATAAACCAAATATACATTGAAAAACCACCGATTTCCCTCAATAGTATGTTTTCATTTTCCGTGTTTGATTAATAGAACTTTGCAGAGACAAATAAAAATTCCCCACATCAGGCCCGGGGGCCGCTTATTGGGAACACCTGATATACAGTATACATATCATACATAGAAACCGCCAATAAATAATGTCTGTTTTTTTTTTGTTTTTTATCTTTTTCCCCCTCCTTTTTCCTCCGATTTTCTCCCATCCCAATGTTAGTCGTTATGCCAATTCCCAATCCCCTTCCTGGTCGCTGCGCACTTACCCCCCACAGTCGGTCTGGGAGAGTGGAGGCTATCACGTGCTTCCTCCGACACACGTCCAGCCAATCAACCGCTTCTTTTCAAACGGCAGCGCAGACTCTCACTGAGAGGGTGTAACGTGTGGAAGGATCACACTACCCCCCTTAGATCCTATCGGCGCTGAGCAGGCGCCCCGACCGAACTGTAGGAGTCGCTGTTTACAACGACCCGGACCCACCCCGCCAGCTTTCCCACCCTCTAATACAGCCAATTGTATTAGTGTGAACGGCCAGCCAAGCTGGTGACAACGCCGGAGCTGTGAGCTGGATTCGAACAGACGAATCCAGCGTCTCCGGTGTTGGTGACGAACGCAATCTCTGCTACGCCACCTGACCGCCTTTAAATAATGTCTGTTTAAAAAAATATATATATAATAATAATAATTTAAACACGAGAGGTTGGGCGGCCCTCGCAAGTGGAGATAGACCGGCCCGGCCCACTGGGAACATTCCCAAATTTCCCAATGGCCAGTCCGCACCTACCCCTCACTTACTCATTCACCCCTTGCTCTCTCACTCACTTACTCATTCACCCCTCCCTCTCTCTCTCACTCACTCATTCACCCCTCCCTCTCTCACTCACTCATTCACCCCTCCCTCTCTTGCTCACTCATTCACTCCTCCCTTTCTCGCTCATTCATTCACCCCTTCCTCTCTTGCTCATTCATTCACCCCTCACTCACTCATTCACCCCTCCCTCTTACTCACTCATTCACCCCTCCCTCTCTCTCACTCATTCACCCCTCCCTCTTACTCACTCATTCACCCCTCCCTCTTACTCACTCATTCACCTCTCCCTCTTACTCACTCATTCACCCCTCCCTCTCTCTCACACTCATTCACCCCTCCCTATCTCACGCACTATCATCACTATCAATTGAAAAAAAGTGGTGGCTGAATGAGATTCTCAGCTGGTTGGTGTATTTAATGATAAACTAGTTTGAGAATTTGTTAGTTAGTGAAGGAGTACATTGTTGTATTAAATGATAAAACTAGTTTGAGAATTTCCTAGTTAGTGAATGCTTACATTTCCTGGAGAGGGATATTATTGTGTAACACTACTGAAATAAATTGGTTGCAGTTCAATTTGATCACATTCACAAATCGGATCAACTCACTCACTTAAAAGTGGTCCTTTTTTCATGATTCGTCTGTGAATCGCACATTGCTATATGTAATGTAGCCAGTTAGCAGAGTTATGGATATAATTGCTCAGTGACTTCAGTTTTAAGGAAGTAAAACATTGGAAACTTGAATTGGAAACCACTCTATATTTTTGCTCCCAGAAAAACGAGGCACACACCACCACGACCTCAAGAGAAGGAGGATTGGGATGCGGAGATTGTGGAGGCTCCACCTGTTAAATGGGAAGAGATATCTTTTGGGACGGAACCCTACGGTAAGGAATAAAGATGGAGCAAACAGTTGATGCACAATAATAAACTGTAATTCCTTAATAATGAATTTTGTATTGACAAACTGACATCAAGAATCAATGAATGCTTGAAATCAAATCAAATCAAATAGTGCTTGAAAGTCTGAAAGTTCTTGAATTTCAGGTAGTAATGATAGATGGCATTATGTGGCAGTATCAAATCACAATACTTAGTGTAATCAAAAAACATTCATATTCCCAATGCTATCGTATTGTGACCCAAATGTCATAGCACAATGGGGGTTCTTAGGCTATTTCTATTGCTAGTAAGAATCTCAAGCTCCAGCAGCATGTCTCTTGCCCCACAAGAGGAGACAAGATATTAGACCATGTTTACACCAACATAGCTGGGACAATCTGACCACCTTTGTTCCTGTTACCCAAGTAGACCCCAATCGTAAAATGTGTGAAACCATCGGTTAGAACAGCTTAAATATGACCTGAGGGGGCAGACTCTGAACTGCAGCACTGGTTTCAACACACAGACTGGAGTACATTTGCTTTGCCACCCGGTTCACCCTGGACTCCCACACAGATATTTCTACACCCTCCTCGGTTTTGGACTACAGCAACTCTAATATGGTGTGACCACCCTCAACCGGGTTACTACATTCTCCAATTCAGGAGCTGTGGATGAGTCACCACAGCATAACGTTTTGATTTTTGCATCAAATGTAGCTTTTTTTTTCTTTTTATCTGATTAATCGAACTAATAATTGATAGATTCATTGATTATCAAAATAGTTATTAGTTTCAGCCCTAGTTCAGTTAGCTTTCACACTGCATCTTGTCAAGCGCACTAAACATTGTAAACAAATGTGAAATGGATGAAATGGTCGCTTGTCTATTGGACAGAATATCCCAGTGAAACTCGCTGACACTTCCTGGTCTCAGAAATAATGGAGCATCACATATTTATGCGGCCTTGGGGTTTCTGGTCTTGATGTACGTTTACTCGTGTTGCCAGGATGTGCAATAATATTTAAGTATAGTTTATGAAGAGGATAAGACTGTTTCGCAATCTAATCTGGCAACACATATCCTCCATCCAAAGTCTGATTTCATTCATGTCACTATACAACCTAGATAAAAAAAATAACATTTTGGTAAACAGGAGATTATATATGTGGACAAAATACATCATGTGACCTCCACCTTGGCTTGCACAGGCTAAGCTACCGTCACCTGATTTATGCATGCAAGGTATTTGTTTAATATCACAACATTATTTGGCTATTTTTTACCAGCTGTGAAATTAATAACATTATCATGATGAAAAATCACAGATTTTGAAATATACAGGAAATGTCAACAGAAACATCAGTTTTCCTGCAAAAACAAAAACACTATCATTTTCAAACAAGAGGCTACTAGAGATTAATGCAGTTTGATCAGCTTGAGCATAGAAGGTGTGCAGTTTTCTCAATTGAACTGAATTATCAATAGCAGCCACATTTTACATTTAGCTGACGCTTTTATCCAAAACGATTTACAAGTTCTAGTACAGGTCAGCAGGAAGGGTACAACTCTTTCAGCTGAGTAACAATGCGACAGCTACAGTATATAGTTTGTAAGCTGTCCTCGGCGGGTCATGCTTGATATCTAACATCCCAATACTTGACATAGGTTACATGGACCCAGATGCATAAAATCTCTCTTTGAGTTATCTCAGCCCATGTCACAATTTACAATGCAAACCATATCTGAGGGTTTCAAAACTGGCCATGGCAGTTTGGGGCACTGCACTATTGTGTAATGACTACTCCAAGTTGCAGGCTCAAGTCCAACTCTTCCCTATACCTCCTCCAGGTCCAGAGGACAAGCTGGGCTTTGTCCCACAGGGGTTGGAACTGTGCCACATGGTGGCCATTCTTCCACAGACGGGTAATTACACCCCGGCCTGGCACCACCCGCGTCCCATCGAGTGGTCCCGCAGGCTGCGCATGCGCTCTGAGCCACACCAGTTTGCAGAAAGAAATGAGCAAAAGACATGATGGTGTTTTCCCGAATGCTGGATAGGCAGGTATGGTCTCCCTGCCTACAGGACCTGGCAGCCCACAAACTGTTAAATAGAGATTTTCTTTTGTATTGGTTTCAATATATGAGTTCCTGTCTATCCGGTTTAATCTCAAGCTGATTGACGGACTGAGCTCAGCTGAAAATGAGTTTCACATGTGTTCTAGTGTGTAAAAGGTTTGTTCACATTGGTAATTGTTAAAAAATATATGTATATGTTATTAAATTGGTAATTGTTAAAAAATATATGTATATTTTATTAATTTTAGTTAGTGTTAAAAAAATATTATTTATTTTTTATTCTTATATATATTTTTTTAATCTTTTTATTAAACTATAATCATTTCAAACACATGTATCCATCGATTTGTGTGTGTGTGTGTGGGGGGGGGCGTTATAATAAAAGATAAATGAATAAATAAAATACAAAAGGAAAAAGACAAGAAAATTATAACGTATATATAAAAATACTCTAAAAAAATCTAATTGAATCGTGGCCCGAAAAACAAAAGTCAAGTTTCTATCAAATAGCTTGATTGGCACCCGCTGTTTGACGTGAAAAGTGCACACAGCGTTTTAAAGGAGAGTCACCAGAGGGCAGAAGGGCACTAAACTGTACTCTCTAACCCTTTATTTTCTCTTTCCGACGGTGTGAAGGGGAAACTGCAACTGCAAATCATTCTGAACAGCTTGTTTAGGCTTGTTAATCTGAAAATGTCAAACTGTGGCCAAAAAGCAAGTAGTATCTGTAATTTCCCCCAGCACCTGAATAATATTTCACACTGCCAATCCATACAGTACAAAGCCCATTTTCCATAATATGTCCCCTTTAAGAATTTAAGAATGTTGTGTGGACAGTCCAGTCAGCCAGGAAGTGACCATACTGTACATCCAGGAAGGTACATCAGACAACCTCTTCTGGCTCAGTGGCATTCCCCTTTAAGACTCTTAACATGTTTCCGGTCATTAATGAAAGCCATCACATTATAGCAGAATTGTACTACTCTGGAAGTTAATTTACCGGGCTGAGGCTTTTTAACTGTTTTAGTTCCAGAACCATATGGTGGCGTTTCAACTAATGCCCTCTAATTCCAATCACACTGACTCAGCTAAATCTGTTTCCTTTCCTCTGTTCACCAGATGTGATCAATTGTTTTCTTGCAGAGCACCCACCCGAGAAACAGCATTATGCCAACTATCGAAGCTCAAATTCTGGCTCTGGGGGTCGGGCCAAGACACAGTTTGAATGTCAACCAAGCTAGCCTACTTGGATGGCTCTTGTGTGTCACATTGCACCAGTTTGACCTCTTTGTTTCGTTATTAGGTTAAGAAACAATGCGTTTGTGGCCACAAGCTTGTTGTTGACAGTACTGTAGCAAACTGCCAGCTATTACCACAGGCTTTAACTGTGCTTTCTCTGTGACCTGTCACCCAAAACCCTTTACCCTGGCTGCATTCGGACTGGGTCGAGCGACAATAAAAGGAAACCAAAGGAACCTTTTTTAGGACTGGTACTACTGGAAAGAAATGGCACCGGTGAGACAATGAAGCACGTAGCAGCGTATGTACGCTGTGCCGACATGTTAAGCTAAGACCAGACTTTATTAAACGGCAGACACTGTCCACCATTTTGAGAATGCTAGGAAGTGTTTTTAACTTATTACTGGCAAGTTCCCGTAAACAAATTCACTGCTCTAGATTTACTGTGTCTGTGTGAGGTAACATTTCCAAAGGCGTTGTAACAATGCTGCCATCAGCTATTTTCAACATTTACATTTTGTACATTTACATTTTGTCATTTAGCTGACGCTTTTATCCAAAGCGACTTACAAGTTTTGTACAACAAGACGGCATTAAACTGGAGAGGATCATTCTGCCATTACGGGAATCCTTCCACCCCTGTTACTATGTTTTTGTTTTGGTTAACTCCGGCTGTGGTTAGCTAACCACAGGCATCTTCCTGTAGCCTGCCAGCATACAGTACCATTACCATAACCATCAGAGGGCTAAACACAAAATGACCGGACACAATGAACACAGATGAAAAGGCCATAGATGACTGTGATTCATGGAGGAGAAATGTGGACCTAGCTCTTATCGGAGCTGGATATATAGTCCTCCTTGTTGGCACACATTATTGTATGCTTTCCCCTGTTAAAAGGGAACTTCACCAAAAAACTATGCTGAAATATTTTGCACATAATCTCACGCTCATCCAAAAACCGGTTTGCATTAGTTATTGAGAGTAATATTTTTTTTAATATGGCCACCAGTGGTGTCATCGGGGACATTGAATCCTTGTTTTGTGTTAATTACAGCACCATGAATCAAATCAAAATCTATTTGTAAGGCCCGACAACACACGTTAATGTCCCCATGGGCCGGACACGTCTTCTTTAACACTTTGAGCGCCACTCACGGCTAATCTCAGGTTTACGATTGTGACGTTGAAAGCCACGTCACAGCTTTTCTCGGATTTTTTTATTTACATTTTTTTATTAGCGATCTGAAATCATATTGCATCACGCGAGCCTACCGTTGGAGATCCAGGGGCCGCCGGCGATCAGATGTGAAAAAAGCGCCCCCTATCGTCTCCCAGATGGTAAATCACCCTTTTGGAATGGACTCAATGAAAATGGATGGGGGGAAAAAAATATTCCAGTCCACATTTTACTTCTCACCCATGCAGCCGGAGTTCATTCTGGAGCCTCTGAGCCGCGGCGATCATGGGTTATACTGTACACACGTTGGATCAATATACTTATCGATTTTTTCGAATGGTGATCAGGAATTGGAATATACCATTTGGATACCATCTGATGTCAGGTAAGGAATCTATGTTATCAGTGTTAGGATAATCAGACTCGTTTTCATGGAGATATAAGCGTTTCCACTATATGTGATATGGCTGTTTCACTGTAAAAGCCATGAGGAAATAATAGCAGCGATTATCAGCGCACGGCACGAGCGTGCGTGCGCACACATATACTATCGACCATCTAGCGTTTATTTGAAAACTATTCATAAATAGAAATAGGAAATGAAGCGATAAAAACACAATCTGCTTTGCCAATGTTGACTGGAAAATGATTATTTGATAAGCGATGGGCAGATTAGACACATAGCATAATTTAAAACATAGATTAGGCGATATTAACGTTAACATGGGCCGTGTACCGTGGCATCAAGGGGGTAAAAAGGAAAACCCGGCGTGGTGCTCAAAGTGTTAAACAAGTCAAGAAGAAACATAACAATAAGTCAAGAATAAAACAAGAACACCATAAGGTCCAACTAATTTAAAATAAATGCAAATGAATGAATGCAAGCACTCCCAGACATACATGAAATGATGTAGATGAAAAAATAAGAGCAATACCTCATCTCATAGGGACTACTACCTTATAATTTAATTGAGCTGTAATTAAAACACAGATTTGATGTCCCAGATGATCACTGGTGGCCATATTCAAACTAATTTAATTAAACTTTTTGGTGAAGTGCCCATTTAATATATTTCAGTGAATAAAATGGTTTTACTGGTCCATCACCCTCTTGTACTGATGCCTTGTATCAGAAAGCCTACTGATCTGGAATAACTAATCACCATTGGTGATCTCCATCATTAGGAGCTAACAGGCTAACCTGATTTTATGTCAGCATTCCTAAATCTGAGACTCGGTTTTGATAATTATGAGCTCTACAATGGCTCAGTAGATTGCTGGCAAATTTGGTTGCTCCTTGTAAACTCATAATTGTGGTCAACTTGTATGTAGAAGGTGATTGCATTCAGGTGCTTCTTTTGGTCAGACAAGTAAGGTGACACGTGTATCTGCTTTGTCTGGGTACATGAAAGTTGAATCCCTCTTTGGGAATCACAGGCCAATATATTATAACTGAGGATGTTTTACAATAATTTTAGCAAATTTGCCATCACACAGTAAGAAAGGCCCAGTTACATGTTAGTCAGGTCTCATGGAACCAGAATTTATCAGCTGTAATTATGACTTGACTGGGCAATTGAATGCAACTTCCAATTGGTAAACCTTACCAGTGTCGTAAATTGAAGTCTTGTAGCTAACTTGTTGTGGTAATTCCTACGGCATGGAGGTCTGGTTTTCAGAGCAACAAGCAGGAAGCTTGGAGCAAATGGTCTGATGAAAAGATGATTTAGTCAGCAGGCAAAGCAAACAGCAGGCTCATAGCACAGCAGAAAAAGGTCCATCCTCGACACAGCCTTGACTAGACTGAGTCCCCAGCAATGGTCAATCATGGTTGTTATATCTAAAATGTTGACCCCTATTTTCATCAAAATGATCTGGTCCAAGTCACACGTATTACAAAGGTTCTTTTGATAAACAGGTTCTAACAACAATGGTCTTGTGACCAGGGGTGAATCGGGGCTCCACCACAGATGGTAATTTGGCTTTAGTCTAGAGCAGCGGTTCTCAAACTACGGGTCGCAACCCCAATTTTTTGCGCATTGACAAAAATAAAATAAAAACGCCGAAAATCCGCGAGCCCAACTCAGATCGAGTTTTCTACCTGGCCACTGTGTGTATTTGCCATGTCTCGCCCCTGCATCAACGGAGGCACAGTATTCCAATACACATCTCATACATCAGCGCAGGTATAATCACTGAGGCCACGTCTGGTCTTTTGTCTTTTGTGAGGAGCGCAAAGTGCCGCGACGTGCATGCGCGAGCGTGCGTGACAGCCCTGCGCAGGTATATCGTCTGGTCTTTTGTGTGTCAATGTGTACTCAGATATTTGTGATCGACACTGTCTCGTAACTAAAGCACTTCCAGGGGGGGGACTTTCCAGGCCAAGCATATAAAGCTGATTTGATTCATTTAACCTGGACACTCGCAATGGATAGGTTTGTTGTAAGAAGCGGTGCGTCACGTGCGTGTGTTCCAAATGCTAACAAGAGAAAGGCAGAATTTAGTAGTAGTGATACCAGGACTACTACGAAACGGAGTAAAAGAAGTTATGATCCTAAATACTTCGCATATGGATTTACTTGGACTGGCCAAGAAGATGACCCGAGACCACAGTGCGTTTTTGTGTTACGAATGTTATGCCACCCAGTCTTAAACAGGTGCCTGACGACGCAGTCCGCATTGTTAATGCAGTGAAAACTAGCGCAACTAGTTCTCGCATATTCAAAGTGTTGTGTGATGAAATGCGCTCAGCGCATAACCAGCTGCTTTACCACACTGAAGTGAGATGGCTATCTCGAGGCAGAGTATTAAATCGCCTTTTTGGACTCTGAGAAGAAGCGCAGATTTTCCTTGCAGACAGAAACAACCCATTGGCAGATAAATTTGCCGATAGTGAATGGCTGGCACAACTGGCATATCTAGCCGACATCTTTGAACAGCTCAATACGTTGAATCTGGGACTACAAGGTCGGGACACAAACCTGTTTGGACTTACAGCTAAAATGGAAAGCTGGATTAAAAAACTCCGTTTGTGGCACTCCAAGACCATCAGCGGAGATTTTGGGGTGTTTACTCTGCTTGATTGCTTTTTGGAGGAACATAATGTGGCACAAAATGATTTGAAGCCCATCATCTGTAGCCACATAGAAGGGCTCATTGATCAATTTCGGAATTATTTCCCCGAAAGAGAGCACGGACAATTTGAACAACTGGATCCAAGATCCGTTCATTGCGCATGACGCAACAGGCCTCTCACTGTCTGAGCAGGAGGCGTTGATCGATCTTTCGTGTGACGAGCTACTGAAAGTCAAGTTCACTGGACAGGCCCTCGCAAAGTTCTGGATATCAGTCCGGAACGAGTACCCGATGCTGTGTAATGCTGCGCTGAGAAAGCTTGTCCCGTTTGCGTCAACATACCTCTGTGAAGCGGGATTCTCGACTCTGACATTAATCAAAAATAAATACAGATCTCGCCTCAGAGTAGAAGCGGATCTGCGCCTCCTTCTCAGCACAACACAGCCACGTATCATGGAACTATGTTCAAATGTACAAGCACACCCTTCCCATTAAGTCTCGTTTTTGTTTATTCTTGAAAAGCGCATGTGAACGCATTAAAAAAAAAGGCTAAATATGCCTAGATCGTTTTATAAATGTGTATACAGAAACGATTCCGTTTGATAATATTCATTTCATTAATAACATTGTGATGTAATTTCATTTTCTAATAAATATGCATGATCAAGTTCCAACAACGTGTCCTTTTATTTTGATATTCATTATTTCCATGTTGAAATTACGCGATACATTAACACATTGAGTGCCAGTGTGACGGATCATCTTGGTCTGCGTTGTGTTTGATGTTAAATGAGAGTGTCCCGAGGGGGAGTCGAACAGGGGGCTCCCGCGTCCGCAGGCGACGACACAGGCCGCTGCACTAAGAAGTGAATTCACTCCTAACTACTAACTATGCGTCTGTTAACCCTGTTATGGGCAAGTGAGTTTAATTTACCAGCCCGCACTGCCACAGTCACTCGTCAACACACCTGTTTCCGTGACTGTGGACATACCCACAGGCTTCCCCGTTACACCAGCAGGGGGCGCACTATTTATCGCTTGATTTTATCAGCCTTTTGGGACTGATTTTCCGATATTTCATGATTTTCGCGGAGCTATTTCTATATTCTATATTATGGCTATGTGTCTAATACGCCCGTCGCTTATCAATGACTTGCTTGCAGTCAACATGTACGAAACTGATTGTTTTTTCATCTGTACATTTCCGTTTTATACCGTTTTGAAGAACTGAATTTTTTGAAAATATCTAGAAGATAAAAAAGATTCTGCAGGAATCGCCCTTTAGTGTAATACACACAACATGTTGTCATTTTCCGGCTGATTTATTAATCGTTTTCAAATAAACGCTAGATTATCGATAGTATATGTGTACTTATGCACGCTAGAGAAGCGGGCTGAAAAATCGATTATCTATGACCTGGTCAGCGCTAACGTCATATACACACATAGGGGCACACGTTGTGAAATATGTGAAAAAAACATACGATTACCCCAAGACTGGTAAAATAGATTCCTTACCTCAGATCAGATGTTCTGCAAAAAGATTATTCCAATTCCTGATCGCCATTCCAAATATCGATTGCGTTTATTGATCCAACATTATGTACTCGAAACACATAATCCACGCTGCTCTGAGGGTCCCCAATGAATGCAGTAGTCTCGGGTTACATGCCTGAGAAGTAAAATGTGGAATCCGGAATTCCCCGACCCGGTGGCCATGTGCCGCATGTCTTCTCCTGTTTCACCCTCTCTTCTCTATCGGTCCTGCGTGGCCGCTGTCGGTCCTGCGTGGCCAAAAGGTCCTGCGTTGACCAAAAAAGCTGAAAATGCTATAAATAAAATCTTAATTTTTTTTTTTATCCGTCTGCTCTCAACTAGCCATTATGAGTATGCTATAATAGTGTCTAATAACCATCAAAAATACACTACACCAGTTTACAAGGACCAACGAAAGCAAGATTATTATAGAATTTGCTACTGAAAAGGTTGCCCCCATCCTCCAAATGTCTTTCCTCTGGTCAGCTCTGGCAGTGGTTAGTTAACCAAAGGTGTCTTCCTGTCCGAGGCTAACACAGTATTACTCGGAGAGCTTCAGAGATGAAGAGACCATAACTAGAGGTGATTCAGATATAATAAGGAGCTTAAGGGCCTTTCCTGGTTTACTAAACAGTATGATGACCCTCCCACATGGCCTATTGGTTTCTTAATATCAAGATTTTGTAACCCTTATTTAACTATGCACGCTGACTTAAGAGCACATTCTCATTAACACTGACAACCTTGGTGTGTAGTTGCATCTTAATGTCCGCAGTGGTTCTCAACCTGTGGTACGCGTACCACTAGTGGTACTTGGGCCCCCTGCTGGTGGTACTCTGAGGGGTCCCTGGAATCTCAATGTTTAAAAAAAATTAAATAAAACCAACTTTAAAATCAAAATACTAATACTACAATGAATGAAAATAAGCTTGAGATAATTGAAATTGGGTTTTAAAATAAGTTGTAAATTTATTTGGTTGTCGGCGGCTAGGTGGCGCAGTGGGCAAGGCGCTCGCCACCAACGCAGGAGATGCTGGGTTGATGGGTTCGAGCCCAGCTCTCGGCGTTGCTACCAGCTTGGCTGGTCGTTCATACTAATACAATTGGCAGTATTAGGGGGTGGGAAGCTGGTGGGTGGGGATCGGACGTTGTGGACAGCGACTCCTACAGGTCGGTTGGTGCGCCTGCGCAGTAGAATCAGGAAGCGACGGGGGCGGCATGTCCCTCCCACGCAGACCCTCGCTGCTGAGAGATCGCGCTGTGCAAGTGAAAAGATGCGACGGCTGCCTCCTCGAGTACCGGAGGGGACACGTGATGCAAGGCTTCATCCACATTGCAGCCGGCTTGTGGGAGGCATGGCCTAACAACGTTCGAGACAGGGGAGGGTAGAATTGGACAATACGAAATTGGGGAAGGGAGAAAAATAGAAAATGGGAAGAAAAAGTAGATACAAAAAAAAAATTTGTTGTTTTTAGATTTAGAAACCAAATAAATGTTTGTTTCTGAGTCTGATGTTGTTTCTGACGGACACTAGTACCTGTGGCGCGTGCACGATTAGCTAATGTTATAAGCAAGCTAGTGATGACTAGCCGAATAGGCCAGAAGATTTCTTCACAAGAAAACGCGATGCACTGAATAAGCGCAAGTCCACGATTCAATCCTGCTGTACAACCACAGCCAAATCACAGGAAGCCTCATATCGTGCCAGGCTGCCCGCCTCCGCATAGCGAAAGCTGGTAAGTAGCAACACTCGTTTCTCAAAGCCTTCTGTCTCTTCTAAAATGGACTACAAGTGTTTTGTTGATTTACATCCACATCACTATTCATCATTATGCTGTTACTGCTGTCGGATTAGACTTTATTTTTATCGGAAGAAGATCCCTCGGGAAAGAGTCTGGATTTGATGCAGGATATCGCCGATATTATGCTCATTACATTTTTATTTCAACTAACCTGGCCGCAAATTACCCGCAAACAATAAAAACATTTTAGTTTGATCGCGGCCGCGGTTGACCACAGGCACTCGCCCACTATGGATCAGCCCGCGCAAAACTAGTGTGTGTGTGTGTGTGAGAGAGACAGAATGAGGGGGGGAGAGAGGGAAGGAGATAAAGGGAGAGAGAAAGAGAAGGAGAGAGGGAGAGACACAGTGGGGGAGAGAGAGAATCTGACAGACAGAAAGAGACACTTATTTATTTGTTTGAACTGTATTATCCCTCGCCTGTTACACTTTGTGCATGTGTGAGAGGGAGAGTGTTCATTCAGAGAGTGTTTGAATGAAGTACATTTGCTGAAATAGTTCTTAATTTTCTCACTTGCTATGTGAGAATGTTAGTTATTATGTTCTCAATGCCCCTTGCATTGTATGATAATTGTGTGGAAGAGTTTGCTAGTTCTAGTACCCCTTTCGTACATTGTGGCTGTGTCTGACTAAAGTTAACAATAAATAATGTTATTAGGAATAAATTTGCCTCCTGCGTGAACTGTGCATAGCTGAATAGAGTTAGACTGTACGTTAACGTCGGTCATATGGTGGTACATGGAGAGCCAGCTACGCTCTCAAGTGGTACTTGGTGTAAAAAGGTTGAGAACCACTGGTCTACAGTATATGCTTACAAAACTCTTGTCTTGATGCCAAGTTGATATTGATTGCTTGCTACACAAAGGTCATGCAAGATTTGCAACAGTAGAAAGAGTCTGGTGAGCAGATCTTGACCCATAACCCAGATGCCTGCATGCCTAGTAGCCCACTGTGGGGTTCATATAGGCCAAATCAGCAGAGATCTCCCACACAACTGTACATTTGTCCAAACTCAGGATGTGGTGTAGGGTCCTCTGGGCCACAGGGTATTAATCATTTACCAGGATTTCAACTGATATTCGACACATCATGTTTCAACAATGCACTGTTGATACAACCCACGCATAACATACCACATGACCATCAGACCTGCTGCCGCATTCAAGGGAAGATCCACCCTAAAACTAAATGTACATGTTATTCCTATAATCCTGGTGACGGTTCAATGTAGATTTGTGAACATGAACAAGTTTCTCCCAAAACTAGAAACAACAGACATGGCGCTTAAGGTTTAAAGTGGAAAATCGGCGAAGTGGCCCTTTAACAAGGTGATCTGTGCAGAGTGAACATATCAACCACTAGGGCACCATGGGTTACTCAGAGACAAATGGTGGATCTTCTCCATCTGACAGGCAATGTGAGACCAACAGTCTTTGGGAGGAGGTATAGGAAAATGTTCAGGTTCATAACCATTACCATGCAAGATTATACAAATAAATGTATTCAAATTTAAGCCATTTGCCTGTAAGAGCTCAAAAACATTTAATAGGTTCAAAATGTCCAATTCATTGTAGCAGCTCCCAAGTTTTGTTTCACATTTGCAAAGATTCAACTGTTTCAGGTCAAAGGAATAATGTGAATTCTGGCCCATAAGATAATAATAATGTATTGGATTTGTATAGCGCCTTTCAGGAAACCCAAGGCGCTTAACAGAGGGGGGCAACTAGGGAAGGAGCAGCTAAGGGGAAGGAGATCAGAGGAACAAGGTAACGACAAAGCAAAAAAAAAGAGGGAAATCAGGCAGTCGTTTATAAATTTGGTGAAGAGGGGAGATTTGAGTTGGGATTTGAAAGAGTCCAGGGATGTAGCACTGCAGATGTTTGGAGGGAGGGAGTTCCAGAGGGTGGGTGCAGGCGTGCGGCAACAGAAGGCTCTGGGACCGACGGTGCGCAGGTTGGTGGTGGGGATGGAGAGGAGACTGGAGTCAAAGGACAGCAGCCTCCGGGGTGAGGTGTAGGGATGTGTGTGTGTGTCTTAAAAAATACAGATTGTACTGTCACAGATCATGGCCCTACTTAGATTCTGTATACAAGTGACTTGCATTTTTTTCTCTATTTTTTTTTCTCTTCTCTTCATGACAATTAGATTCAGGTGAAATCAACAATGCAACCTATAGGTTGCACCTGGTCGGTCTATCACACAGACAGATCAGTGTGAAATAGATTGACCTGTCCATCTGTCTGTTCTTACTCAGTATCTGTATTTCCCCTCGCCTGCCTCTGTTCCTACACACAGTGTATTTCTCATTTATGTCCCAGGTCTAAAAGGGTTTTATTAAGAGTCCCTGCCTTTACAGTATGCATCCCCACGCTGTCATTCCCTGCCCGCAGTACCCCTCCAGGCCCAGATGGGGGCAGTGTTTATCAGCCATACAGTGTTTGCATGCTGGTGGCCCCTTGAGATGCAGGGCTCGTAGCTTGGCTGACTGCTGTGCACTGGCCTGTGACGACCTGCTTGTCTGGCTGCTCTACCTACCTGCTGGCCTGGCTGTCTGCCTGCTGTCCGCGCCCCTGCCTGCTTACCTGCCTGGCCGTGCTTGTCTTCCCACCTGCCTGGCTGTATGTCTGTCAGCATTCATGTCTGTCCTTCCTAATTACCACTCTCTCTGTCTGACTGGCTCTGTGTATGTCTGTCTTCCATCCTAACTGCTCGTCTGACTCTCTATCTGACTGTTTATGTGCAGTATGTATGTCTGTCTTAGGTATGGTATGGGCATGGCAATAGTAGAACGACATAAATATAGGCAATACAATTATAGTAAGGCAGTAATAAGCAGTGTAATCAAAGGTGCAGATGAGGGTCTGTATGCCCCATCAGTTAAATTATACGTTACAATGAATATGGGCAATAAAACACTTCTGAATAATCTGAATATATACTATGAGTAAGTCAAGTAAACCGTATACACAGGTGCAGTATACACAAGGTACCCTAACTGGCATGATATATGTTATATGTGTGCTTGTCTTCCTACTACTCTGTCTGCCTCATGGACTGTCTGCGTTCCTGCATGCCTCCATACCTGTCTAGTTGCCTGGCCGTCTGTTCTGTCTGTCTATCTGCCTGCCTGGTTGTCTTTTGCCTTTTTAACTGTCTGGCTCCCCGGCCATGGGATGTCTGGGTCAAGGTGCTGGATAACAAGTGCCCCACAGAGAGAGAGGGAGAGAGAGAGAGAGAATGAAAAGAAATGGAGAAAGACTGAACGACAGAGGATGACAAAGGACGGAGAGCGAAAGAAAGACTGGACACATGAAGAGAGACATAGAGGCATAAAGGAGGACAGAGAGGGAAAGAGACTGGGCACAGGAAGAGAGACATAGAGGCATGATGGAGGAGGGAGAGGGAAGCTGGAGAGAGTGGGAGGCAGGTATGGACAGTCACAGGGGAGTGGTGAAAGGAGGGACGGAGAGTGGAATGAGCGGGAAAAAATAGGGAGAGGTTGATGGGGAGACTAGGTGCGTTGCCTATTAAGAGGCTTACACTTCACTGCTGCTTTATTGAATTAACACACAGCCGTACTGTTAGTCTCTGTGACACTGCAGGGACCACACACCGACAGAGACAGACACACACACACACACATGTGCACATGTAGATGCTGACAGACACGCATGTAGGTGGACATGTAGATGCAGACACACCGGAGTACCCAGACACACGTGCACATTCTCTCTCTCTCTCTCTCTCTCTCTCTCTCTCTCTTCTACACCACATGTGCACTCACACACACACAGACACGCACAGTAAACCCTTGAGTGTCTGCCTCTGGATCTCTGCCTACAGTGGTTGTGATGAGACCTGAATTTGAATTACAGATGAGATGGTCTGGCGTGAGGCGCTCTAGTCAGAGTTACAAATTCACAATGTATTTGTACAAATCCATAACTTTGACTAGTGAATCACTCAATGTGGGCCAGTAGTTCCTCCTGCAGCATCATCCGCAGGAACACGCTGTGCTTCGACCTCATTTGGAACATGTGTTTTGGCCTCACTGGAGAAATAAAGCACAATTGAATTATGAATTGATCCTCCGCAACCCACTGTGTTGGATAATAATCAGTAGGACACAATAGACTCACCAGATTCGATAGTCTTCGATGGACAATTCGCTTATTGACCCAAACAGCCTTACGTAGGCTGACATGCTGTTTGCTCGTAGCATTAGTAGTGTATGTTGTCTCGTTATTCTGTGTGCCTGGAGCAGTATTAGCCTCCGTGTGTGTTTCTTTAATCGGTGGGGCTGAACCCACCATCCTCATTCTCCACATTGCTCTGTGGTGTGATAAGAGGAGCGCTATAGCTAGCTTACATCTCCCACGCCCCGCGCTACAGTGTGTACACGCACACGTCCGCATACACACACACATAGACACACTGTCATTTAGGAATGTGTTCTTTTTAAGATGAATTACTTTCAATTTAGCTTTCTCTCTCTCACATACACACACAGAAACTCAGCCGTCCTGTCCATCCAATCAGACCAAATTCCCCCTGCTCTGTCCAGGCCTATCTGCCTTCTTTCCATGCCTTTTGTAGCTGTGGTCGGTCAGTGAAGGCATCGTCACAGCTGTATCCACAGTCCTCGCTGACTTTCCAGCAGGGAAGGCCCATTGGACAGCACATAACAATGGAATGTTGGGCTGGTTGTCACACAGCTGATTGAGATAGCTGTGGCCTTGTGTGTTAATCTGTGCTACAGCAGCAGGTGGGGAGTTCAGCCGTTTCCCCCCCCCCATTCATTACAGTAATGAGTAATGACTCATACGACACAAACCAGACCTTATGATGTTACAGTATTACCAGTGAGCCTGTTAGACTCGTTAGTGTCCTGTAGTGTCCTTGTATCTCTAATTGCTATCTCTAATTGTTCTTCTTTACTGTCGTAAAAATTACATGACAAATGACTGACATTGTCAGCAGGGAAATACAACACATTTTTCCAATCCCTGAGAAGTTCACAAGATTCCCGGAGGATCCTGATATAGTGACCCTATTCGATGGCACGTTTTAGCTATAGAATGTCGTCCTCCTGCGTCTCTGCAATGGTTTCTAGGTCTTGTCCCACTGCCAGGTTTAGGTGGCACAGCACGCATCCTTTTGAAGGTAAGTTGGACTCTTTTTGTGTGGTGGAGTCGGCTCTTAACACTTTGAGTGCCAGCAGGGGGTGCCAGAAATAGCGCTTGAGTGCCAGCGCTGTAGTCAGTTCATATTTGCGAACGTATAAACTATATCTTAAATTATGGCTATGTGTCTAATACGCCCGTCGCTTATCAATGACTTGTTTGCAGTCAACATTGTCGAAACTGATTGTTCTTTAATCAGTTCATTTTTCCGTTTTATACCATTTTGAAAAACACTCGTTTTTTTAAACTTCCAGAAAATAAAAAGATTCTGCAGGAATCGCGCTTTACTGGAATACCCAAAACACGTTGTAATTTTTCGGCCTATTTATGAATAGTTTTCAAATAAAAGCTAGATTATCGATAGTATATGTGTACTTATGCACGCTAGAGAAGCGGGCTGAAAAATCGATTATCTTATTTCCTGATCAGCACACACACACTCACAGCCACACACATATGGGACACGCTGAGATATAGGTGAAAAAAACTCTGATTATCCCAAGATAATGACATGGGAGATAGCGGGCTTGGCTCGGTGGGGGGGAGAATCGGTCCCTCTCCTCTACTGGGCCTGGCCCAGTTGATTCAAGGAACCCGTGTGGCTGGGGGCCCGGCTCCGCGCACATCGGCCTGGGATATGTGGGAGTTCTACGGGCTTGGCTCGGGGGTGGGGGGGGGGGGGGCATCGGGGTGGGGGGGGGGGGCATCGTCTCTGCAGTTTGGCCTGGGAGAGTGGGGTCTCGTGGGTTCGTGGTGCGTGGGGTGGGGTGCTTGGTGACATGGGAGGTAGCGGGCTTGGCTCGGTGGGGGGGATTAACTCCCCTCGCCCCTCTACTGGGCCTGGCCCAATCAAATCAAGGGACCCGTGTCGCTGAGTGCTCGGCCCCGCGTGGGACGGACCTGGGATGTGGGGGAGCCCGGTTTCTAGGGGTGGATGGCGGGAGGGGGGGGCCCCTCTTATGGGGGTATAAGCGGCTGAACGACGCCATATTCAAGGGACCCATATTTGTATATTGTTATGTTAGGGATGTCATTGTAAGTATTGTCTAAGTGTTGTATGTCTATAAATGTTAAATAAAAATTTAAGTAAAAAAAAAAAAAAAAAGTGAATTCCGGACTCTTTTTTTCCCATCCATTTCATTCAGTCCAATCCAATGGGTGCAGACGATAGGGGCGGTATTTTCCCTGTTCGAGCTCAGACAGATCCCCACTGGTAACGTGAGGCTAGATTGATGAAACATTTATGGAATCGATAATAAAAAAAATAACGATTAAATAACGAGATTTCTCAAAAATAACGATTAAATAACGAGATTTCTCGTTCTTGGCACTCAACGCATGGCATGAACTAACAAGATTTCTCGTGGCTGGCACTCAAAGTGTTAAGCAATTGTTTAGTACAAGAAAATGCATCAATATCTGTTATTAATTTAATTTCAAGTGATAATTTTAGTATGTGGGCAATGCACCTGGCATTGGACATCTAGTAGACCATCTATTAGGCCATGTTGTGTAGACCATCTCTTAGGCCATATTTTAGACCATTTATTAGACCATATGTTAGACCATTATTCCTTCATTCCAAATACTGGGATCTTTTTTTCATCCAATTCACTCAAAGGATTTGTTCAAAATGTGTGGGTCATTCGCAAATCCCACATCACTTACTAAAAAGAAAATAATCCTAATTCACAGCTTCATATTTAGTTTGCGGCCACCTCCCCCCTCAAGACGTCACATTGACGTCGACTAGAGGGGTCTTTAGGTGGACGCTGGTTGGCACAGTTTGGGTACAACAGGCATCTGGTGGAACAGCACCTCTGTGCCGATGGTGGCACAAGTTGGCACAGGCCACAGAGTGGCACAGCAGGATGGCAGGTTATTGTGCAGGCGAGCGGAAGAAGCAGGCGCAGTATCCAGGACGAGCAAGGTCGGCGGCAGGTTGATTGAGCGCTCGTAGGTGTGGGTGACCTCCTTCGTTTCTCCTCAGCAACACAGAGGAGGGCGGAGCTCCACTGTCTGTCCCACTTTCTCTCTTACTCGCTCTCTCTCTGTCTTTCTCTCTCACTCGCTCTCTGTCTTTCTCTCTCTCTTTCTTGCTCTCTCACTCGCTCTCTCTCTGTCTTTCTCTCTCACTCGCTCTCTCTCTGTCTTTCTCTCTCACTTGCTCTCTCTCTCTGTCTTTCTCTCTCACTCGCTCTCTCTCTGTCTTTCTCTCTCCCTCACTCTCTGTCTTTCTCTCCCTTTTTTTTAGGCCAAAACCGACCACACACCCATACCCATATAGGCTGTTATCAGTTAATAATAATAATAATAATAATAATAATAATAATAATAATAATAATAATAATAATAATAATAATAATAATAATAATAATAATAATAATAACTTGGTTTTATATAGTGCCTTTCATAAAACCCAAAGTCGCTTTACATAAGGGGAAAAACAACATTAACAAACGTGGACAGACACAGCATTCAATGTAGGACGTTAGGGGTCAAATGCCATGTTGAAGAGGTGAGTTTTGAGGAGTTTTTGAAGGAGTCCAGAGTTGGGGCGTTGTGGAGTTCTGCTGGGAGGGAGTTCCAGAGGATGGGGGCTGCCACGCTGAAAGCTCTGTCCACAAAGGTCCACAGTCTGGTTCAGGGAATGGAGAGCTGACCAGTGTCCGAGGATCGCAGGGACTGTGACTGAGTGTGAGGGTGGAGGAGGTTAGTGAGGTACTGAGGTGCCAGAGCATGGAGGGACTTGTAAGTTATATGAGCAGGAGGGTTTTGTAGGTAATGCGGGATTTGATGGGGAGCCAGTGGAGATGGATGAGGGAAGGTTCATGTTAATGTTACTCACTTGGCACTTCAATAAAGCAACATACTATTATCAGCCAAATATCCGCTATAAAAATGCAATCAGACCAATACTAAATGCGTTTTTTTAAAGCCCATATCAGCTATACCAATGTCTGCCCATGTCAGTGCATCCCTAAGCATGCGTTTCCAGTACAGTAAAAAAATATTCATTCACCTATTCCAATAAAATTCTACAAGCTTCATTGGCATGAAGTACATTGCATTTTATTACCAAAGCTTTTGGTTAATCAATCAATAAATTATCGATTTAAAGGGGAACTATTTGACTATTTCTTTCACTATTTGGGCACTTTTACACAATTCCTGTGAGTCTATGGAACACCTCTGTAAGTTTATTTTGTTTTAAATTCATTGTTTTATATTTCTAATCAAGTACTCAAAAACAGCATTTTTCTACCTCAAGATCTTAAGCCGTTTTGAGGCTGGGCTCCAACCACTGTGTGGCCTGGTGCCAACTACCACACCAACTGCCACATTATTATGCAGATGAGAAATCTCTGACATCACAGATATGCACATTTTCAGATGACTCAGTTCAGTGAGGGTGAATATTGTGAGAGGAGAATTGGAAGAATGCGCCAATATGAGAATTAGAGACATAGATCCTATTAATATAAGTCCACATAACCAGAAAACAATGCTAAACACTGAAAAAGGCCATTTATAAGATAGTTCCCCTTTAAAATTCACTTTATTTGTGTGTGCCTTGGGTTTTTTGAGTCTACCAATACAGATACACAGTGCCTTTTGTTCAGACTGTGTTATGTACATTAGCACAAACGATGGTTGCATCACAGCGATGGACCAGCACTGGTCAAGTTAAAGCACCGTGACGTGCGTCAAGGGGTGCTGCCATTGAAATGTATCATTCAGGCTCAAAGACCAGCCATCATGTAGGCTACTGGTGTGAAAGGGGATGGGAGGGGCTTCTCTGTGGAGGCGGTGGTGGGAGAGAATGTAGAGCTGTGTTTTACCTTGGGGTCAGTAGCTGCATCATGTCTGATTCATTGGCCTCTTCTTCTCCCTCTCCTCCTACTGTAGTTCCACAAGCACAAACCACAAGTCTGTGGTGCTCTGTATTTGTCTGTGTATCTCTTTTAGTCACTCTCATTTTGTCTCTCTCTCTTTCTCTTTTTCTCTCGCTCTCCCTTCAGGTCCTGGCACCAGTTTGAAAACTCCCACACTCCACTTCTGCTGACCTCCATTACACATTACATGAGTCTTTTTATCTGAAAAGACACACACATACACACACGCCCTCGCACACACACACGCATACACAGTTAAATAATGAGTAGGGTTCCACCATCTGTTTGTAGTGGTATCTTGGGGAAAATACTTCCATCTCTGCTTCACACATACACCAGCAGCTATCTGCAGGCTGTACACTTAGAACTACGATGGGGATATACGTACTTTGTCCGGCATATGGCCCTCCGGATGCTTCCAACAGATGCCCTTTGACACCCACACAGATATATGTCTGCAGAGATGTGTGTGTGTGTGTGTGTGTGTGTGTGTGTGTGTGTGTGTGTGTGTGTGTGTGTGTGTGTGTGTGTGTGTGTGTGTGTGTGTGTGTGTGTGTGTGTGTGTGTGTGTGTGTGTGTGTGTGTGTGTGTGTGTGTGTGTGTGTGTGTGTGTGTGTGTGTGTGTGTGTGTGTGTGTGTGTGTGTGTGTGTGTGTGTGTGTGTGTGTGTGTGTGTGTGTGTGTGTGTGTGTGTGTGTGTGTGTGTGTGTGTGTGTGTGTGTGTGTGTGTGTGTGTGTGTGTGTGTGTGTGTGTGTGTGTGTGTGTGTGTGTGTGTGTGTGTGTGTGTGTGTGTGTGTGTGTGTGTGTGTGTGTGTGTGTGTGTGTGTGTGTGTGTGTGTGTGTGTGTGTGTGTGTGTGTGTGTGTGTGTGTGTGTGTGTGTGTGTGTGTGTGTGTGTGTGTGTGTGTGTGTGTGTGTGTGTGTGTGTGTGTGTGTGTGTGTGTGTGTGTGTGTGTGTGTGTGTGTGTGTGTGTGTGTGTGTGTGTGTGTGTGTGTGTGTGTGTGTGTGTGTGTGTGTGTGTGTGTGTGTGTGTGTGTGTGTGTGTGTGTGTGTGTGTGTGTGTGTGTGTGTGTGTGTGTGTGTGTGTGTGTGTGTGTGTGTGTGTGTGTGTGTGTGTGTGTGTGTGTGTGTGTGTGTGTGTGTGTGTGTGTGTGTGTGTGTGTGTGTGTGTGTGTGTGTGTGTGTGTGTGTGTGTGTGTGTGTGTGTGTGTGTGTGTGTGTGTGTGTGTGTGTGTGTGTGTGTGTGTGTGTGTGTGTGTGTGTGTGTGTGTGTGTGTGTGTGTGTGTGTGTGTGTGTGTGTGTGTGTGTGTGTGTGTGTGTGTGTGTGTGTGTGTGTGTGTGTGTGTGTGTGTGTGTGTGTGTTGGCCGGAGTGCCTCAACATCCTCAGAGGGGTCATTGGGGGCAATCAGTGTAAACAGATCTTCGTGGGCATCAGCAGCGTATAGCGCTCTTTATCGTTCTAACCATTGCTCTCTCACACAAACACTTTGTTTCTGTCTTTCTGTCCTGCCCCATGTCTTTCTCTCATATACAAAGTTCAGTTCAGTCTCTCGCTCTCTCTCCCACTGTCTATAACTATCTAGCTATCTTTTGCTCCCCCGCTGTTTAACTTTTTACTCCCTCTCCAAGGGGCAGGGGGGCTCTTGCTTACTTTACTGTTTCCAGGAAGTCGGTAAAGCCAGTCTTGAGTTTCGCTCCCCACCACTGCGAGCTTCCAGGTGGAGAAAATAGACCCCGCTGTCACCCTCGTCCAAATCCGTCCCCTCGCAGGGTTGCCTGCCCAGTGCAGGGGGACATGATGAGAACCCGTGGACCCGTTAGAGCCAGGGGCTCAACATGAGAAATGTAGGCTCTCGCTTCAAGGAGCCATCCCTGTGTCTCGCCATTCATTTTCTCCTCTAGTTGTCACTCATTCATCACAATGTTCCATCTCGCAACAAGCAAGGCAGTAAGTCTGTCATCGTGACTTCAGTTCTCGCTCACATCACACCCTGTTTTTTATACTTCATCTCGGCCTCATAAATCGTCACCATGCTTGAGCTGGAAAGTGGATGACAAGCAACTACAGGTCTTTTAGGTTGCTTTCAAGGAAAGATAATAAACAATCCATTTCCAGGTGTTTTCTTTTTGTCATGTAAATCAGAATAAGATTTCGTACACTTTTAATTTTCAAGAATACAAACTCTGTTCTAAATTTAGCCGCATGGATTCTTGGAGGGAAGCGGATGCCAGGTGGACACTTCCTGGAAACCGCCGTCAATCATCTGACATCATGATCGACGCTTCTCCTCAGAAAAACACCCACTGCCACCCGTCCATTTCCACATCAGAACGACGTCTCGGCACAGTCTGGAGAAATGCAGGCACGCCGCCAGGAATTACTGGCTTAACGTAGAAATATGTCTACATGAAATTTGTCTATGCGAGATGTTTTGTTTCGATTATTCCTGGGGCCCATACACTCCCTCGCTGTCACCGCAGAGCGGCACAGGGTTGTTGAATCTGGAATGGTTTCTCCTCTCGGTTACTTCTGAGTTTACAGTGCAGTGGATACCTGCCCAGAGGAAGATGACATAGTCTGACTGACATAATAGACCATCCTGGATCTGTCAGTGCGTTACCTCCTCCTTTTAAGTGATTTTTTCTTTTTTGTCAAGCTATCCAGGTTGAGAAATCTCTTCACCAAAAGGTTCCATATTAAACCCCTCACAGCTTGCAACATGTTGATAGGTCTTCAATCTTTTGGCATGTCTGCTTGCTGTGTCTGATAGCTGTGCATTTCAGGAAGGCTTTCTTTGCCAGCAGGCCTGAAACAATAGTGTGGTTTGCTCAGCTTGTTGCCTGTTGCTGCTCTGTGTAAGACTTTGCCTGCGAGAGGGGAACTCCGGTTGCGCCTCCTCCCTCTCCTCCTCCCCTCCTCCTCCTCTTCCCTCTCTCCCTCTCTCTCCGATGACTCAGAGAAATGTGCTTCTGATGACTCAGAGAAATGTGCTTGTCTTGGCTCCCCTGCCAAGTGCAAACCAAGGCCTGATGAAAGCGGAGTGATATTATTGACAGGAGATTCCTTTATAAGAATCTGGCGGGATTAAGGCCTTTAGCTTTTCATATAGATTTTTCATATGCAGTTCAGTACAGTACGAGAGCATACAGTAGATGGGTAGGCCTAGCCAGACACTTTAGCTTTTGCATGTGAGCCTTTGTTTTCCGTGGACTCTCTCGCCTGTTGGATTGGCTTCAAGTCCCATCCTCCATCCATGATTGTCCAAGGGAATCAACAGTTGTGATTCGAGGAAAGAGGATGGGGCTTGAGATAGGTCAGTTGCATTTGAAGACATTGTAACACTACACTTGAACTATATGTTCTTTAGATAGATAGATAGATAGATAGATAGATAGATAGATAGATAGATAGATAGATAGATAGATAGATAGATAGATAGATAGATAGATAGATAGATAGATAGATAGATAGATAGATAGATAGAGTGGGCGGCTGAGTGGCGCAGTGGGCAAGGCGCTCGCCACTAACGCAGGAGATGCTGGTATCGAGCCCAGCTCTCTGCGTTGCTACCGGCTTGGCCGGCCGTCATACTAACACAATTGGCAGTGTTAGAGGGTGGGAAAGCCGGTGGGTGGGGATTGGACGTTGTGGACAGCGACTCCTACAGGTCGGTTGGGTGACGCCGGTGGGGCGGAAACAGGAAGTATCGGGGGCAGCGTGAGCCTCCCACGTGTTACGAAATTGGGACTGGAGAAAAAATAGAAAATGGGGAGAAAAAGTGGATTAAAAAAAAGATAGATAGATTGTCTTTGTGTTTTCCCTGTAACTTTCCTGGTCATGTTAACGATCCTTGCCAGTTTGTTCTTATTCTTGGAGCCAAGGTTTTCATACCAGGTTGAGATATGAAAAGTTATAATGCGCCACGGTGGCGCAGTGCTAGTTAGCACTGCTGCCTCACAGTAAGAAGGTCCTGGGATTTGGGTGGAGCAGGCTACTGTTGCAGCGGATAGTCAGCTCTTTGGTTTTACTAGTATTTATGACTGGTGTGCTGTCTGTACACTAGTTGATCAGCTCACCAATATGTCTAAAATATGACTCTTCAGTCTTGATGTCACCCTCCTGCAATAGTCTGATCAATGCCATATCATCAGAATATTTGTATAACTGGAATGTAGAATCTTGGAGTTGCATTTTGTTGGTATAGAACTATAGATAGAAAGTAATCTTGGTGATAAAACGCAACCTTGCGTTGTTTTAGCACAGGTGTTTAGAATAACAGAAGGTGCCATTAACAGAGACTTTCTGAGGTCGATCAGTGAGAACGTCTTTGATCCATAATAGGGATGTCCCGATCCGGGGGGGGGGGGGGGGGGGGGGAATCTGGAGTAGCCTACATTTAAAAAAAATTTAATTCTTCAACAAACATGACCATGTTCACGTCTTAAACTCATACTGAGGCCTTAGTTTTGGTTTTAAATTACATATCATCATTTATTTATTGTCGCACAGAGCAGAAGAATTTGCCAAAACAAACGCATTTCCTTTGATTTACACCGTCGCACGACAGTGACGTATGCCGAAACTAGCAGACCTACAAGCTCACAACGCGTCGCTCCCGCAACACCGGCAGTTTATGTCCACCTGATGACTCGGAGCAGCTAGACAAAATGTCAGAAGTTTGGAAGCATTTTAAAATTGAAACCGAAGCCAGTCCAATAGCATAACCAGTTGCAATGTTTGCAAGGCGGACGTTCCGCGTGGAGGAAAGAACAGAGCTGCGTTCAACACGACCAATCTAATACGCCACCTGCGAAACAGCCACAAACAACAACAAAGGAATGGGGGAGGCGGCTGGTGCTTTACCAAACAGCTGTATTGATTGCAATGCCTCGCTTGTATGAAGTTAACGTTCACCTGGATAACGTCAACATTCGCTTTGTGAGGATTATCGTCTGCGTTTCAGACCAAAATGGAGCAAATCATTACGTAGGTCGAACACTGTGAATGTATACTAATGTGCAAACAGATTGAAACTTTGAATATTTCTTGTATGAAGCACATTCTCAGGGTGAATGTAATGTGAGCCACCATGCTCAAGGGGCTATTGAGGCAACAGAGGGGCTTGTCTCGCTTCGCCAGTTTCTGACAAAAATGCGTCAAATCAGTTACTAATGTGAAAGATCGGATCGGGAAAGATCGGTATCGGCAGATGATCGGGATCGGATCGGGAGCAAAAAAATGCGATCGGGACATCCCTAATCCATAATATAAGTCCATCATTAGTATCAATATTTAGAAGCTGTTGAGTTTATGTGTTAATATGATAGTATGTAACTGCTTAACTGTTTCCACAAGAGGGAGCTGTAGGCGCAAGGAGACGTAGCTATTGTAGCTGACGTCAGGTAAGAGGGTATATAAGGGATTGTTCCCTCCCCCTCGATCTCTTCCTCATCTACCTCTTACAGAGAGAGGTCTCATGGTGCATATGTAATGTGAAATAAACCACGCAGATTAAAGGCTAAAGAAGGACCTTGTCGTCATGAACCCATTATTGTTGCTCCCCAGGTGACTCTGTCAACAGAAGCCTTTGCAGTAAGATATGTGTTGTCATTGTGTTGAATGCTGAACTAAAATCTATAAATAAACTCTTGCACAGCTTTTAGACAGCTGTAGATGTTTAGTGATTGTGTTGACTAGTGTGATGGTTGCATCCCCAGTGCGTGTGTGTGTGCGCGCGCATGTGCGTCCAGGTGCGTGCATGCAGGTTCTTGCATGTACTCATGTATGTTTGTGATTGTATGTATGTGTTTTTGTGTGTGGGTGACTGCGTAGCTGCAGAGTGAATGAGTGAGAGGCTGGACTGTCTGTTACCAAGCCAAAGCTCCACTGTAGACACTGTAACCCTAACCCATTAATATGTTGCTCTACAATTTGCAGACTCCTCTTCTCCCCCTCTCTCCCTTTTCTCTCCACTCCTTACGAGTTTCGCTTTTTTTTCTCTTTCCTTCTTCCTCCCAAAATGCACTGTTCTCTTAAATTACTCTCTTGCTCTCTCAGAACTAAGAGTAATCGGTAAGCTATCTAGTTTGGTCTGAAGATCTTTCTGTCTTTAGTTTGTAATCTTTTATAATCTAGCTCTCTTTTATTATTCCTTGCCCTCTCTTTGTTTACAAATGCTTCTCTGATCTTCCGTCAAAATACTAACGCTACAAAAACCTGCCAGTTATGTTCTATTCTCTCAGGACTCTTTCGTCTTTGTGAAGAAGAAATTTGGAGCAAACTCCAGATCCCTCAGATAAAATATCAGAACACGCTGCACCCAGATGTTTTAAATGTGCAGATAATGGTGCAGTGGACTTTCTTGGCAGTGCTTTTTAATGTATTAGGTTTAGCTGTTGGCTGTAATGTAGTTGGCAAATACTGTAGCCCCTTTAAGGCTAGTATTGTTGAGGGGTCCCCCAGGGCTCGTGTGTTGGCCCCACAATGTTCTCTCCTGGAATAGCATCTGCTTTCTTCTCTGCTTCGAGGTATCATCCCTCAGATCACCTATCCATCTTGTACAGCTCTTAATAGCTTAAGCTTTTGGCTCCCTCGCATGCATACACAGTCACACACAATCGCACACAGTCAGACACACATACTCACTCATAAACAATCACACATGGTAACACATACAGAGCTACATGCGTAAGCTCTGCTCACATCGCCCACCTCTCCGCTCACATCGCCCACCTCTCCGCTCACATCGCTCACCTCTCCGCTCACATTGCCCACCTCTCCGCTCACATCGCTCACCTCTCCGCTCACATTGCCCACCTCTCCACTCACATCACCCACCTCTCCGCTCACATTGCCCACCTCTCCGCTCACATCGTTCACCTCTCCGCTCACATCGCTCACCTCTCCGCCCACATCGCCCACCTCTCCGCTCACATCGCCCACCTCTCCGCTCACATCGCTCACCTCTCCGCTCACATCAGGCCACGTGAGCGGATCGGCGCGGGCGAGAAATCCGCTCTTCGCTCTTTAAAGCTTGGTCCGCTCCGCTAATCACTCATGTTGACCCCGCCCCCAAGTCGCTCTCCGCTCGCTCACCGCTCACCTTGAATCGAGCGCGCCCCGCTCATCGCTCGGCAGATTTTCTTTTTTTTTGGAGCATGGTGTAAATTAGCTCAAACTACAACAGTCTACACCCCCTGGGCCCCTTAACAATTGTTTGTATTGAGCCGCATTGTAATTGTACCCATTCTGCAATGTTAAATAACGTTGTTTATCCATTCACTAGCTCTATTAAGCGATGATAGCTAGCCGAGCCACAATGCTATGGTCGCTGCCATTAACGTTAGCATGTAAGCTAACGACAACAACAATGGCGTCGATACTTTTTCTAACAGGAGTGAGTGACAAAGCCTGAACAGGATATCACAGGTTCACCCTTCTCATTGGTTGAAAATGGCCTTCATGTTTGTACATCGCCATCTGTTGCTTTGGCATTGTACTACATGTATATTACATCAGTGTTAAACCACTGTGAGCGGCCTGGAGTGGATTGGAGCGGAGGAGAACTCTCGCTCCGGACGTCGCGCCGACCCATTTTAAAACCCACTCCTCGCTCACGTCAAAACCGCCCGCTCCGCTCACATGGCCGCTCACATGGCCTGGCTCACATCGCCCACCTCTCCGCTCACATCGCCCCCCTCTCCGCTCACATCGCTCACCTCTCCGCTCACATCGCTCACCTCTCCGCTCACATCGCCCACCTCTCCGCTCACATCGCCCACCTCTCCGCTCACATCGCCCACCTCTCCGCTCACATCGCTCACCTCTCCGCTCACATCGCTCACCTCTCCGCTCACATCGCCCCCCTCTCCGCTCACATCGCCCACCTCTCCGCTCACATCGCCCCCCTCTCCGCTCACATCGCTCACCTCTCCGCTCATATCACTCACCACTCCAAAAAAAGCTGTGTTGTATTTCTGCATTGTAATCAAGCCTAGACAAAAAGTAAAACATTTCCAAGGCTGTCCAACTACATGTGTGAACACCTCGATGCCATCAAGGACGCAATAGTATAACTTACTTGGCCAGAACCTAAAGCACCATGGCGGATGCAAAGTAATGCTTCCCAAACATGACCACGGTGGGTCCAGTAACGTTAAAACAAAACCTCCACTCACCCTGAAGTTGTTCACTCGCTGAATTAATCAAACACTGAGGATGTTTTTCAACACAAGCAATATCTATCAACACCCACCAGAAGACAGTTGTCAACACCGGCATTAGCATAATCCAAAATGAAGGCCAGTTATCACTCAGGCCAGTTATCATTGAATGACTGTATCTCCCCCAACCCTTTCACTACCACACTACCGTCTGTAGTGTGGTAGTGAAAGGGTTAACCTTCTGTAGTGTGGCCGTGAAAGGGTTAACCCTTTGTCATGTCGCAGTAGGGCTGGGCGATAAAACGATAACGATAACTATCGCGATAAATTATTTCCTCGAAATAAACATGAAACGTGGTCGCAAAGTTTCGATATATCGATTTTCCAAGCTTGGCTCCGTTCAGCCTCGGCTCAGCACACTAACTAACAACAACCAACCTTACGTGATGACGTGCTACGCACAACAGCTAACAACCAATCAGTGAAGGAGATGGCCGAGATCGACGGAGACCCGGAAGGAGACCCAGAGCGGTAGGACTCACTCAACAACAAGGCTTGCTAGGCTAATTAGCTTGCACGGCGTTGTTTTATATATTTACGTGCCGAGTATGTGTGTGTGGTGAATTCTGAGGCCACGTTTATAGTAGTGGGGGTATACAGTGGTAGTCGTTTCAATATATTGTGGCGGAAGAGAGTATTTTAGTGTGATATTTAGCACATTGTCATGGAATACACCGCGTAGAAGCAACAGGCTGGCTAGGTTAACTAGCTTGCACGGCACTGTTTTATATATTTACGTGCCGAGTATGTGTGTGTTTTGAATTCTGAGGCCACGTTTATAATAGTGTGGGAGTGGACGTCGTTTCAATATATTGTGGCGGAAGAGAGTATTTTAGTGTCATATTTATTGTCATGAGATACTCCGCTTGTCGGCTAACTGCTAACGTGCGAGGACTGATGACGACATCAACTCGACTTGAGACATTCGCAGCAGCATATTCGAAGTTAATTAAACTTGACAGACATTATATCGACGATAATTATCGATATCGAATTATATGAAAATAATTTTATAATTTTATCGCGATAACGTTTTTGGTCATATCGCCCAGCCCTATGTCGCAGTGAAAGGGTTAACCCTTTTGTAGTCTGGTAGTGAAAGGGTTCAATCAAAATGTCATAAGGCAACTTGTCTTGCAGCCCTTGATGTCTACATTATGCCTAGGTCACTAGTTTGTACAGTGTCATACAGTAGGTCAGAAATGTAACAAGTGCTGTCATTGGATGAATCCTCATTGGGTGAATTAAGCCCACTTGTTTTTGCCAAGTTGGAAGGCAGTTGTCATGGTGTGAACAGTACCGGAGCGAAATTGGAATGGGAGAGAAGGGTGATGCTCCAACTTTTTGGAAACCCGCTCCACGCTCCATTCAAAATCCTCCTCGCTCCCGCTCTGCTCACATGCTCTGACGCACACACACACACCCACACACACACACACACACACACACACACACACACACACACACACACACACACACACACACACACACACACACACACAATAAGCCTATCAAATGGCTTGAATAACACTGGTGATAAATCTGTAGAAGGAAATGACCTGCTCTGCAGAGGAAAGAGCAACATCAAGCCAACTACTGTTGTGTGACTGTGTACGTGAGAAAGAGTGTGTACACTGTTGTTGAGTTTCTTTTATCTGTTATCTCATTTGTACTTCAGGTGTGTGTGTGTGTGTGTGTGTGTGTGTGTGTGTGTGTGTGTGTGTGTGTGTGTGTGTGTGTGTGTGTGTGTGTGTGTGTGTGTGTGTGTGTGTGTGTGTGTGCGTGTGTGTGTGTGTGTGTACGCGTGTGTGTACGTGTGTGTGTACGCGTGTGTATTTGTTCCACAGGATGTACCGTCACAGCACCCTCTCTGTTGACATCCATGATGGACCTGCTGATGTCAGCGTACCGTATTATGCTACAAATGGCAGCAGGATGATGAGGCACTGAGCGTCTGTTCTGCACTGAGCGTCTGTTCTGCACTGAGCGTCTGTTCTGCACTGAGCGTCTGTTCTGCACTGAGCGTCTGTTCTGCGCTGAGCGTCTGTTCTGTGCTGAGCGTCTGTTCTGCACTGAGCGCCTGTTCTGCGATGAGTGTCTGTTCTGCGCTGAGCGTCTGTTCTGCGCTGAGCGTCTGTTCTGCACTGAGCGTCTGTTCTGCGCTGAGCGTCTGTTCTGCGATGAGCGTCTGTTCTGCGCTGAGCGTCTGTTCTGCACTGAGCGTCTGTTCTGCACTGAGCGTCTGTTCTGCACTGAGCGTCTGTTCTGTGCTGAGCGTCTGTTCTGCACTGAGCGCCTGTTCTGCACTGAGCGTCTGTTCTGCGATGAGCGTCTGTTCTGCGCTGAGCGTCTGTTCTGCGATGAGCGTCTGTTCTGCGCTGAGCGTCTGTTCTGCGCTGAGCGTCTGTTCTGCACTGAGCGTCTGTTCTGCGCTGAGCGTCTGTTCTGCGATGATCGTCTGTTCTGCGATGAGCGTCTGTTCTGCGCTGAGCGTCTGTTCTGCACTGAGCGTCTGTTCTGCGCTGAGCGTCTGTTCTGCGATGATCGTCTGTTCTGCGATGATCGTCTGTTCTGCGATGATCGTCTGTTCTGCGCTGAGCGTCTGTTCTGCGATTATCATCTGTTCTGCGCTGAGCGTCTGTTCTGCGATGAGCGTCTGTTCTGCACTGAGCGTCTGTTCTGCACTGAGCGTCTGTTCTGCACTGAGCGCCTGTTCTGTGCTGAGCGTCTGTTCTGCACTGAGCGCCTGTTCTGCGATGAGTGTCTGTTCTGCGCTGAGCGTCTGTTCTGCGCTGAGCGTCTGTTCTGCACTGAGCGTCTGTTCTGCGCTGAGCGTCTGTTCTGCGATGATCGTCTGTTCTGCGATGAGCATCTGTTCTGCGCTGAGCGTCTGTTCTGCACTGAGCGTCTGTTCTGCACTGAGCGTCTGTTCTGCACTGAGCGTCTGTTCTGTGCTGAGCGTCTGTTCTGCACTGAGCGCCTGTTCTGCGATGAGCATCTGTTCTGCGCTGAGCGTCTGTTCTGCGCTGAGCGTCTGTTCTGCACTGAGCGTCTGTTCTGCGCTGAGCGTCTGTTCTGCGATGATCGTCTGTTCTGCGATGAGCGTCTGTTCTGCGCTGAGCGTCTGTTCTGCACTGAGCGTCTGTTCTGCGCTGAGCGTCTGTTCTGCGATGATCGTCTGTTCTGCGATGATCGTCTGTTCTGCGATGATCGTCTGTTCTGCGCTGAGCGTCTGTTCTGCGATTATCATCTGTTCTGCGCTGAGCGTCTGTTCTGCGATGAGCGTCTGTTCTGCGCTGAGCGTCTGTTCTGCGATGATCGTCTGTTCTGCGATGAGCGTCTGTTCTGCACTGAGCGTCTGTTCTGCACTGAGCGTCTGTTCTGCGATGATCGTGTGTTCTGCGATGAGCGTCTGTTCTGCACTGAGCGTCTGTTCTGCACTGAGCGTCTGTTCTGCGATGATCGTCTGTTCTGCGCTGAGCGTCTGTTCTGCGATGATCGTCTGTTCTGCGCTGAGTGTCTGTTCTGCGCTGAGCGCCTGTTCTGCGATGAGCGCTGCATGTTTGGCAATTTTTTTCCGGGTCGCTAACAGTTGAAAATGTTTTGGTCATTTGGGTGTTTTCAGAAGAGTTCCCTGGCGTTTTCAGAAGAGCTGCCTGGTGTTTTCAGCTGAGACAAATCACACTGGAGGCAAAATGAGACTGTGTGTATGTGCGTGTGCGTGTGTGGGGGAGGCTAGGTTTCCACCTCCGCCCTCTGTGGAGAGATGCAACAGGGCTGTCTGGGTCAAGACAAGGCTGAGTCATAGCGTCTGTCTCTAGGCTGTCCTCTGTGTGATTACTATTATTCCTCCTCAGAGCGCTTCTGACTGCAAGGCTGCCACCAACACCACATCATTAACTGTAAAACTCTGCACTAAAGCCTAGGGTCTTTTCACTTTGAGGGAAGTCGAGGTATAAATAGAAACGGCATAATAGAGCATTCATTAGCTGTTTCTTAAATAGTTTGGATATCTGACCAAACCTTGCTATATTGTTGGAGTCAAAGTTGTTATTTGTCATACAAATACAAAGGCAGTGTCCGCTGTTCAAATGCGGTTGCTCGGGGTCGGATATAAACAGCGACGGCTAATTCACACGGAAGATAAAACAGGCGACATTTACTTGTCAAGTAGACCTACTCTGGGTTGGGCCCATTATAGTCTCCTCGCTCTTGATGTCACACCAGCCGTTGCTGACATTGACACACATGCCTCCTCCCTTTGGTTTGTGTTAGAAACCTTGACATCGAACTCAAACTAATTGGGGAGGGGTAGCAGGTTTCATTGACTGTGTGCTATTGGATGTTATGCTGTTTGCCAGTCCCTCCCTCCTCCTTTTGCTGCCTTTCCAAGTGATCATATAATAGGAGGATGATGACATCACCGGCTTAAGCCTTGGGAATATAATCAGTAAGGAGATGATGAATGGGAGATCTGGTTCCACAGGAGGTCTCATGCTACACACAACGTCTCACGCTACACACAACGTCTCACGCTACACACAACATCTCACGCTACACACAACGACTCACGCTACACACAACGTCTCACGCTACACACAACGTATCACGCTACACACAACGTCTCACGCTACACACAACGACTCACGCTACACACAATGTATCACGCTACACACAACGTCTCACCCTACACACGACGTCTCACGCTACACACAACGTCTCACCCTACACACGACGTCTCACGCTACACACAACGTCTCACGCTACACACGACGTCTCACGTTACACACAATGTCTCACGCTACACACAACGTATCACGCTACACACAACGTCTCACGCTACACACAACGACTCACGCTACACACAATGTATCACGCTACACACAACGTCTCACCCTACACACAACGTCTCACGCTACACACAACGTCTCATGACGTCTCACGCTACACACAATGTCTCACGCTACACACAATGTCTCACGTTACACACAACGTCTCACGCTACACACACCGTCTCACGCTACACACAACGTCTCACGCTACACACACCGTCTCACGCTACACACAACGTCTCACGCTACACACACCGTCTCACGCTACACACAATGTATCACGTTACACACACCGTCTCACGCTACACACAATGTCTCACGCTACACACAACGTCTCACGCTACACACACCGTCTCACGCTACACACAACGTCTCACGCTACACACACCGTCTCACGCTACACACAATGTCTCACGCTACACACAACGTCTCACGTTACACACAATGTCTCACGCTACACACAATGTCTCACGCTACACACAACGTCTCACGTTACACACAATGTCTCACGCTACACACAATGTCTCACGTTACACACAATGTCTCACGTTACACACAATGTCTCACGTTACACACAACATCTCACGTTACACACAACGTCTCACCCTACACACAACGTCTCACGCTACACACACCGTCTCACGCTACACACAATGTCTCACGCTACACACAATGTCTCACATTACACACAATGTCTCACGTTACACACAACGTCTCACGCTACACACAATGTATCATGCTACACACAGGTCCAATCCTGTTCAGCATGTACATTAACGATTTGCCTTCTGTGTGTGGCCAATGTGATGTACTGATGTATGCTGATGATACAGTGATCTTTACACACGGTAAAACCACAGAAGAGGTTGCAACAAAATTGTCTAATGTCATGGTGAATGTCACATCCTGGCTTAAGAACAGCTGTTTACAATTGAATGTCTCTAAGACTGTCTGTATGTTCTTCTCCAAGGGCCACAGAGAAGTTGCAGAGCAGGATATCTTCATCTCCGGTCAGAAATTACAGGTAGTATCAGAATATAAGTACTTAGGATTACACATAGACCCAAACCTTAGCTTCAAAAATCACATAAAAAAGTCTGCAATAAGGTAAAGTTCAGCCTATCAAACTTCAGGTACATAAGAAACTTCCTTTCAACCGAGGCAGCAAAGCTATATTTTCATTCAATGGTTCTTTCCCACATCACATACTGTTTAATAACCTGGTCCAATTCACATTCCACCATTCTGAAACCACTTCAATCACTATACAAACAAGCAATAAAAATTCTAGACAAGAAACCATTCAGGTACCATCATTGTCACATTCTAAAAAAATATAATCTACTCAGTTGGGAAAACCTGACTCTATATCAAAACGTCTGTCTGGTTTTTAAAATAAAGTGTGAATTGGCTCCTCCTCCTTTGTCCGGTTTCATCAACCTCAAGTCTGCCTCAACCAGGAACACTAGAGGTGCGGCAAGGGGGGACTGTACAATCCCTTTAAAAAAAAGTGTATTTGGCCAGGCCGTCTTTTCATACAGAGCATCCCACCAATGGAACTCAATTCCGCAAACAATTGTGTCCACATTATACCATTCATTGCAGGGAATGGCTCATTGAAAACCAGCACTGTCAACACTGAGGTGTCTGTGTGTGTGTGGATATGGTGCGTCTGTCTATGTCTGGGTCTCTTAATATGTCATGATGTGCTCTGTCCTTGTGTCCATGACTGTATTGTGACCTGTATCCCTACTATGTCTATGTGCTTTTGTTGTGTTTTTATTCTAATATTATTTATCTTGATTTTATTCTGTTTTGATTGCTAACCCTTTTTTCACACAGGATTTTAGCCTGTACCTTCTGGCAGGGGGACTGCCAATGGAAATGAGCCTTTTGGCTCAAATTGGGTGCATTTACATCTGTAAAATGTTTTATTACTGTACACTGTCCCCCTTGAACAAATAAAGTAAACCTAAACCTAAACACACAACGTCTCACCCTACACACAACGTCTCACGCTACACACAATGACTCACGCTACACACAACGTCTCACGCTACACACAACGTCTCACGCTACACACAACGTCTCACGCTACACACAACGTCTCATTTCGATTGATCCAGGGCGGAGGTCTTCCACCTGCTATCTACAACATTGACATCTACAAGCTGACATCCAGTCATTGTGTGTGTGTGTGTGTGTGTGTGTGTGTGTGTGTGTGTGTGTGTGTGTGTGTGTGTGTGTGTGTGTGTGTGTGTGTGTGTGTGTGTGTGTGTGTGTGTGTGTGTGTGTGTGTGTGTGTGTGTGTGTGTGTGTGTGTGTGTGTGTTGGCCTGTTTATTAGCATTAGCTTAGCCCTTGCTGTTGTGTTTTCTGTGTAATGTAGCCATACACCGGTAATAATAGTGTGTGATAACCCCCGCCATTTTGGCTCAAGTGTAGGTGCCAGCGTACCTGCGAGGGCCAGTCTACTCCCTTTCCTGTAGTAATGCCCCTGACACCACTTCCTTGGTGCAGCCAGGCTTCAAAACTTTATTCCTGTTATATTGTGGTTAGGGCTGTTTATCGCGTTAATTAGATTAATTAATTACACAGCAAATTATCGCGTTATGAAAATGAACTCGACATTTATTAAAAAAAAATATATATATAAAAAAAGTTTTTTATCTCATTCATTCCATAAGAACGTAGAATACACATTTACAGATTTTTTTTTTAAATGGTCCATTTACATGTTCTTGGTATCTGATTCTAGGGACATCTATGGATCTCAGGGAATGTATTCCCAGTGTCAGAAATACTGTGTCTGTTACTAGCTTGAGTAAATTGTAATGAACAAAATGAGAATAGCAATACATTTTTTTTTACTGAATAACACCATGCTAAAATTGACCAGACCTGAATCTAAGCAAATTAATAAAGGGAAGATGATTAAACAGAAGGTTTGTGAGGATAGGGGTTCTTGTGGAGCCCAATAGCGAACACAGGAGTAGAGAGAATGGAGCGGTTTAGGGTGTTTTAATTGTTTCCCCCCAAACAGACAAGAATCATGCAGGAATGTGATGGGGATGAATGTTTTTGGGGGGGTAGCACAGGGGTACTCCTTGTGCAGTACGAGAGAATGGTCCTTGAGCAGGTGCACTCCTCATGCAGTATGAGAGAATGTTCCTTGAGCAGGTGCACTCCTAGTGCAGTGCGGGAGGATGGTAGACACCGGCTGTGTCGGGGTGGAGAAGAGGAACCTCGTGGTCAGCACCAGGGGTCCAGACGGGCAATGCTGGAACGGAGGTCCTTGGGCACAAGAGAGGGAGGTTAGGACAGGGAATAATACAAGAGCGGGTCAGCAGGGCTTCAGGTCGAGACGTCGTACCTGGGTTTGCAGTTTAACACTGCGACGCCGGATGACAGGCTCTGCCAGATGATATAGAGCCTGCTTGATGAGGTAATCCCTTGCAGCCACGCTGATTGATCCTCATCAGGCAGGCTCGGGCCCCGATCGTGACAGGACCCCCCCCTCGACGGCACCTCCTGGCGGCCCCCCAGGCTTGTCCGGGTGGCGTCGATGGAAGTCCCGGACGAGTTCCGGGTCCAGGATCATCCCGCGGGAGACCCAGCTGCGCTCCTCTGGGCCGTAGCCCTACCAGTCTATGAGGTACTGATGCCCACGGCCACGAGGACGCACGTCCAGCAGCTGGTGGACAATGTAGGCCGGGTGGTCACCGATGACCAGCGGAGGAGGAGGCTCCGGAGCAGGAGGAGACAGGGGACAGGAGACCACCGGCTTCAGCTGAGAGACATGGAAGGAGGGGTGAATGCGCATGATGGCGGGGAGCTGGAGTTTAACGACGAGGGGTTAATGATGGACAAGATCTTGTAGGGACCAACAAAACGGGGGGTGAGTTTGCGGGACAAAGACTTGAGTGGCAGTTCTCGGGACGAGAGCCAAACCATCTGACCTGGCTGGTAGTCGGAAGCCGGGGTCCGGTGGCGGTCGGCGAAGCGGCGGTTCTGCTCAGCGGTGCGGAGCAGCGCAGCCCTCGTGTCCCCCCATATCCTCCTGCAGCGGCGAAGGTGGTCCTGCACCGAAGGAACGGCGAGTTCCTCCTCCTGCGCAGGGAACAGCGGGGGTTGGTAGCCCAGGGAGGACTCAAAGGGAGACTGACCTGTGGCCGCGGAGGACAGCGAGTTGTGGGCGTACTCGATCCACGGCAGGAACGTACTCCAGTCGGAGGGGTCCCGGGTCGTCACGCAGCGGAGGGCGGATCCCAGGTCCTGGTTGGCCCGCTCCGACTGACCGTTGGTCTGCGGGTGGAACCCGGAGGAGAGGCTAACCGTGACCCCCAGGGCCTGGCAGAAGGGCTTCTGTACCTGGGAGATAAACTGCGGACCCCTGTCGGAGACGATGTCCACCGGGATCCCGTGGAGACGGAAGACGTGGAGCACCATCAGGTCCGCGGTCTCTGAAGCAGAGGGGAGTTTGGGGAGAGCAACAAAATGCACAGCCTTCGAGAAACGGTCCACGATAGTGAGAATGACTGTGTTACCGTGTGAGGGAGGCAGACCGGTGACGAAGTCCAGGGCGACGTGCGACCAGGGCCGTCCGTTCCACCTCCCCCGTGAGTTGATCATGACCGCTATATATATCCCTCCACAAGCGAACACTGGCAAAGCGCTGGCGGAGCTACACGACCATCTCAATAAACATCAAATCAAACATCGAGACGCGGCGACGATCGTAGCTGGTGATTTCAACCAGGTGAATTTGAAAAAAGTGATGCCGTCCTTTTTTCAACACATCGCCTGCTCCACAAGGGGGGGAAACACACTCGACCACTGTTACACCCCGTTCAGAGCCGGCTACAAGGCTGTAGCGGCTCCACCATTGACGGGTGCTACAAGCTCATCCGACCACGACTCCATCTTGTTATTCCCCGCTTACAAACAAAGATCACGTGACGCCGTCATGTCATGTGAGACAAAAAAATTGACCGACCAATCAGAGGCCACGCTTCAGAACGCGCTCGCAGACACGGATTGGAATATGTTTCAAGGAAGCGCCAGTGACGTCAGCGAGTTCGCGGACAGCGTTGTATGCTTCAACAACAATCGCTGACAGTATTGTCCCCATGAAAAAGGTGCAGGTTTTCCCAAACCAGAAACCGTGGGTGGACAGTACTATCAGAGCAGCTCTGAACTCTCGCACCACTGCTTACAACCTGGGCAGAGAGTCAGGAAACATGGAGGAGTACAAGGCTTCAGTCTATACTCTGCGCAAGGCTGTAAAACTTGCAAAACGGACATATGCTGATAAACAATGAGACACAAATGGCACAAAACGACACAAGAGGCTTATGGCGGGGACTGAGGACAATAACTGACTACAAAGTCAGCGCCCCCTCAATGGGGAGCGACGACGCCTCTCTCGCGGACAAACTCAACTCTTTCTACGCTCGGTTTGGTGTAGACGGTGGCGCCACTGGCTCAACGGCTAGTGACGTCACTGGCGCGCCGGCTGTTGTGGAGGGGGGGGGGGGGCAACCGCGGGGGGCGGGGGCGCTCGGAACACAGTGTGAGAAGAGCATTTATGCAGGTGAACACCAGGAAAGCGGCTGGCCCAGATGGTATAACAGGACGCATACTTAAGTCCTGTGCCAACCAACTAGTCCCTGTGTTCACTGCCATATTTAATCAATCCCTGGCGGAGTCAGTGGTCCCTGCCTGCTTCAAGATGTCTACCACCATCCCTGTACCGAAGAAACCCTCCCCAACATGTCTCAATGACTACAGACCGGTGGCACTCACCTCTATGGTCATGAAATGTCAAGGATCACATTTGTGCCTCCCTCCCCAGTGATATGGACCCTATGCAATTTGCATACAGGACAAACAGGTCCACTGACGACGCGGTCTCCCAGGTACTGCACAGCACCCTCTCTCACCTTGACCGCCAGAAGGGGGGCTATGTGAGACTGTTGTTCATTGACTACAGCTCAGCGTTCAACACCATAGTCCCCACCAGACTGGTGGACAAGCTGATCGAGCTGGGTCTGAGCTCCGCTCTGAGCGCCTGGGTACTGGACTTTCTGAGTGAAAGACCCCAGGCGGTCAGGGTGGGGGGTCAGACCTCCAACACCATCACCCTGAGCATCGGGTCCCCCCAGGGCTGTGTTCTGAGCCCCCTGCTGTACTCACTCTACACACACGATTGTGTGGCCAAGTTCAACTCCAACTCCATAGTGAAGTTTCCAGACGACACGGTGGTGGTGGGGCTGATCTCGGACAACGACGAGAAGGCCTACCGGGAGGAGGTTGAGGTACTGGAACGCTGGTGCCAGGACAACAGCCTGCTCCTGAACATTGGTAAAACCAAGGAGCTGATCGTGGATTATAGGAGAGGACAGCAGGAGACACACACACCACTGAGGATAAACAGGGCTACCGTGGACAGGGTGAGCAGCTTTAAGTACCTGGGGGTCCACATCTCAGAGGATCTGACATGGTCAACACACATAGACACAGTCGTAAAAAAGGCGAAGCAGCGCCTCTACCACCTGAGACAGTTAAGGAAGTTCAGAGTATCTGGGAAGATACTCCAGTCCTTCTACTCCGGAGCTGTAGAGAGCATCTTGACTGGAAACATCACTGCCTGGTATGGAAACAGCACGGCACAGGACAAGAAGGCCCTACAGAGAGTGGTGCGCTCAGCCGAGCGTACCACGGGTATTGCACTACCTCCCCTGCAGGTTCTATACAACAAGAGGTGCAAATCCAGAGCCTGCAGAATAATGAAAGACCCTCACCACCCCAACAACAGCCTGTTCCAGCTGCTGAGGTCAGGCAGACGCCTGCGAACCCCAGCTACTAGGACAGAGAGGCTTCGGCTCAGCTTCTTCCCCCAGGCCATTAGAGCCTTGAACACTGAACACTGAGTGCCACAGAACACTGAACTCTCCACACACAAGCACACATGAGCACACACACACACACACACACGCTCGCACACTAGCAGCCACTTTAACATGAGCAAGCACACACTCATGTTGCACACGCCCACACTTATGGCCACAAAGGAAAGGTCACTTTAAAAATAGTATAGCAACAGTAACAGTGTATTGCACTACCAAAGGACCTAGCATGTCCTCCATGCTCTGTAAATAACTTATGTACAAATACCGAGATGCCCACTATGTTACCTGTTTATTGCACAATGTTGTTTTATTGGATTCTATTATATGTTGTACTACTGTATTGCACATCGTCGTGGGCAAGACCACCCGCATTTCATTGTATACTTGTATGCCGTGACAAATAAAACTCTTGACTTGACTTGACTTGACTTGAGGAGCCCGGCAGGTGGTTGGTGGGAAGCCTTCCCACGAGCACAGACGGTACACGCCAGGACGAAGTCGCGGGCGTCCTCCCTCATGGTGACCCACCAGAAGTGCCGCTTCAGCAGGGACAGGGTACGGTTGATCCCAGGATGACAGGCGAACCGGGAAGCGTGGACCCACTGGAGCACCTGGGAGCGGACAAGGTCGGGGACAAAAAGTCGGTTAGGTGGACCGTTACCTGGATCAGGCTGGACGCGCTGGGCCTCCCGGACGACGGACTGGATCTCCCAGGTGGCGGCGGCCACCAGGCAGGAAGAGGGGAGGATAGTGTCCGGGTGCGCGGAACCCTCTTCGGGGACAAACTGCCTGGAGAGGGCGTCCGGCTTGATATTCTTGGAGCCAGGCCTGTAGGTCAGGGTGAAATTGAATCTGGTGAAGAACAGTGCCCAGCGTGCCTGGCGGGAGTTAAGGCGCTTGGCCGTCTGGACGTAGGCGAGGTTCTTGTGGTCGGTCCAGACCAGGAAGGGGATCTCCGATCCCTCCAGCCAGTGCCTCCATTCCTCCAGAGCCAGTTTGACTGCCAGGAGCTCCAGGTTCCCGATATCGTAATTGACCTCCGCTGGGGTCAGGCGGCGAGAGAAGAAGGCGCAGGGATGCAGTCTCTGTCGAGAGTGGAGCGTTGGGAGAGGACCGCCCCTACTCCGGTACTTGAGGCGTCCATCTCCACCACGAACTGGCGGGACGTGTCCGGCTGGACAAGGATGGGTGCGGAGGTGAAGCACCGGCGAAGGCGGAGAGAAGGGCACGGAAGGCGAGGTGAGCTGGGTGAGGGGTGCAGCGACCCGGCTGTAGTCCCTGATGAAACGCCGGTAGAAGTTAGCAAACCCCAGGAAGCGTTGGAGCTGCTTGACGTTGGTGGGACGGGGCCAGTCGGTCACCGCCTTGATCTTCTCGGGATCCGCCCGGATCTTGCCACCCTCGATGATGTAGCCGAGGAACCCGATGGAGGAGACGTGGAACTCACACTTCTCCGCCTTGACGAACAGCTTGTTCTCCAGTAGGCGTTGGAGGACCCGACGGACATGCTGGATGTGCTCTTTCATAGAGCGGGAGAAAATCAGAATGTCGTCCAGATAAACAAAGACAGAGCGGTTAAGGACATCACGGAGAATGTTGTTGACAAGGGCCTGGAAGACAGCAGGGGCGTTGGTTAACCCAAAAGGCATTACCTTGTACTCGAAGTGTCCGAGCGGGGTCTTGAAGGCCGTCTTCCATTTGTCACCCTCCCGGATGCGGACAAGGTGGTAGGCGTTTCTGAGGTCCAACTTCGAAAAAATTGTGGCACCTTGCAAGGGTTTGAAAGCAGAGTTAATCAATGGCAGGGGGTACTTGTTCTTGACCGTGATGTTGTTAAGACCCCGGTAGTCGATACAGGGACGAAGGGAGCCATCCTTTTTGGACACAAAAAAGAATCCCGCGCTGACAGGAGAGGAGGAGGGGGTAATAATGCCCGAGGCCAGGGACTCGTGGACGTATTTCTCCATAGACTCTCTCTCTGGGCGTGAGAGGTTAAACAGGCGACTAGCGGGGAGCGGGGCTCCCGGGAGTAAATCAATAGCACAGTCGTACTGGTGATGAGGTGGCAGGGAGAGAGCCTGTTGTTTACTAAACACAGCCTCTAGATTGTGATAAATTGGAGGAACAGTCGAAAGGTTAATAGGTTCATTGGGAACGGGAGAACCTGCGGCTCCCAGTGGTGACCGCGCCGACCGTAGACAAGAGGCGTGGCAGTGAGCACTCCAGCTCGTGACTGAGCCCGTTGGCCAATTTATTACAGGGTTGTGTAGCTTTAGCCAAGGCATGCCTAGCACGATGGGATTATGGGGGGATTCAATGACGTGGAAACGGATCTCCTCGCTATGATTACCGGAGAGTTGAAGGCGGAGAGGCGTGGTGTGGCCGGTTATTTGCGAGAGCAACCTCCCGTTTAGGCCTTGAGCATCGCGGGGAATTGGCAAGGCGTCGGTGGCAATGTGGTAGTGGGACACTACCCCAGCGTCAATGAGGTTTTCGTCTGCGCCCGAGTCGACCAGCGCGGACAGAGGGAGTGATTGACCGTTGTGGTAAAGCGTGGCACTGAATTGCATATTTGGGCCGGAGCTGGGAACAAATTTAAAGCTCGTACATGCGCCCAGCGTCACTGTCGAGCCCCGTCGTTTGGGCGAACCGAACATGAAGCGATGGAGTGGCCTAGTTGCCCGCAGTACAGACATGCCCCTGACCTGAGTCTGTGACAGCGTTCGCGGAGAGGGAGGCGAGAGCGGTCGAGTTCCATAGGCTCCGAGTCGTCGGCTCTGCAGCGGCACACTGTTAACGGTGTGCTCCGGATCTGCGGCTCTGCGGCGGCACACTGTTGACGGAGCTGGCCTTTTCACGGCGGCGCTCCCGAAGACGCTCGTCCAAATCTCTGGCCAAGTTAATCAAATTGTCAAGGGAAGTGGGCTTCTCTTTAGACGCCAATTCGTCTTTTAGGACATCGCTGAGGCCCTGGCGGAAAGCCCCTAGTAATGGCTCGTCGGTCCACTGGGAACCAGCTGCCAGGATACGGAATTCAATAGCATACTCGCTCACGCTGCGGTGTCCTTGGCGGATGGTGAATAAAGCGGCCGTTCTATCTGAACCACCGGGGGGATGGTCGAAAACGTTCCGCATGTCGCCGATGTAATTGGAGTACGAATCGCAGAGAGAGGAATTACTGAAGTGGAGGGCGGTTGCCCACTCTAACGCAGGACCCGTGAGCAAACCAGACAGGTAGGAGATCTTGGATTAGTCGCTCTGGTAGGTTAGTGGTTGTTGCCCAAATACTAAAGAGCATTGGTAGAGAAAGGCACGACACTTGGCAACGTTTCCGTCGTAACGCTCTGGCACGGGTACGTGGGGCTCCCTGTACTGGGATGCAACAGGTGGAGACACCACGGGTGGAGAGACAACGGGGGGAACGACTAGCTGGGATGCCACATATGCAGTGAATTGTTCGAATTGTTTGTCTCGCTCCGTGGAGCTGAGCGTGAGGGTGCGGAGCTGGGACATGGCTTCTTCCAGTAGTTGTGTGTGTTTATTTACCAGAATGGCGTGTCCGGTGACGGCGGCCTGGATGTTCCTGCTCCATTCCCCGGCGTCCTGTGGCGCTGGGTTCGACGTCATGGTCGCAGTGTTCTGTGAGGATAGGGGTTCTTGTGGAGCCCAATAGCGAACACAGGAGTAGAGAGAATGGAGCAGTTTAGGGTGTTTTAATTGTTTCCCCCCAAACAGACAAGAATCATGCAGGAATGTACAACAGATGGGGATGAATGTTCTTGGGGGGGTAGCACAGGGGTACTCCTTGTGCAGTACGAGAGAATGGTCCTTGAGCAGGTGCACTCCTCGTGCAGTATGAGAAAATGTTCCTTGAGCAGGTGCACTCCTAGTGCAGTGCGGGAGGATGGTAGACACCGGCTGTGTCGGGGTGGAGAACAGGAACCTCGTAGTCAGCACCAGGGGTCCAGACGGGCAATGCTGGAACGGAGGTCCTTGGGCACAAGAGAGGGAGGTTAGGACAGGGAATAATACAAGAGCGGGTCAGCAGGGCTTCAGGTCGAGACGTCGTACCTGGGTTTGCAGTTTAACACTGCGACGCCGGATGACAGGCTCTGCCAGAGGATATAGAGCCTGCTTGATGAGGTAATCCCTTGCAGCCGCGCTGATTGATCCTCATCAGGCAGGCTCGGGCCCCGATCGTGACAAGGTTTTGTAGATACAGTACTGAATTCTGCCATCCGGACACATGCAATTTGAAATATGATTATAGAATATAAAATATCAGGTCTAAAATGGTTATGCGATTAAAATGTGATTAATTAGATTAATTAATTACAAACCCTGTAATTAATTAGATAAAAAAAATTAATCGCCTAATTGTGGTTATTGTAAATAAAAATACCTTTGTTACTCCTTCAACCGTTGTGTCTATGTACTGGGAACCGGCTACTACACCAAATATTTTGCATCACAGGTCAATTTATACCTCTGACATAAACTCTGGTGGCTTGAAGTGTAAGCCAATCATTGGATTGATTGATTGATTGATTGAATAGTTTATTGGTTTAGAATGGAAAATCACACATATACATTGGATCACAATATGAAAACAGGTATACATTTTCTCCATTTACCAATAGGATTTCATAAAAACACAATAAAGCCATAGGCTTGTTTCCATTGTGGTCCTTCATCATTGGTGTCAGTGGATTTATGTACTGGTGTGTGGACGTGGGTGTTTGTAGTGTCTGTATGTCAGGATGTGTGGTATAAAAACAAAAAAAATACATACAATAATATTCCATTTTATAGACAATAAAAGAATAAAAAAGGAACAACACATATTAAAACCCTTTGTTCACTACTCCCAGCTTCTGCTACTTATGATCCACCTCTTTATAGCTAATTTAAAAGTGGAGAAGGGGCTTATGGTCTTCAACTCCATTGGTAGGCTATTCCATTGTACTGCTGCTGAATATAGGAATGCGTTTTGGCCAATTTTCCTATTGCATCTCACTGGGACGATGTCTGTAGGGCTCCCCCTGGTGGCGTGTCCGTGTACATCCCTTACCATGTTAAAATATCCACTGAGGTACTGAGGGACAGTATTCCCGAGTATCCTATGTGTTATGTTGAGTTTTATTTGAGAGACCCTCTCCTCAACCCTGAGCCATTTGAGGCTGTTAAAATGTGTCTGTGTAAGGTGAGTCCTGGGATGGAGTTTTAAAATCATTCTAACTAATTTGTTCTGAGCTGTCTGTAGCCTACCTTTCAGTGCTACTGTGATGCCAGTGTACCAGGAGGAGCATGCATAGTCATAATGACATTGGATCAGTGCCCCTGCCAGGACTTCCATTGCTGACCTGTTAATATAGGTGGACACTCTACCGAGAAATTTTATTCTCTGATTGATCTTTGTGACCACCTTTTGTGCCATGCTCACCCCTGATAAGGTGTTGTCCAAAATACATCCTAAGTATGTGACTTCCTCCTTTGCTGTTAACTCGATATCTCCTACCACTACCTTGAACCCAGGAGACCTCTTAAGTCGTATGGCCGAGCCAAAAAGGATAGCTTCGGTTTTACCCAGGTGTAGGGATAACCTGTTTTCGACCAGCCAATGACTGATCTTGACAAGCTCTAGACTGAGTGACCTCTCTACTTCTCTTTTGTCCTGATGGGAGACCATGAGTGCAGCATCGTCCGCAAATAAAAACAGTTTACAATCACATGCAGTTTTCATGTCATTGATATATAAAAGAAATAAAAGTGGTCCTAAAATACTTCCTTGCGGCACCCCGCACGTCTGTTGGAGTGAGGAGGATATGGTCCCATTCATTTCCACTACTTGTTTCCTGCCTCTCAGATAAGACTCCATCCACCTTAAGGATATACTGTTAAAACCCATAGCCTTCAGTTTATATAAAAGTATGTCGTGGTTAACAGTGTCGAAGGCTTTTTGTAAGTCTATTAAAACCATCCCACAGAATTGACCTTTGTCCACCTCTGTTCTAATTTGGTCTGTCAGATATAATAAACATGTGTCTGTGGAATATGATGTTCTAAATCCAGACTGGAGCTCGTACAACAGGTTGTTTGTAGAGAGGTATTCGTTTATTTGATCATTAATGATCCTTTCTATGACTTTGGATATTGCACTAAGAATCGACACAGGCCTATAGTTCCCTGGGTCTAATTTATTGCCTTTTTTGTAAAGCGGAATGACTCTGGCTTGTTTGAGATCATAGGGAAACTGTCCTTGACCGATAGATAGATTTACAATGTGTGTTAGCTAGTATGATGAGGTCCAGAGGGTCAGTCCAATAATGGAGTTATATAAGGGGGAAGATCTCCAACAATGGCTTTATATAGAAATAGATGACAAATCAAGTTTCTCTGCCAGTGCAAATCATGTCTCTTCGCCAGAGAGGCCCATCCAACCTTATTGTACAGTATACAATGACGAGTACTATAGCTACCACCTTATTGTACAGTATACAATGACGAGTACTATAGCTACCACCTTATTGTACAGTATACAATGACGAGTACTATAGCTACCACCTTATTGTACAGTATACAATGACGAGTACTATAGCTACCACCTTATTGTACAGTATACAATGATGAGTATTATAGCTATCACCTTATTGTACAGTATACAATGACGAGTACTATAGCTACCACCTTATTGTACAGTATACAATGATGAGTACTATAGCTATCACCTTATTGTACAGTATACAATGACGAGTACTATAGCTACCACCTTATTGTACAGTATACAATGACGAGTACTATAACTACCACCTTATTGTACAGTATACAATGACGAGTACTATAGCTATCACCTTATTGTACAGTATACAATGACGAGTACTATAGCTATCACCTTATTGTTCATTCTTATTTTACTAGGTCAGCTGATGATGGACAGATTATGTTACCACGTCCAAAATCAAATGCTTTAAAGAGGACTGTTGTTTATCGTGCCATCAATCATTGGAATAACTGCCCACTGAACATAAGTAAATTGAATAGTAAAGTGTCTTTCAAATACCACCTGAGAATGCACTACTTAAATATGTGAGCAAAATATTCTGATGTTGATAATGATGTCTACAATGTTTTACTGTTTTTAGATTATCATTGTTAATTGTGATTGTCATATGTATCTCATGTTGTTATGTTTTGTGTTTTCTGTTGTCTTTCTGTGTGGACCCCAGGAAGACTAGCTCGCCACTTAGGTGACAGCTAATGGGGATCCTTTTAAACAATAAACAACAATAAACTGTACAGTATACAATGACGAGTACTATAGCTATCAGGGGTGTAGCTCCAGATTCTGGGCCCCATGAAAGAATGTATTTGTAGGCCCCCAGTGAATGCGAGCGCGTGTAAGTGCGCGAGCCCCCACCTGCACTGTTGGTGGGTGAGCCTAGTAAAGGATGTCGCATTGCGTTCATCTTCAATGAATGGACCAATGCAATAGTCTACCAAAGCCCCCCCTCTCTCTATATATATCTCACACACACACACACACACACACACACACACACACACACACACACACACACATACACACACACACTTCAGAAACAAACATAGTATCAATGAGAGCATCAATAATACACCTGAGTGATGTCTAGTAAAAAAAAAAAAGAAAAAAAAAATTGGGGGGGCCCCCCAGTGCTGGGCCCTTCGAATCATCCTAAGCTACCCCCCCCCCCCCCCCCAGCTACACCCCTGATAGCTATCACCGGTGATAAATCTGTGGGCTGAGTGATATACAGAATCCAAGGGCTTAACAACAGAAGCAGTGACATGTCTATAGATCACATCTCCATAATCCAAGACCGATAGAAAAACTGGTTCAACGACCCTCTTTCTGCTAATCATTGGGAAGCTGGTTCTGTTCCCACACGAGAAGCAAATTTCTTGCCACAGTTTACTGCCAAGATTGTCTATATGGCATTTAAATGTTAATGTAAATGTAAATGTACATTTATGCATCATTCTGAGAGCAGAACTCAAAATGATGCAACTTCTGCTGCAGATAAGCAAACACAATAGCCTGCAATGTCAGGGTTTGTCAGGAAAAGGTGTGGGGAAAATACATTGTAAGTATTCTTCCCTGTCACCATACACATTGTTGACAGTGCATTGCCACTTCAATGTACACTGTATGGCTACAATTAACACTGTATGTCTACATTGCCATCATAAACACTGTTGGCCTGCATAGGCCCAGGTACACATTGTAGGTCTATACACAATCCTTATGGCCACCACACTCCACCCTACCAACAAAATACCAATAGGCCTACACTACCACTGCACACACACCATCATACATAGTCTAGTAGTACAGTACATCCGCCTACTAACCACAGCCATTCCCACCTACTGTACACTATCACCATTTGCCGACTACTCACTGAGGAGGGCGGTTTAGCCAAAGATTTTCAACAGTAGCCTATTGCTTCAGTTGTTGGCTTCCCTGTTTGAATAATACCACTTGTATTCAATTACACTAGATTTGACATTCTGTGTCTCCTCAAAGACACACGCTTTTTTCCCCTCTTTTGACAAGGTTTTCCCAAGTTCCCAAGTTTATCTTCTTGAGATAAAATATCAGATTTTCAAGGCGGACCTACAAACAGCAAACATCAGAATTGCCAGCAGGGCAAGAAGTGTCATAAGTGAATAATGTACAAGCATAGCTTTCATGTCAATCACGTTATGACCTAGATACTATAGTAAGCCTGTACACATACACTGGGAATGTTGCCAATGTAAACATACTGCACTGTATGCCACACCGTCACAGTCCATTGAATTGATTGAAGCAACTCTTTGAGTCACAAGTCACAACTAATCTTATATTAGAATTTGATCTGTGTTATGAGAATACTTTGATGACAATCTGCTTTTCTTAACCAGATGTAAATCATATTGGCAAATGTGGCATATTTGCCTCATGTTGATGCATGATTTTATTGAAACACATTTAACTTGATCACATTAAAACTTTTGAGCTATAAACATTTTCATTATTTGCATAAGAGTACCTTTTGGAATGACAGCTTGTAGCAGTGGACAAGTACAGACACACTCTGTTGGAAGGGATGTCAGGAGGATGAATAATTGCCTAATATCTCTCTGGTAGACAGATTCCCTGGGGATCCCTTGTGCCCCCCAGCCCTCGTACTGGAAATATCAAAGCAAATGTGTTGAATAATGATCTTGATTTTTGACTGGGAACCCGACCCCAACGCCCTGAGAGAACATTCATGCACCGACGGCAACTCTTATCAGTGAATTAGCATAACTGTTAGATGAAAACATAAGCTTTTACCTTTGCTAGGCTTTCTTCTATCAGGACTATCATTTGTTCCAACTAAAAGAGCAATCTGCAGCAAACAAATTCAGCAGTATCGTTGAAAACCACTTAGCACAAAACATTTAGTTTTTGTTAGAATCACATTATCTGGTTAAGATTGTGAAGTCCAAACGCATGAGACCAAAAATCCATAATACCAAGAGTTAATCGTCTTTTTTTTGATGGGGTTCATATCACTGTGGCTAATGAACATTATCCACACTAGCATATTATTTAGAAGCCATGACCGACAGAGGGCTTCCTTCGATGTAGTATGCTACCGTGAATAGTGGCACGAAGCCAAGAAGAACATTTTATAAAGGATCCCCAGGGTGAATGAATTTCAAAGTAATAGATATATCCTGTAAATCCCTTCAAAGTGTAGCGCATGTATCAATGAGTACAGACATGCTCTCTACACTCCATTACCTCTGGAAAGGAGTCCTTGTCGTTTTTGGATATACAGTAGTACAACATGTTCCTCATCTTGTTTACAGAGTAGAGTGACAAGGCTATACGGCCCGGGAGGTGGGTGGGAAGCTAGCAGGTCGCCGTCTTTGGCATATCATAAATTAACTTTTGTTTGCATTGATAGATCTACAAAAACTGCTAAATGTACAACAGCGGAGACAGTGAGAAAGAAGGGTTGTGGTTTCTCCCATGATGGTCATGAGATTCTCGTGGCAGCTTTTCACACAAGACCTCTGAACTGATCCAGTACAAATGGCGTCGAGGTTTCCGCTATGTTGAGTATCACTGCGAGGCCAACGGAGAGGTCACTGGGTTGGATCTTGGGTTGGATCTTGGGTTGGATCTTGGGTTGGAGCTGTGTGCTGCATGGTGATCAGGAACTCTCCCCTGGGGGGCGACTCAACACACGTTCTACACATGCGCTCTGAACGCATGTGTAGGGCTACTGTCCCTGTATCTCTAATATGCCAAAAGACAGATTCCAATTGCTGTCACCTTGTTTATCATGGCTCATAAAGTAACTTAAAAACATAATTTAAATATTTGATTTGAACCTACTTACACTTCGGTCAGATGATCACCACAAGGGTCACTGGTGTTTTAAGGTGGCAGTTATTTACCTTATTCACTTGGCTGAAGTTTGATGCAGAAGTGCCCGTTCACTTCAATGTTAAAACGTAGCTATACAAATTTCACTTTAACTCTTCCACTACCACACTACAAAGGGAGCCAAAGCTCGACAAATGTACCCCGCTGAGGCCCCCCACAACCATCAGACCGGGGAGGACCGAGCCCCCCGACCCTCCCTAATGGAGGGATACCCTCCCTATTGGAGGACGGGAGGGAGACGGATCCGACCGTGCGAAGAGGAACTCAAGCAACTCAACACACAGGGTGAGCAGACCGTGGCTTGACCCCACGACTACGCACACGCACAACCCACATGCCACCAGGAAACGAACGGAAGGAACAACCCCTGTTACTGCCCCCAAAATCACGGGGCCAAGAGCAAACTCAACCCCGTGGCAAGGCCGTAGCAGCGGAGCGCGAAGGAAGACCCAGACCCACCGAAGTGACTGGATCCCCTGGAAAAAAGGGGGCCCGGAGAGGTCAATGATGCCAGCATCAAGACCCCACCAGGCGGTCACTTACACACCGAGGAAACCAGGCAGCAGGCTGTAGACCTGAGCCTGGAGCACTGCGGACGAGACAGGCGCCAAAGGAGTCAACTGAAAACAGCCCCCCGGCGGAAGGGGCGTATGCTGGCGTTGTTGAGCGCCATGACAAAGCCTCCATAAAAAAAAACCCATCCAGAGGGGTCGAGGCAGAGAAGGCTGACACGATTAGCAGACGTCATGAACGTGCAGGGGCACACTCAACCGGGTAACCCGGGAGTTGACTCTGCTCCAACGCACCAGGGAATCAACCACCCTCTCGGTACACAGACGGTGGTTGTTCCTATAACCCCTCAAGAAAAACTCCAAAACACACCTGCGGGTATACACCAGCTATACCGCAGCACAAGTGTTTCAGTTTCCAAAAAAGGGTTATCCCAGGCCTACGGTTTCAACGAAACATTACTTCGGACCGGGCCCGGCGGCTCGGGAAGCACACAGGGTTACCAGAGGAGGTCCCGAAGACCACCCCAACAGCCCCCTCTTCGCCATGCGTGAGAGAGGAGCGAAAGAAGGAGAACCAGCCCCTTACAATAGTGCCAGGTACAACATGTACCCAACAAAGGGTCTCCATAACGCCTAACCCCGTGACACCCGGGCCGACCCGGCATTCTTCCCCCTGAAAAAAGCCCAAGTCCCTCAGGGTACCAGAACAGCAGATCTGCATCCCCGGCGGACAACGGGTTAACTGACCTGGACCAGCGTGACCAGAACCAGTCCCGTGCCCTAACCACGCCGACATGCCTACTCCAGGAGAAGGGGCAGATATGCGTGTTGATCTAAAACATGAAAAGAGGGCGCCACCCAGACGGTCCTGTTTACACCGCGCTCGGCCCACCCCAATGGCGTGAGACCCCTCTACCTATGTTCCGATCTATTCCGTTAACATCCCCCAGATATGAACGAGAATCCGTCGAGACCCAGTAACAGGCTCTCGGAAGAGGAAAAAATCCCCCATCCCAGTTGCTTTATAAAAACGGCGTACTAGCCACCCGCATGATTCTGAATAGAAACACCCCGAGCCAGCACTATGTATGCGTCGGGACCCAAAACATATCAATGGACAGTCTAACAGACCCCACATTGATCCTTCAAGGCGCCTGGGAGAACGACAAGAAGGTTGTCGTGCTTCACATTCTCCACACTTTTTTATTAAAAAAGAAAGAAACACCGACTGACATGAATCCCACGTGACGCAGCCGAGGGTAAAAATGGTTTACATTTTTATATCCCGTCATCCCTACCACAGAGGAGAGACGGAACTCCTCAGAGAGACTTCCCACGTGAGCCATAGATTGAAAAGTCACGGTAACATTGAGTCATGTGACCAACCGACTCAAGTTACGTGTATATTGAGCGTAGTAGAACATTAAGTTCCTACGCTCTGCCCCGACACTTGACAACAACAGACCCTACATACGGGTCTAAACTCACGGAAGTCATCGTCCAATAGCAACGTGCCTAGTGACGTGTGCTATGACGGGGGGAAACCCAAGACTCAAACGCCTGTGATGGGTGTGCAGAGTCTCCCCCCCCCCCCCCCCCTGCCAAGCCGCCTAACAGCTTGGCCCTGACTGAATGAAAAAGAGAGGTCAATAAACCCCCTGACCAATCAGAAGAGGGAAGGAGGGGTTTATCCGGCACCCCCTCACAAGCCCAACCCTTGCATACAACAACAACAATAGCCATATGATACCTTTAGTAGCAATGCCAATGAATAGCGCAAGCTAATACAATGCACGCTAACCACAGACACATCTGTGAACAGGGTTTATAGCAAGACCAAGTTGTGTGTGTGTGAATCCTACACCTGCATCCATGTTGTAACACAGAAAAACATTGATAGAGAGAGAGAGCGGCTGAGCCGCGGTAGGTTTTCATACGAGCATTACTGCAAACCCAACACAATAGTGTTGCCGCTCAATATCACTGTGTAAGCAACAGAGCACACAACTAACCTCTACCTTTATGTGGAGATTCAGGTCGAGGCAGAAAAAAAACCTTTTTCAGCTGAGTGTAGGCTGCAGGCCTTGCTTAAGCTCTAACATGAATGTAACATCTAGCCCTCCTATCAACCCATACTAGCGAAAGATTCACACGTTGCAACCCCATCATATGTTTGGTGAATAAACACACAGTTTTTTTTTTTTTTTTTATTATTGGTCTTTTTCCCCCTCCATTTTTCGCCGATTTTCTCCCATCCCAATGTTAGTCGTATGCCAATTCCCAGTCCCTTCCTGGTCGCTGCGCACTTACCCCCCACAGTCAGATCATCTGGGAGAGTGGAGGCTACCACATGCTTCCTCCGACACACGTCCAGCCAATCACCGCTTCTTTTCACCTGGCAGCGCGGATTCTCATTGAGAGGGCGTAGCGTGTGGGAGGACCACACTATCCCCCTCACGTCCAATCCGCGCTTAGCAGGCGCCCCGACCGAACTGTAGGAGTCGCTGTTTACAACGACCCGGACCCACCCCGCCAGCTTCTCCCACCCTCTGATACAGCCAATTGTATCAGTGCAGACGGCCAGCCAAGCTGGTGACAACCCCGGAGCTGTGAGCTGGATTCGAACAGGCAAATCCAGCTCAGCTCCGGGGCTGGTGACGAACGCAATCTCCGCTCGGCCACCTAACCGCCTAAAAACACACAGTTTGTTAACAAAAAATACAGTCCCCCTTTAGAGGGGACTCTTTATTTTCGAACAAAATCATAGCGGGGCCGGGAAGGGAAACAGGGGGGGACCACAGAGGGAAAAAGTCACTGGGTCTTAGCAACGCCTGCCACGAGCCGCTCGGGGCTTCCCACCCCGTGGAGCCCCGGAGGGACGGTAAACGATCGGCGGCTGGTCTCGACGATCCCTACCATCACCTCCGGGCGTAGATGGGCCGGCTGCAGTGGCGGAGGCGCCCTCTCTCCTCCTGGCCTTCTTCGCTGAAGATCCAGCAGTGGCGGTGGTGGCAGCGGTGGCCACGGCGGAGGAACCTCGACGATGACGTGGCCGTCTGACTCCACCGGCAACATCGGGCGGGGGGAAATGAGGCTGGAGCACGGAGCGTTCCTCCTGCATCTCCCTGCAGGTTGAGGTCATCAGCTGCAGTGCCGTCCCGAATAGTCCAGCATCGGAGAGGGGTGCCGTCAGAAGTGGAGTCCTCTTCTTCTCCGGCACACGCGCCTGCTCCAGCCAAAGGTGGCGCTGGATCAGAGTGGCCAGGGCGCGCACTTTCCCAGCGGCTATAACCTACGGCTGAGTCAGATGCAGGATGGCTCCATGCCGCCCGTCAATATCCCGGACATGAATCTCGCCAGCTGCGCGATGTTAGACGCGGCAGCTAGAGATTGTGTTCCGGTGATAAATGACTGGTCGCTCCAATATGCCAACCGCCTCGCCGATTTCCCTTGGGGAACCGGCTTCCGTAACGGCTCCCACACCACCTCCGGACAAAGGAGCACCGCCATCGGCCTATCAAGCCGTGGCACGCCCTCCTTCATGCCGTTGACCAAACCCGCCACCCGCGTGACTTGCACGTAGGCAGGAGTGAGGCCCATGATGTGGGAGACCACCTGGCCCTGACGGACATAGGCCGCCATTGAGGGGAAAAATGGGTAGACAACGTCCTAGACATTATGACTTAGCTTTTTTCTTTCGAATATATGAGAGAAGAAAAAAGCAAGAAAAAATGTAAACACGTCTCAACTTTCTTCAGCTAACAACCTCGTCAAGTGTGGGATCTACCGAAGGCACTTCCTTGTGGTGAAAGTGAAGAAGGAGGCGAGTAGGTGACCACACACCTGCTTATGAAGGTAAGCGGATAGGGGTGTGGCCAGACGAATGTTGGGATGTAAAGGTACATTGTGGAATTTTTTATTCAGTGCGCGTGCACGAAGTGAAGTGCGTGCAGAATGACGCTGAGTGGCAGCCATAATGAAATAGAACCTTCTGTAGTGTGGTAGTGAAAAGTTAACCTTCTGTAGTGTGGTAGTGAAAGGTTAACCTTCTGTAGTGTGGTAGTGAAAGGTTAACCGCCTGTAGTGTGGTAGTGAAAGGTTAACAGTCTGTAGTGTGGTAGTGAAAGGTTAACCGTCTGTAGTGTGGTAGTGAATTTATTTTATTTTTATTTTATTTGCATTTTATTGCTTTATTGGACAGACCCGGCAGAGAGGAAGGATGGGAGAAGATATGGGGAGGAGACATTCGGCAAAGGTCGCCGGGTCCGGGAGTCGAACCCGGGACGGCCGCGTTGCACTGCAGTGCGTTACGTGGTGCGTCTCAAAAAGTCGTTAGCCTAGCTTACCCTTGTTGTCTGTGAAGGTGAAATACAGTATGTCATCGGTATGCACCCAAATTATAACAAAAGTCAGCTGAATGACCTTTGAGTTTAAAATGTCAATATGATGAGACCCTAAATATTGCAAATCTGTTGCTCAATCAAATAATCCTCTTTTACTGCTATAAGCAATTTTACGTCTCACTCCATTCATTTCTTGTTTAATTTCTTTATTACAGGAAAAGTAGTATGTACATTTACATTCGTCAGTATTATACATTCTCCATCTTTTCATCTTTTCTTCCCCTTTCATTTCCCCTTCCCCTCCTTCATACCCACCCCAGCCCCCCCACATCGAGGTTTTTGAAGACACATCTGTAAAACATCCAAACATACAGCATAGATGCTACTGGGAAAGAAAAACAAAAAAAACACAGTAATAGTATCAATCAGACCTATCTGTATTATGCACAAATATTTAGATACAAAGAAGCAAAGAAAGAACTAAAAAACACAAAAAGAAAACTCTCCAGCACGGCTGTGGCTGTGGAAGAACATACTCCATTCATTTCGAGTCCCAGGTCTGCTTATGTACCCAGAGCTGGTGAGGGAAGTAGCCAGGGAGAGTTGCATCTCAGTACTTCCCTGTCTCTGGTGATAGACTACAATATGACATCACATGATTATTCTAGTGAGGTCCAAGAGTTGCTTTTCCTCTCCAGGTTGAGATTGCATGGAGTAAACACACATTTGTATGCAGTGACATGTTTGACTGTGGTTCAATGTCAGGTTCACCTTCGTTTTAAGTGTATGGCGTTCATTTTCACAATATACAGGTAGCAGCACCAAAAACAACAACCTGGTTTGTCAGTAGGGCTTGGCATTTTATTATTGGCAATTCGTGATAACGATGATAAATTCACGAGATCAATATTCTATAATTATAATAGGGTTGATTGGCCATTCATGCAGCAGAAATAAGCGTACTCACATACCAAAGAAGGCAGCATGTGATACATGTTCCAAACCCCTGGCACATGTGCAGTACATGGCACACCGACGTTGATTAAATATGATCTGTCTCTCCCGAATAAGCAAATTAAATGAATAAAAAAAATGTTATGTCTTGAGTTCACATCAGTCAAAAGCCAATTGGGAGAGACAGCGATGGTCCACACCATGTGGAACCTTCAGGAACTGAGGCTTTTTAGAGAGGAAGGAATCAGTACTTTGGAGGGAAAATATGTGGTAAGCTCTCATGCGTTTTATGTCTTTATTTTTTAACCCTTTCACTACCACACTACCAAAGGATTAACCCTTTCACAACCACACTACAGAAGTGTGGTAGTGAATGGCTAACCTTCTGTAGTGTGGTAGTGAAAGGGTTAATGTTGCTCTCTCTTTATTGCTCTCACCCTCACACACACACACACACACACACACACGCACGCACGCACGCACGCACGCACGCACGCACGCACGCACGCACACACACACACACACACACACACACACACACACACTCATGCCTCGGCAGCAGGCTGCTATGTGGTGGCGCGGCCTCAGGAGATTTGGCTCCTGGTGGTTTCTAGAAGCAGCACCAGCCCGGAGATGTGAGCCACCGACTGGATTGGCTGGATCTGGTCTCACCGCAGCCATGGAGATTTGGTTCTGCCCGGAGATTGGGGGAGTTTGGAGGGAGGGGGGTGGAGTCTGGGAAATGCAGAATGAAGTAGGAAGAGAGTTTTTATTAACAGACAGACTGACTGAGTTGATCAGGAGTGTGTGTGTGTGTGTGTGTGTGTGTGTGTGTGTGTGTGTGTGTGTGTGTGTGTGTGTGTGTGTGTGTGTGTGTGTGTGTGTGTGTGTGTGTGTGTGTGTGTGTGTGTGTGTGTGTGTGTGTGTGTGTGTGTGTGTGTGCGTGCGTGCGTGTGTGTGTGTGTGTGTGGTGCACGTGCATTTGTGTGTGAGTGTGTGTTTTGAATGGGCCTTTTTGTTCCAACGTGACTCACTGTGTTCTAGCCACGGTTGGAGCCTGGAGGGAAAGATGAAGGGAGGGAGGGAGGGAGGGAGGGAGGGAGGGAGGGAGGGAGGGAGGGAGGGAGGGAAAGGGGGGAAAATAGAGAGAGAGAGTTGATGTGGTTAAGTCATTAGGAGACGTGCATGTTCTGTTGCTATGTCAGGCACCGGCCTACTTCTCTGATGAATCAATAAGCCAAAACTGCCTGCCTGAGAGAGAGAGAGAGAGAGAGAGAGAGAGAGAGAGAGAGAGAGAGAGAGAGAGAGAGAGAGAGAGAGAGAGAGAGAGAGAGAGAGGGGTGGATGGTTGGATGGATGGATGGATGGATGGATGGATGGATGGATGGATGGATGGATGGATGGATGGATGGATGGATGGATGGATGGATGGATGGATGGATGGATGGATGGATGGATGGATGGATGGATGGATGGAGTGAGAGCAGATCACTCTGTTTGCCCTGCTCTGGTATCTCTCTAACTTGAAGCCAATGCTCCCATGATGGACGAGTCGACTGGAAGCCCATCTGGATACAGTATCATCAACACCACACGGTGCACGTGAACTCCCACTGAACTCCCTGTAAATTAGTTTTGGAGACTTTTTATTGAGTGTGTTGACATTTATTATCACGTTTTCCGTGGTTCTCTTTAGTCAGTGAAAACACAGTGAAAACACTATTAAGTTGAACAGGAATTAGCTGTGGGAGGAGGGTCCAGGTTCTGGTATTGGCTGTTGAGGTGGAGTCCGGGGAGGCTCGCTGAAGAGGCAATAAGAGAGGTTCATTGACATAGGTGTGGCTGGTGAGGTTGATTAACCTCTCTCTCCCTTTAAGTTCACAGTGAGACTGGGATCGCACTGGCACACACACACACACACACACACACACACACACACACACACACACATGGACCTGGAATGAGAGTGCAAGCTGGGACCTCTCTGACCACTTATTCATATTGGGAGTTTATTTTGAGTTGAATTGTCCAGCATGGCTGGTGATTGAAGAATTGAAACGGTCTCTGAGTGTACTGAGTTGGATCAAAACCAGGGGGTAGAAGAACCCACAACTGCTACAGTGACGCCCAACGAGGACTTTGACCATGGAAAGCCGAGCAGTACAGCCAGTGGAGGCACTCACCAGGATGGCGGAGAGTCTTGCTACAATGCAGGAGAGGCAGACGGGGGTCCAGCAGGAACAACTAGAGGTGTTGCTGGCCGCGTCATCACTCCAGACCCAGGCTCTCGTTGGCCTGACGGAGTGGCCGCTTCTCTCCAACGAGCGGCTTCATTCCACCCTGCAGGTAACCAACCGAGGATGACAGTGGAGGATGACCCCTGGGATTTTTGTTTGAGACGTTTGAGGCAAACGACTCATGTATGACAGATGAGGAATGTGTGGTGCGGTTACAGCCGTTGCTTCCTGGGGAGGCACAGCACGCAGCACACACCCTACCAGCTGGTGCTCGGGGGACCACGTTTGCATGACAAGGACCATTGTGGATTGTATGGGCCATACACCGGAGGACCTTCAACGTTCCAGCAATCCAAGTTGGGGCCCTCGGACCGGCTCTTTGCCTACGGTCAGCAGCTGAGGGATGCTGTGACGTGCTGGTTGCAACCAGGAATCTCCACGGCATAGCAGGTGGTGGAAGGGGGGGTTATGGAGCGGTTTATCGAGGGGCTCCCGGTTGGGACGTCAGAATCAGTGTTCTGCCACCGTCCGGATCTGGACACAGCTGTCACCTTGGCTGAAGATCATCTCTCCCTTCAACCACGGGGACAAGCGCAGAGAGGAGCGCTCACCCCAGCACCAAGCGTTAGGTCCATTCCCTTTCCCCTCCTGTCTCTTTTCCCCAGGTCCCAGTCTCAGCTGCTGCTTGGGAACAGGGGGATCCTCAGACGCCAGGGGAAAAGTGCAACCCGAACATTTCCAAAGAGAATGTCCAGTTATGGAAGTCGGCAAAGTGGTCTGGGTCGTCAGTCACGCCAGTGCCCTCCCCCGGTCCGGTAGGGGCGTACAGCATACCTACCGGTACAAGAGGGTACGCACCAGGCTCTGCTGGATTCTGGCTGTATGCAGTCTATGATCCATCAGGGCTTTGATGGAGGAATATTGGGTATAAATGAAGTGTATATGTAGCCGGTCTCGTGTTGCTCTGCGTTGTGTTTCAGATTCAACCCCTGTTAAGGGATTGCCCAGAGTGGGAGTTGAACCCCGGTCTTGCGCGTCGCGGGCGGCATCCCAGACCACTATACCAAGAGGTGAATTCACCTCTAAGTAATGGGTCTGGATGCCTTTTAAGGGGGAGTGAGTTTAACTTGCAGTACCGCTTAACGTCCACAGCCACTTCACTATACAAGTCCCTCGTGACTGTGGATAGACATGCGGTACCTCCGTTACATATACATGGGGATATTCACAAGTATCCTGTGATACCAGTGGAAAAAGCATAACATAAATCACACAATGGTGACATGGGGTCATCTGACACTGCAGATGAGGGCGGGGGGGGGGGACCCCCAGGGTCTCCACAACAGGCCCCCACAGTTCCCCGGGTTACACGTGAGCAGTCTCATGATGACACTTTGCGCTCTGCCTTTGATCAAGTGGTAAGAATTGACGGTCATGTGGTGCGTCTGAAGCTCCACACAGACATATCCACACTTTGTGTTGATTAGGGACAGGCTGTCAGGGTGAGTCGTGACTCTGGAAGTGTCTGGTATGCGTCTTGCTCTGAATGCCAATTAGTTAATCCACCGGCCATTCCAAAAGCACAGAGTCCCCCAGGCGGTCAGACACGTGAACATTAACGGCCTGCCACCTGTCTGCCGGGACCCACACACACACACTCACACAGACATAACTAGTATGCACACACAACACACACAATACAAGCGATCTACATGCACACATGCACATTGTGACAAGGCTAGGCCTACACGCACATTGCACTTTGCACGCACCACTTACACACTGTGATCACTGTATACAATTCAGAGCTATCTTTGCACACATGATATATACGATATTTAGTGTGAATATATATATATATATATATATATATATATATATATATATATATATATATATATATATATATATATATATATATATATATATATATATATTAGTGCTGTCAATCGATTAAAATATTTAATCGTGATTAATCGCATGATTGACCATAGTTAACTCGCGATTAATCGCAAATTAATCGCTTTTTTTTATCTACCTTAATTTTGTTTTAATACTCTTATCAACATGAGAGTCAACAAATGCTTGCTTTATGCAGCAATTTAACACAAAAGGATGACCCTCATACATTACAAATTTGCATCAAATTCAAAACAGAGTGATGCACAAAATAACTTAAAAGAAAATAATAATTTAAAACAATGAATAAAGTGTGCATGAAATAATAGGGGAAAGAAAATGTTAGGAACTTGTTACATTCACCCACACAAGGGCTGAGTAATCACACACCCCCCCCCTCTCTCTCTCACACACACACTCTCCCAGCTCTCTTTCTCTCTTGCCCCTTCCTCATCTCTCTCACCCCCCTCTCTCTATATATATATATCACACACACACACACACACACACACACACACACACACACACACACATACACACACACTTCAGAAACAAACATAGTATCAATGAGAGCATCAATAATACACCTGAGTGAAGTCTAGTAAAAATATATATATATATATCTTAAAAGTTAATCGTGAGTTAAAAAAAATTGTGGCGTTAATAGAATCGGGCGATAACGCGTTAAATTTGACAGCCTTAATATATATATATATTATAATGAGAGACTATTGTAGCTCACTGTAGTATAATTTAGAGCTACTTTATTGTCGTGCCCAGCTGCTATTCCATGCCATTTATATATTTGTATTATCTTATTCATCTTTATTCGACTTTATTCTATTTTCATTCTATTTTATTTTATACATTTTTATCCTATCCTATTGTTGCTGCAAGGTCAACAGAGCAAAAACCAAGAATTCCACTCTCTGTGCTGTAAACGTATAGCAATGTGACAATAAAGATTCTGATTCTGATTCTGACCTTTGCACCCACTGCCATTACTTGAGGTGCCATTTGAGCTTATTGGTATGGACCTCATCGGGCCATTTCAAGTGCTCGAGGATATCATTTAGAAATTCAGACTGACCTGGGCACTGCCTTTATGTCGCAAACACTAAGCGAACTGTATGGGTTACTGGGAATTCTTCAATTTGAACCAGCATGTACCATCCCTAGACAGCGGAGCGTAGAGTGGTTCAATAAAACCTTGAAACCCATGATTCATGAATTCATTCACGAGGACACGTGTAATTGAGATTAGGCCGCTAGACCCTCTGTTGTTTGCGACACGAGAGGTGCACCAGATTTTCTCCCTTTGAGCTGCTGTTTGGCAGAAAACCAACTGGGGTTTTGGATCTAGTTAAAGGAAATTGGGAGGAAGGTTTGAGCCGGAGTAAAAACTAAATCCAGTACATCCTGGACCGAAGAGCGAAACTCCACACACTGGGGCAGTTGTCAGGGGACAATTTGCTCAAGGCTGAGGAACGTCAACAGTGCCTATACAAGGGGGGCTAGATTAAGGCAATTTTCGAAATTATTGTATTGTTGTCCAGCTCAAAATTCACCAAGTGGCAGGGACCCTTTGTGGTCACACGTCGAGTGGGCGATGTCGACTATGAGGTTGTGTGTTCTGATAGGGGAGGGGAGACACTGTCACTTCAATCTCCTAAAAGCATGGAGAGAGAACCTGTTTCTCAGATGATGATGATGATGCAAGAGAGATATGAGTTGGGGCCTGAGGTGACAAATTCCACCATTCCGGCCTCGCTCCTTTACGGTAACCAGGCAACCATCCAAGAAAACAGATGTCGTCATGTTGCTACAGTGCTGATGTGTTCTAGTTATAGTCTGGTGCTGGATGGCCAAGCCTCACACAGCACCAGACTATAGGGCGCCGCGTGACGACCCTATAGGTTGTCTGAGCACAAAATAAAAGTGGTTCAGAGAGAATTAAAGGCCATGCTGGAGATACTTTTGGGGTAATAGAAGAGTTCCACAGTGGTGTAGTGCCATTGCTCTTGTGGTTAAGAAGAATGGGTCTATTTGGTTCTGTGTGGACTATCGCAAGGTGAATGATGTGTCATTGTGTCACAGTTCGATGCCTACCTGATGCCCCGTTTCAACAAACTCCTACAGTAGATCGGCTACACAGCTTGCTTTTACATAATAATAATAATAATGGATTGGATTTATATAGCGCTCTTCGTGACACCCCAGTGACCCCAGAGCGCTTACAGAGTCCATTATTCGTTCATACACAGTCATACCGGTGGTGGTAAGCTACAATTGCAGCCAGAGCTGCCCTGAGGCAGACTCACGGAAGCGTGGCGAATAATCATCGCCTACGGCCCCTCCGACCACCACCAACATTCATTCACCCATGACACTAGATTTAACCAAGGGCTACAGACAGATCTCCAGAAATCATCTTTCTCCACTCCGTATGGCTTGTACCAATTTTTCTTTTTTTTTATCCACTTTTTCTCCCATTTTCTATATTTTCTCCCATCCCAATTTCGTATCATCCAATTCAACCCTCCCCTGTCACGAACGCTGTTTCTTGCCTCCCACAAGCCGGCTGCAATGTGGACTAAGTCATACATAGCACAAGTCCCCTCCGGTACTTGAGGTAACAGCAGTCGCATCTTTTCACCTGTGCAGCTCGATCTCTCAGTGGTGAGGAGTAACGTGTGGGAGGCTCACGCTGCCCCCGACACTTCCTGATTCCACTGCGCAGGCGCACCAACCGACCTGTAGGAGTCGCTGTCCACAACGCCCGATCCCCACCCATCAGTTTCCCACCCCCTAATACGGCCAATGTGTATTAGTACGGACGACCAGCTAAACTGAAAGCAAATGTGGAGCGCTGGGCTCGAACAGGCAAGCCCAGCGTCTCCAGATTTAGTGGCGAGCGCCTTGCCCACTACGCCACGTAGCCGCCCCCAGCTTGTACCAATTATGTGACACTTCCTTTCTGGTTGTTCAGGGCCCCAGTCACATTCCAATGCCTCATGGACTGGGTGCTCAGCTAGAGGCGTAGTTTTATATTGGGACGCTGGGGACATGTCCCTACCAAAGCCACGGGAACAGTACAGTAACTGTGGAAAACTGTGTGAAAACTGTAGTTTTAGTATTATAATTCACAACATCACAGTCGTGCAACAGAACCTTTTTAAATGTCTACCTCTGTTGTAAATCTCACATCCTAATGTGTCAGTGACCATATAGTAAAGTCATAGGCACACCTGTAGGCTATTTAATCTCTGAAATACTGTAGCCTTCTTTTGGTAAGGTTTTTTTGACCAATTTGCTATCAATTTGTATGCAGCAAGTGCACACGTAGGCCAAATGCATCAGTTCAGGAGGTTAATTAAAGCATCATCTGATGCTCTTTGTCACTCAAATTAGTGCTAAAAGATGTTCTTTTTAAGTTTCCCTACCAAAGCTCTAATCAAACCCACGCCCCTGGCTCCAGCCCCCACACTCCATATGCTGCTGCCTATCCGGATGACGTTATCATCCAGAGTGACAGTTGGGAGCAGCACATGCAGCAACGGGCCACAGTGCTCGGGGGCTTTGAAGCAAGCGGGGCTCCCGGCCAACCAGAAGAAGTGTGCAGTCGGACGGAGGGAGGTTTGGTATAATGGAGTACCACTTGGGCTGTGGGTAGATAAAACAGCAGCCATTTCAGCTTGCCCTCAGCCCAAGACCAAAAAAGAGGTGAGCGGGTTCTTGGAGCTGGTGGACTATTAAAGATAGTTTATTCCCGCTCACTGATCTGACCCGAAAAGGTGCCGCCGAACCGCTCCAGTGGACAGAGCAGTGCCAGCTGGCGTTTATGAGAGCGATACATGCCTCTCCTGTACACACCTGACTTCTCTCTTCCTTTTGTCCTGCAGAGAGGTCGTCGGATAATCAGAAGGTTCTCCTCCCGGGCAGCTTGTCGAAGTGTCCTTGAGCAAGACACTTAACCCCTCATTTCTCCTGATGAGCAGGTTGGCACCTTGCATGGTTGCTTCTGCTGTCGATGTGTGAGTGAATGGGTGAATGTGAGAAACAAAGAAAGGGGGGGGGGGGGGAAGCGCTATATAAATGCAGCATTTACCATTTTGCATACCGACACCTTGGACAGAGGGCTGGGGGCCCTTTTTGTCCCATGTGGTGGAGGGTGTCGACCGGCTGATGCTGTACAGCACTATTGAGAAGGAATGTCTCCTGGGGGGCTCAATCACCCTCTGTTACCCCCTGGGGTGCTCAATCACCCTCTGTTACCCCCTGGGGTGCTCAGTCACCCTCTGTTACCCCCTGGGGTGCTCAATCACCCTCTGTTACCCCCTGGGGTGCTCATTCACCCTCTGTTACCTCCTGGGGTGCTGCTCATTCAATCAATCAATCAATCAATCAAATGTATTTATATAGCACATTTAGCTTGTCAACCAAAGTGCTTTACTAAGAACAAAGACAAGTATAGAATAAACAGAAAGAACAACCAACGGATAGACAAAGGAAAACAGAACAACATGTCAACAAGCAAGGCAAGAGTCAAAGTGAGTCAGGGAAGGCCAGACGGTATAGGTGGGTTTTGAGTTTCGATTTAAAAGACTCGATGGAGGGGGCAGATTTAATGGACATGGGGATGCTGTTCCAGAGGTCAGGGGCTGCGACCGCAAAAGCACGCCCCCCCCTAGACTTGAAATTCGACCTACGGGTGGTTAAGAGACCCTTGTCAGACGATCTGAGGGCCCTGGCGTTGGTATAGGGGGTGAGGAGGTCTGCTAGGTAAGCAGGGGCCTTACCATTAAGGGCTTTGTAGACCAATAAGAGGACCTTGAAGTCTATTCTAGAGCGCACCGGGAGCCAGTGCACCCTCTGTTACCTCCTGGGGGGCTCATTCACCCTCTGTTACCTCCTGGGGGGCTCATTCACCCTCTGTTACCTCCTGGGGGGCTCATTCACCCTCTGTTATCTCCTGGGGTGCTCATTCACCCACTGTTACCTCCTGGGGGGCTCATTCACCCTCTGTTACCTCATGGGGTGCTCATTCACCCTCTGTTACCTCCTGGGGTGCTCATTCACCCTTTGTTACCTCCTGGCATGAAGGACACCTCTGGCTTTGCAACCTTCTCAGTTCACAGTGAGGCCAGGAGCACAGATGGTGGTGTCTGACTTCCTCTGCCGCTCTCGTGAGGAGGAGGCTGTCAGCTGTTGAGGTATGGGGAGCTGAAGTGGCAGTAAGAAGGTTAATTGACACAAGTGTTGTCGGTCGGGTTGATTAACCTCTCTCCCTTTATGTTCACAGTGAGTCTGGGACCGCGATGACACACACACACCCACTCACACGGACCTAAAATGAGAGAGAGCATGCTGAGAGCGCTCTGACCGCTTATTAATATTGCATGTTTATGTTGAGTCAAATTGTTCCTGTGTGGAATTATTTGTAATAAGAGCCGGCGTGGCTGGTGATTGAAGCATTGAAACGGACTCTGCGTTCTGAGTTGGATCAAAACCAGGGGGCAGCTAACCGCTACAGCTCCTTAGTGACGTTTCTTAGAAACCAGTGTTGTTTTGCTCTTTTCGTTTACAGGAATTGGAGCAGTAAACAGGAAGAATTCTGGCAGGCGGGCTTATTTTTCCTCAGCGGTTCAATAAGTCATTTTCAAAAAGACCATGAATAAGTTATGAGGTTATGAATCAAACGCTCACCACCTGTCGCCCTCGTGTGCGCCGACACCGCCACCAGTTTTCCCACTGCCATGCGTATATTTAGTCCCGTCGAGGACCCTGGAGTGTTTGTCTTATGCAGCGAGGGCACAGGTGTTTTCTTGCCACCCTGAGCACTCAAGGACCTCTCGTCTTGGTTTACTTAACGCCCGCCCCCACCCACCACCAGCGCAGACCAACCCACCCCACCCCTCCTTTCCCCCTTTCCCCTGCCCTCATTGTCACCCAAGTGTGAAAGAAAGCTCCTCTTGAAGGCCCTTCCCCGCCCCCCACCCCGAGTCCTGAAGGGGCCACCTCTCAAGAGAGGCGCTGACCCTCCACTCCAGAACCGTTTGCCATAGATGTTTCAAAACCATCTGACCTGACTGTGCTAACTGGAGGCTATTTTGAGAGAGGGATGGCAAAACCGTCTGCTCCTCGCAACAGGCTGTCGGGGGGGGGGGGGGGGGGGGGGGAATGGGGGATTGCTAAGGGAGAGTGTTCGCTGGGTGAGTGGGTGGATAGGGTTCCTCCTGTTCGTGTGTGTGTGTGTGTGTGTGTGTGTGTGTGTGTGTGTGTGTGTGTGTGTGTGTGTGTGTGTGTGTGTGTGTGTGTGTGTGTGTGTGTGTGTGTGTGTGTGTGTGTGTGTGCGTGCGTGTTTTTGTGCACGTCAGCGTGTATATCTGTGTAATTAGGCAACATGATTGGTCACCAAGTATAGTCTTGTGTTGCTGCAGGCCAGTTGGATTGCTGGTGAAACAGGATATTTCACACTCTTGCAAAACTCAGACACCAGAGTCTCCATCATTATTCACTGAAAATATGTAGTTTATGATTTTACTTTTATCATCAACATCAAGGACATGTAAAGGCATAATAATAATAATAATAATAATAATAATAATAATAATAATAATAATAATAATAATAATAATAATAATAATAATAATAATAATAATAATAATAATAATAATAATAATAATAATAATAATAATAATAATAATAATAATAATAATAATAATAATAATAATAATAATAATAATAATAATAATAATAATAATAATAATAATAATAATAATAATAATAATAATAACTGTTACAAATATACAATATTGCTTGAGATCCCATGTATAGTATTTGTATATCGTTTGATATCCCTTGTATATTCTTTGTACATATACACGGAATATCCCTTTACCTGGTACAGGACAGACCATAATATTCGTTCTCCTATTGGAAGCGATCCCCTAGGCGCCACGGCCATACCCCCAATGCCGAGTTCAAAGCCACCGCCAAGGCTTGTCTCAACATGCCCAGTTTTGCGCAGGAATACGAGACAGAAATGAGGTTGGCACTAGATTATTCGCCGTACGTATAAATACGTCGCAGGTGGATACAGAAGCACTTAGTCTTAGTTACCCGAAACGTGTTACCCTCAAACGAGTTAACCCAACAAGTTAAAAGCCTTCATCACGAGTCAACGACCAAGTGAAGTGAGCAACTTTGCGTCTAAATAGAGCACTTATAACCGCGTGCGAATAGGATAGTAAAAGTGTCAGAGCTTAGTGAAATAACGTCAAGTTCGACCTAGTTAATGTGAAGTACCGTGCACAGGAGAATCTACACCGGTGAATGCAGAGCCTTTTCCGGCTGGATTATATTGATTTTGGTACTGTGGCTGCTGGACCAAGAGAACCGTCTACCCGCTGCTGTGTGGGATTTACCCGTGAGGAGCATCACTCGAGCCCGTCTCTAGGAGAGGCTGGCTGGCTTTCACCTATGCTGTCGCGCATACTTGGATTATAGCTTCTGCTTTCGTCTGCCGATCAAGGGAGTAATGTACCGCCTCCCGTAGCTGGAGCTTATTGATTCCCCGTTGATCCAGACTTTTGCATTCGAACATTCCTCCCCCCTGCTGGCTTACAACCGGAGGGAACCCCTTAGTATCTCCAGCTGACCTACGAGTGTGCCTTATATAGTTCTTATGCTGCAGGTGGTATTAATTATCCCCTGCGTAATATGCTCATGGACTTACGCTCTTGACCTATTCATGCACATTCTTCGCCTTACAAGCGCAACTCTCAATCTTGATAAGTAATGTAAGATAATCTTCGTGCTCTTCTAATAAATATTCTTCTAAACAGTATTTCTTGTGAAGCCGTGTTATTGTGGGGGTGTTCATCACATATACCTGTGTACTGTATGGCCAGTAGTAATGTACATAACGCAGTAGTGGTTTAATGATACCATACTTATTCAATACAGTCAGGGAATTGTACCCCTCAGTTACAATTGGTCCTTCGAGCCGGAGGGTAATTAGCGTAATATTAATATAATATTAATATTGACATGGCCAGCGGTGAACACTCCACAAACGGCTCTCCTAAGCTAGAACGCCCGACGCGCAGACGGCAGCCACCTTCTTACCTAGAGGACTACGCTGCCAGTCTACTACCTAGCTTTATACAGACGTTAAAGGCGGATAAAATAAGTAAAGCGGATAGCCAAAGTATGTCAAACCCTACCGACCAGGCGACCCTGCCAGTAGAGACCCTAGTGGGTTCTAACGTAACTGACCAAGCTCACGGGGGGGACCAGGAGGGACATGACATGACTTTACCCCCCGACAACGCCAACGGGACAGTCCCCGGAGAGCACCAGGATAAAGAAAGCGCTCCAGGGACGGAACCCGACCCACTACCAGAAGAGACGCACACCCAGGAGATGGACCTCCTCGGAGCGCGACAGGAGAACGGATCTCCAACGAGCACTGCCAGAAGCCGATCACCTCCGCCGGTGTCTTCCCCCAGCGAAGCGGACAAGATGCTGGCGCAGGCATTCATCGCCACCCTGGCAGCCTCCACCGAACGCGATCGACTTCAAGCGCAACAGACGAGCGAGCGCGAACAAGCTGCAGACCAACGAGAGCGCCTTCACGCGCAACTCCAAGCGCAAGCCCTCAGTGAACGCGAACATTCTGCAACCGAGCGAGAGCGCTTCCAGGCGCAACAAAGGAGTGAAGACAACCGCATAAGACTGGAGACCAGACGCCTTCAGACGGAAGAGAACATTGAAAGAAGCCGCGCCGATGCACAGTGCGCCGCCGCCCATGCCCAGCGCGAGGCAGAGCGCGACCGGCTGCAGGCGCAGATGATGGACAAATTGATTGCCATGGCGACACCCTCTCTCTCCGCACGGAGCTCCCGGAGATCATCACGACAAGGGTCTAGGACACATTCCCCTACCCGACCAAGCGACCCGGGACCCCGCCAACAGGAGGATCCTGTCCACGTCTCCGAAACCCCTCCCCGGCCGGTCCATACGAGACCCAGCAACCGGGAAGAACCGGCCTACGTCGCCGAGAGACTGAACAGAAGACTCCAGGACCTAGCAGAGGAAGAGGAAGAGGAAGAGGAGGAATGTCAAGCCGACCAGCAGCAACGTACTCTGGACCAGGAGGCCCAGTACAGCCCCGACCAGCAGCAACGTACTCTGGACCAGGAGGCCCAGTACAGCCCAGACGTCAGCCCTGAGTCACTGCGCTACAAACCCCCGACTCAACTCACGGGTGAGTTTGACGCACCGCCAGCCCCGAGGAACAGCACCTGGGTACCCGGGCTTCGGTACCCACCAAGTACCAGCCCACGACGACACGTACGGGGAGACTCGCCCAGGAGGCCTCTCCCCCAACGCTCACCGATGTGTCAGCCATCCATGGCATCGTACCTTGGCACACCGACGTTCCCGGATTTTACACGCGAGGACAGAGCACAGTACACGGAGCTACGGATGTGCTTAGAGACTATGCTGTCCGATGTCCCCGATGAGACGTACAAGTATGCTATCCTACTCAAGCACCTGAAGGTGCCCAGAGCGCATAATATAGCGCTGGCATATTCCAACTCAAGTACGCCATACACCGCGGCTCTAGTAGCCCTCGACCAACGTTATGGACGCATATGGGACTACGTGATACAAGAGATAAGAGACATCGACCGTCTCCCCCCAGCCAGAGACAACAGAGCATTAGATGACCTCTCTATCAAGGTACAGTCCCTGGTAGGGATGCTGGGGTCCCAAAAGGAGAAAGGGATATATGAACTGTACGCTAACTCTAATGTAGAAAGGATATTAGAGAAGCTCCCTCCCGCCCGACAAGAGCGCTTCAGGCGGCAGAGAGACCACCGCGACCCCAACGGCCCAGAGGCATCCCTCCTAGACCTATCTGAGTTCCTCGCCAGGGAGGTCAGCAGCCTACGACTGGACACGTTCGTGTGGAGTGGACCAAGCCCAAGACCAGGACCTCGGGGATCAAATGATAACCGCCGGTCGGTGACCGTTATGCACCAAGCCGAATCAGTACCGCAGCACAAGAACCACAACACCCCCTCGACGAAAGAGGAGTGGAAGATTGAATGCCAGTACTGTGAAGGGGAACATCGGCTGTATCAATGTGACGATTTCAAGAAGCTGACCACGGACGAGGTGAGTCAGTGGATCAAAGACCACCGCCGCTGCTTCCGCTGTGCGCGCATCCATATGGCAGCTGAGTGCCGTTTGAAGAAGAAGTGCAGCAGGTGCGGTGGCGCCCACTTGGAGGTCCTGCATGACATCAACAGGCGTCCGCCAGGACAACAAAGTGGGCCCGTCGCGGTAATGTACCAGGCCGAGTCGGTGGCACCAGTACCGAAGATCCACCAGACCGCCCCCTACTGTACCTACTGCGATGGCGGACACTGGCTGGCACAGTGCGCTGAATATAAGACACTGAACCCCGTCCAAGTTGACCAGTGGCGTGAGGCGGCCCAGGCGGGCGCCGCTTACCGCGCAGCACTGTGCGGGGCCCACCAGAAGATCCAAGGCAACCGACCAACAGGAGTGCTCCATATAGACCAGCATAGCGGGACCCCCCGAGTGCTCATCAAAGTGGTCAGAGTGCTCCTGAGCTACGAGGACAAGGTCCTGGACACTTAACGCCGTCCTAGACGATGGGTCTGAAAAGACTCTCCTCCTCGCTTCCGCCGCAGCCCAGCGGGGTGCCAAAGGAACAATGACAATACGTACCATCAGAAGAGACCAGAAGACCATAAAGGGTGAAAATGTCTCCTTCAAGATAGCAGCGGTGGACCAGCCCGAGAAGCAGTATAGTATTACCAACGTCTTCACCAGCCACGACATAGGCCTGTCACAGTACACCTACCCCATCCCACAGCTGATGGCGAAGTATGTGCACCTACGTCAACTACCTATACCGCTTATCGACGGCGCCACACCGACCCTGCTCATCGGCTCCGACCACGCGGACCTCATTCTCCCAATTGAGGCGGCCCACATCGGACCCAAAGGATGCCCAGTCGCGGTTCAGACCCGACTGGGGTGGACGCTCCAGGGCCCCCTCTACGGACTTGACAGTCAACCCACGTCTACACGCTGCCTGCACACAAAGGCGAGCGACACCGGCCACTCTCTCGTACAGCCCGTTGAGAGGCTATTGACATTAGGCGAGAGGCCTGTGAGAGAACCGTGGGCACAAGAGGGAGTTCCGAACTCGACCCCCCTCAGCTGCGCTCCAGACGTAGCTGACCTCGAACCCAGCACCCCAAGCGACTCCTTGATGGGGCGGCCGGGAACCGGCCCCTCCTCAGACGGGGTACAGACCGAACAAGAGGACCAGACGGAGGATGTGGAGGCACAGCCAAGCACAGATCAAAGCAGTCTTAGGCCCGCTTCCTCCTAACCCCCCTACCATCCCTTCCAGCCCGTCAGAAGCGGGTCAAGGACGGGGACAACTTAAAAGTGGACACAGTCGTCGTGATTATCGACCAGTCACTACCCCGAGCTATGTGGCCGGCCGGCCGCGTAAGCAAAGTGATCACTGGTGCCGACGGAAAGGTCAGAGCGGCAGAAGTGCTCGTCCAGGGGCGGACATACACCCGACCCGTGGCGAGGCTGATAGAGTTGCCAAGGCTCCCCGACTCTCTTAATGACGACCATGACCCCCTGACTTTGTGAATTGCCCTACTCCTCACAACGGACATTGAGTAGTGGACAAGACGGTTAATCTGTCTCTGCTTATCTAATTAGGTGCGGACTAATTAGGAGGCAGCTGTTACAAAGGGTCAGATTAAACCGAATATATATATTTATTACTTGAGATATATTGTATAATATTTGTATATCGTTTGATATCCCTTGTATATTCTTTGTACATATACACGGAATATCCCTTTACCTAGGTACAGGCCAGACCATAATATTCGTTCTCCTATTGGACAGCGACCCCCTAGGCGCCACGGCCATACCCCCAATGTCTAGTTCAAAGCCACCGCTAAGACATGTCTCAACATGCCCAGGTTTGCGCAGTAATACGAGACAGAACTGAGGTTGGCACTAGATTATTCACCTTACGTATAAATACGTCGCAGGTGGATACAGCAGTTAGTTACCCTCAAACGAGTTAACCCAACAAGTTGAAGCCTTCACCACGAGTCAACGACCACGTGAAGTGAGCAACCTTGCGTCTAAATAGAGCACTTAGAACCGCGTGCGAATAGGATAGTAAAAGTGTCAGAGCTTAGTGAAATAACGTCAAGTTCGACCTAGTTAATGTGAAGTACCGTGCACAGGAGAACCTACACCGGTGAATGCAGAGCCTTTTCCGGCTGGATTATTGCTTTGGTACTGTGGCGGCTGGAGCAGAGAACCGTCTACCCCGCTGCTGTGTGGGATCAACCCGTGAGGAGCATCACTCGAGCCCGTCTCTAGGAAGAGGCTGGCTGGCTTTCACCTATGCTGTCGCGCATACTTGGATTATAGCTGCTGCTTTTGTCTGCCGATCGAGGGGAGTATATGTACCGCCTCCCGTAGCTGGAGCTTATTGATTCCTCGTTGATCCAGACTTTTGCATCCGAACATTCCTCTCCCCTGCTGGCTTACAACCGGAGGGAACCCCCCTTAGTATCTCCAGCTGACCTACGAGTGTGCCTTATATAATTCTTATGCTACAGGTGGTATTAATTATCCCCATCGTAATATGCTCATGGACTTACGCTCTTGACCTATTCATGCACATTCTTCGCCTTACAAGCGCAACTCTAATTCTCAATAATGTAAGATAATATTGATGCTCTTCTAATAAATATTCCAAACAGGACTTTCTTTTTTAAGTCGTGTTATTGTGTGGGTGTTCATCACATATACCTGTGTACTGTATGGCCAGTAGTAATGTACATAACTCAGTAGTGGTTTAATGATACCATACTTATTCAATACAGTCAGGGAATTGTACCCCTCAGTTACAATAGCGTTAAAAACGCATAATCTATGTTTTAAATTATTATGTGTCTAATCTGCCCGTCGCTTATCAATGACTTGTTTGCAGTCAACATTGTCGAAACGGATTGTTTTTTAATCGGTTCATATCCTTTTTATAGCATTTCGGCATTTATTAAAATAAACGGCATTTATTGGATGTTATAATCACAGCACGGGCATACTTCACTCCCCCTCCTTTTCCCCTCATGTTCACCACACGCTCCTCTTCATCCCCCTCTCCATCCACTACACACTCCTCCTCATCCTCTCTTTCTCCATTCACCCCTCCATTCACCCTTATACGACCAGCATCACTTCACTTCACGTCACCTAGCACAGCTGTACTTCATCCCTCTGATTCGCACGCTGCCAGGCACCTCACTCCTCACAGCTGCATCCTATCCCCCGTTGACGAGGTGCCTACTTCAACTCCAAGACGCTGACCAGAAGTCGTTGTGGTATTAAATACCACTACCCAGGTACGATGTCTCTACCTAAAGCTCTGCTGGAATCTACCCTTTGTATTGCCTTGCTCTAACCTGTTTCTCCTGTGCCCCAGGACCACCGTTCCTGCCAGGACGTTCCCTGTCCCAGAGGAGGAACACTTGCTCGCTCACTGCTGCAGCCCCAGCAGCCCCAAGACAAGAACAAGGACCACTTGCCCGCTCGCTGCCACAGCGGCAGCCGCAAGACAAGAACTATAACCCCGTTCTATTCCCCTCCAATTCCTGTGCTACTGCTTTCATTAAAACCCTTGAAACGCTCCAATCTCCTCTCCTGTGTGTATTCAGCAATTGGGCTGTGTTCCAGACCACATTCTCACAGTATACCACGACCAAGATGACAGCACCAGCTGCACACGAGATCGAGGAATGGAGGAAGTTTCAGAAGCAGTCTGTGAGTATAATCAACGGCCAGACCGCCCGAGTAGATCAACTCGCTCACTCCATAGACGCCGTCATGGCTCAGCTGGCCGCTCTCACCCTTGACTCTGCTGAGCGAGAAAGACAATTTGACCGTATCGAGGCACACGTCGCACAGCAGGCTCCACCAGCCTCTTCCCCCGCTGCAGCGATACCCCCGCATAGGGAGCCTCCTGTCCCCGCACCAGGAAGTGTCTCCAAGTGCAGAGCTTTTTTATTTCAGTGCTCGTTAGTGTTTGAACAACAACCATACACGTTTCACAGCGATAGGTCTAAGGTAGCTTACCTATCGGCTCTGCTCACGGGCGCGGCGCTGGAATGGGCTACCGCTCTCCACTTCAACAATTCCTTCCTCTGCTATTCGTACTCCGAGTATGTCGACGACATGCGTAAAGTATTCGACCACCCTCCAGGTGGCTTAGATGGGGCCTCCGGCTTGTTTACGATCCGCCAAGGAGGTCGCAGTGTGAGCGAATACGCGATCGAATTCCACATCCTAGCAGCCGGCTCTGACTGGGGGGACACGCCACTGCGAAGCACCTTCCGCCAAGGCTTGAGCGACGTTTTAAAAGACGAACTCGTGTCCAAAGAGAAACCAAACTCCCTAGACGAGCGAATCCAGTTGGCCAGGGAACTGGACATGCGTCTTCGTGAACGTCGTCGAGAGAAAGCTAGCACCACTCGTCCGCCTGTCCCCGGTCCAACTCGCTCCCCCCGCGCCGGCCGCGCAGAAAGTAGTTCCTCTGAACCCATGGATCTCGATCGTTCACGCCTTCCTCCCAGCGAACGCCGTCACCGGCTCGCCACAGGAGCATGTCTATACTGCGGACAATTAGGTCACTCTGTTGTCTCGTGCTCGCTTCGCCCAAACGACGGGGCTCGACAGTAGCGCTGGGCGTCTGTTCGAGTCTTGATATCGCTCCCAGCTCCGGCCCAAACATGCTATTCAGCGCTACGCTGTGTCTAAATAACCAATCGCTCCCGCTGCTCGCCCTGGTTGACTCAGGGGCCGACGAGAACCTCATCGACGCCGGGGTAGTCTCCCGTTACCACATTGCTACTGACGACTTGCCGATACCCCGTGACGCCAGGGGGTTAAACGGGAAACTGCTCACACGGATAACTCGCCACACCATACCCATCCGCCTCCTGTTATCCGGAAATCACAGCGAGAATATTCGGTTTCATGTTACCAGCTCTCCCCACAATCCCATCGTCCTGGGCATGCCTTGGCTCAAATTACACAACCCCGTTATCAATTGGCCTACCGGCCTAGTGACCAGCTGGAGCGCCCACTGCCACGTCGCATGCCTACAATCGGCTCGGCCGCCACTAGGGGCCGCTGGTTCTCACCCCCCCAATGAAAACATTGACCTGTCTGCTATTCCCCCTGCCTACCATGATTTAAAAGCGGTATTCAGCAAGCAACAGGCTCTCTCCCTGCCTCCTCATCGCCAATACGACTGTGCTATTGATTTACTCCCCGGAGCGCCACTCCCCGCTAGTCGCCTGTTCAACCTCTCACGCCCAGAGAGGGAATCAATGGAGAAGTACGTCCACGAGTCCTTGGCCTCAGGCATAATCACCCCCTCCTCCTCTCCTGTCGGCGCAGGATTCTTCTTCGTTTCCAAGAAGGATCGTTCCCTTCGCCCCTGTATCGACTACCGGGGTCTCAACAATATCACAGTAAAGAACAAGTACCCCCTGCCTTTAATCAACTCTGCTTTTGAGCCCCTGCAACGTGCCACCATCTTCACAAAGCTGGACCTCAGGAACGCCTATCACCTTGTTCGCATGCGGGAAGGAGACGAGTGGAAGACAGCCTTTAAGACACCACTCGGCCACTTCGAGTACAAGGTAATGCCCTTCGGACTGACCAACGCCCCTGCTGTCTTTCAGGCCCTCGTCAATGACGTTCTCCGCGACGTACTCCACCGCTCCGTTTTTGTCTATTTGGATGACATTTTGATCTTCTCCCACTCCATGGAGGAGCATGTCCAGCACGTCCGCCGGGTCCTCCAGCGTCTTCTGGAGAACAAGCTGTTCGTCAAGGCGGAGAAGTGTGAGTTCCACGTCTCTTCCATCGGCTTCCTCGGCTACATCATTGAGGGCGGCAAGATCCGGGTGGACCCCGAGAAGATCAGAGCGGTGTCCGACTGGCCCCGTCCCACCAACGTCAAGCAGCTCCAACGCTTCCTGGGGTTTGCCAACTTCTATCTGCGCTTCATCAGGGACTACAGCCTGGTCGCGGCGCCCCTCACCCAACTCACCTCGCCCTCCGTGCCCTTCGTCTGGTCCGACAAAGTGGACTCCGCCTTTGCCGAGCTGCGCCGGCGTTTCACCACCGCACCCATCCTCGTCCAGCCGGACGCGTCCCACCAGTTCGTGGTGGAGGTGGACGCCTCCTGCACCGGAGTAGGGGTGGTCCTTTCCCAACGCTCCGTCACTGACCAGAAACTGCACCCCTGCGCCTTCTTCTCGCACCGCCTAACCCCAGTCGAGGTCAACTATGACATCGGAAACCTGGAGCTCCTGGCGGTCAAACTAGCCCTGGAGGAATGGAGGCACTGGCTGGAAGGATCGGAGGTCCCCTTCCTGGTCTGGACGGACCACAAGAACCTCGCCTACGTCTCGACGGCCAAGCGCCTGAACTCCCGCCAGGCTCGCTGGGCGCTGTTCTTTGCCAGGTTTAATTTCACCCTGACCTACAGGCCTGGTTCCAAGAACACCAAGCCAGACGCCCTCTCCCGGCAGTTTGTCCCTGAGGAGGGTCCTCTCCACATCCTGTCTGGTGGCCGCCGCCACCTGGGAGATCCAGTCCATCGTCAGGGAGGCTCAGCGTGCCCAGCCGGACCCAGGTAACGGTCCACCTAACCAGCTTTTTGTCCCTGACCTTGTCCGCTCCCAGGTGCTCGAGTGGGTTCACGCTTCCCGGTTCGCTTGCCACCCTGGGATCGCTGAAGAGGCACTTCTGGTGGGTCACCATGAGAGAGGACACCCGCGTCTTCGTCCTGGCGTGCACCGTCTCGACCACCCGCCGGGCTCCTTCGTCCGCTCCCTGTTGCCGGCCGGCCCTGGTCGCACGTCGCCCTGGACTTCGTCACCGGCCTTCCCCTCTCACACGGTAACACAGCCATCCTCACCATTGTTGACCGTTTCTCAAAGGCGGTGTACTTTGTTGCTCTCCCCAAACTCCCCTCTGCTGCAGAGACCGCTGACCTGATGGTGCTCCACGTCTTCCGACTCCATGGGATCCCGACGGACATCGTCTCCGACAGGGGCCCTCAATTCATATCCCAGGTCTGGAGGGCTTTCTGTCGGGCTCTGGGGGCCACGGTCAGTCTCTCCTCCGGGTTCCACCCGCAGACCAACGGCCAGTCGGAGCGGGCCAACCAGGACCTGGGATCCGCACTCCGCTGCGTGACAGCCCGGGACCCCTCCGGCTGGAGCACCTTCCTGCCGTGGGTCGAATACGCCCACAATTCCCTGTCTTCGGCGGCCACAGGTCAGTCCCCCTTTGAGTCATCTTTGGGCTACCAACCCCCGCTGTTCCCTGCCCAGGAGGAGGAGATCGCCGTGCCGTCGGTGCAGGACAATCTGGGAGGAGACAAGGGCCGTGCTGCTCCGCACTACGGACCAGAACCGGTGCTTCGCCGACCGCCACCGGACCCCGGCTCCCGACTATAAACCAGGTCAGATGGTATGGCTCTCGTCTCGGGACCTGCCACTCAAATCCGTCTCACGAAAACTAACCCCCCGTTTCGTGGGGCCCTACAAGATCCTGTCCCTCATAAATCCCTCTGTTGTCAAACTCCAGCTCCCCTCCCATATGCGCATCCACCCCTCCTTCCATGTCTCCCAGCTCAAACCGGTGGTCTCCAGTCCCCTGTCTCCCCCTGCTCCAGAGCCTCCTCCTTCGCTGGTGATAGACGACCACCCGGCCTACGTGGTCCGGGAGTTGCTGGACATGCGGCGCCGCGGCCGCGGCTTCCAGTATCTGGTCGACTGGGAGGGCTACGGCCCGGAGGAGCGGAGCTGGATCTCCCGGCAGATGATCCTGGACCCGGGTCTCGACCGGGATTTTCATCGGGCTCACCCTGACAAGCCTGGGCCGCCGGGAGGCGCCCGTAGAGGGGGGGGTCCTGTTATAATCACAGCACGGGCATACTTCACTCCCCCTCCTTTTCCCCTCACATTCACCACACGCTCCTCTTCTGTTCTAAAAGATAAGATGGTACATATAGCCTTCCTGCAAGAAACATTCTTATCAGAAATTGAACATTTAAAGCTACAAAAGGATTGGGTGGGACAAGTGTATTTTTCTTCATACAAAAGTCACAGTAGGGGAACTGCTATTCTAATCAATAGAAACACACCATTTAAATTAGAGAAAAAAATTACTGACCCAAATGGGCGATATGTTTTGATTTCAGGTTCTATTAATGGAATATCTACCACTTTCCTTAATATCTACGCTCCTAACACAGATGACCCTGCATTCATGTCAGATATGGTATTGATTTTCAACGAAAACTGCAAAGGATTTGGGGTCATAGGCGGAGACTTTAACTGTGCACTGAATCAGAAGATGGACAAGACCACACAGTCTAAAAGTAACAAACCAAAGTCCATAAAAGTACTCAAAGGTTTATGCAAAGAAAGTGGCCTAGTTGATGTGTGGCGGGAACTAAATCCAAAGGTTAAAGACTACACTTACTATTCAAACGCCAATGTCTCATATTCTAGGGTTGATTACTTTTTGATCTACTCAAGACATCTTCACATGGTAAAAAACTGTTGTATCAATCCAATCACACTATCAGACCATGCGAGAATTGACTTGACCGTTCGTCTGGATGGAGAAAAGTTCACTCGTAGGCAATGGAGATTCAATACCTCATTGCTGAGGGATGAAACATTTAGATCAAAAATGAAGGTATGGATTAAAAATTACATAGATGAAAACAATGATCCTAGCATGGACCCAAACATAATCTGGGAAGCTGCAAAAGCCACTTTAAGAGGACATATTATCTCATACACATCATTTAGTAAAAGGGAAGAAATCGCACACACAAAAGAACTAGAAAAAGAAATTGAAAGATGCGAAGCCCTCCATAAAGTTGCAGCAACAGAAGACAACTGGAAACATTTATTAACTGCCAGAGCCAAATTAAATATCAAGACTACAAATATAATCATGCAACAAATGAATCAGGTTAGACAAAAACACTATGAATTTGGCAACAAACCCAGTAAACTATTAGCCCATCAACTAAAAAAAGAACAAGCCGAAAGGACTATAAAAGCAATTCGGTTCAAGGGCAACATCACACATCATCCAAAAGAAATCAATCAGGCATTCCAGGAGTATTACAATATACTATACAAATCTCAAAGTAATTACACACAGGAGGAACTGGATAGATTCTTAGAAGGTATCAAAATGCCAAAGCTCTCAGAATCAGATCAAGAGAGTCTTAATGCACCCTTTACCGAACAAGAAATACTAGCAACAATTAATTCAATGCCTATAGACAAAAGTCCAGGACCAGATGGCTTCCCGGCACAGCTATATAAGGAGTACTGGAATGACTTGAAACCCATTTTTATGGGAATGATTAACAACTTTGGACGCAACAAGGCACTTCCTCAAACAATGAGCTTGGCAAACATCACAGTACTGCATAAAAGTGGTAAGGATCCACTAGACTGTTCATCATACAGACCTATAAGTCTTTTAGATCATGATTATAAGACTATCACCAAAGCATTAGCGAAAAGACTTGAAACCATCACGCCGAAATTGGTAAACCCAGATCAGGCTGGATTTGTTAAGGGAAGATATGCTACCGATAACATCAGAAGGTTATTAAATATAACCAATCATTTGAATCTAAAACAGAGGCCCTCTCTACTCCTATCTCTGGATGCAGAGAAGGCTTTTGACAGAGTCGAGTGGAACTTTCTTTTTAACGTGTTGCAAAAACTTAATATAGGGTCAAATTTTATCCAGTGGATTAAAGCAATTTATCAAACTCCAAAAGCAGCAGTTATTACTAATGGCAATACATCTGATCCGTTTCTCTTAATGAGAGGAACAAGACAGGGGTGCCCAATGTCAAGCTCATTATTCGCAATAATAATAGAAATTTTGGCTGCATCTGTACGAGACAACATTAACATAAAAGGAGTGTATATCGATAAGGTTGAACACAAAATATCTTTATATGCTGACGACATTGTTCTATACATTGAGCAACCAGAAAACTCCTTATTACATCTGTATAACACAATCGAACAATTTGGAAAGTACTCAGGATACAAGATAAATTATAATAAATCTAATGCATGTCTCCTACATATGAAACCAACAAAAGAAATGCAGAAATCCTACCCATTTCGATGGTCACCAGGAGGCTTCAAATACTTGGGAGTACACTTTACACCGCAATTAAATGATTTATTTGAAAAAAATTACACTCCTCTTACAATTGAAATTAACACAGATCTAGGTAGATGGGACAAACTACCCCTATCCCTTCTAGGAAGGATAAACGTCATCAGGATGAATATCCTTCCGAGATTGAACTTTCTCTTTCAAAATGTACCCTGCTACCTATCTATAACATATTTTAACATATTGAATAAACGTATCTCAACATTTATTTGGTCCAATAAAAAACCAAGGATTAAATTACTGACTCTTATGAAACCTGAGTCCATGGGTGGTCTAGGTCTTCCCAATCTCCAACACTACTACTGGTCAGCCCAACTTCAAACTATAGTATCATGGTCATTGGGAGGACCAGACTCACACTGGATACAGATAGAAGCGGGACAGGTTGATCCTTTACCTCTAAACTCTCTTTTTTTTATAAAGAATTTTGACAAAATAGAAAATATAAAGCAATATTTCACGGTTGTGAATACCCTATCTGCATGGAAAGATTGCTCGAAAAAGTTTGGCATAACTAAATGCATCTCTGTTTATTCACCTATTCATCAAAACCCTGACCTAAAAAAATATTTTCATTCAACTGATATAAACAAGTGGAGACACTTGGGGGTAACTCAACTTAAAGACCTTTTTCATAAAAACTGGAAATTAAAAGCATTTCAGGAGCTAAGAGAAGAATACAACATTCCTAACTCAGACTTCTTAAAATATATGCAAATTCAAAGCACTTTAAGTTCACTTACTAAAGAAAACAAGTTAAGCTTTGAAATGACAGAATTGGAAGAAAAACTAACTACCTCATCCACAATTAAAGGTCAAATCAGTGAACTATATGAAATTCTAACTAATGAATGCCAAACAGTCTTCCCAGCTCTATTAAGATGCTGGGAGACGGACCTGGCAACGAAATTTGAAGAAAACAATTGGCAAGATATCTGTGATCGAACTTTCTTTCCCTTTACAAGCAATAAGATCAAAGAAAGTAATTTCAAATTTATTCATAAATTCTACCTTACTCCTGTAAAAATGCACAAAATCTCGAAAGAAAACTCACCAAATTGCCCAAGATGTAAAATTAAAGAAGGAACATTTCTGCATATGTTCTGGCAATGTAGCAAATTGAAGCATTTCTGGAACAAGATCCACTTATTTACTAAATCTGTCATGGAGTTGGAATTTGAGTTATCACCATGTGTCTATCTATTAAATAATATAACAAACTGCCACTTAGACCAAAAGAAATGCAGACTGTTGGTATACATAACATATTTTGCAAAGAAATGTATACTTCTTCTATGGAAAAATGAAATCGCACAAACATTCAATATGTTCATAGAACAAATATCTCAGTTTCTTCCCTTAGAAAAGATAACGCTTGAAAAGCACAACCAGGGTCACTTATTTCAAGAACTTTGGAATCCACTCTATACTCAACTGGAAACTCATAATGTAGTCCTATAAATGTGTCATATCTAAATAACAGATGTGGAGTTTTAGCAGATTAGATTAGCTGATCTGTTGAGGCTCGTTGTCTGCGTATAAGTGCCTGGTTGCCTGCGCATGGCTGTCAAACCCTGCCCCCACGGGGTCGGGTCTGGGAAAGGGAGCTGAACACGCAGCGGCCCGGACCCTTCTCTGTCGGAGTAGCCATCGATAAGCGGGTGTGAGCAACTGGGTGCTATAAAATGTCACTGTTTACAATACCGACATTTGCACTTTTATTCCTTATTCCTTATTTACTTATGATTTACCTACTGTCCCTTTATTTTATTTTATTTTACTTTATTTTTATTATTATTATTTTCTTTTTTTTGTTGTCTAATTGTTTATTTGTGTGTATGTGGGCAAGTGTATGTGTGTATGTGTGTGTGTGTATGCCTGTATGCGCGTGTGTGCGCGTGTACATGTGTGTATGTCCCAGTGTGTGTGAGTGTGAGTGAGAGATGGGAGAATGGATTGAGTGGGGAGCACAAGGAAAATTGTTAAAAATTGTTCATGAGAGTGACACTGAACATTCTGTAGATCTGTCGATTGAATGTGAAACCTCATGAAAAATAAAAAGATTTAAAACAAAAAAAATAAACGACCATTTGCGTCGTCGGCACTCAATGAATGAGTGCCGATAAGATGATAAGACGAAAATACACGTCGCTGGCACTCAAAGTGTTAAAAATGAAGATTATTATTATTATTATACATTTTTAAAGTGCTTTTCAAAACAAGTTAGAAAGTGCTGCACAGAAGACTAAACAATACCAAACCCATAGAGAAAACAAAAATTAAAGACCTTACAAGTTACAATCTATACTGTAGATGAAGAGGGAGGATACAAATGTATATACTAAACAAAGAGATTGATTATTTAAATGTTTTTTCATAAAAGTACATACAAAGAAGCTGAAGTGTTGTGAAGAGTTTATTGTGCAAGGCAGGGGACTTTCCCCATGTGGCAGGGGGCAATCTGAAGACCTTTGGCTGTGCGCAGGCTTGTGGGGGTACAAAGCTCTGTGGTGTAGCCAGGGGCTAGACTCCATTGGGCCTCGACAGTTAATAATAACATCTTAAAATCAATCCAAACTTTTGTTTGCATGTTGTGGTGTGGCTTAAAATATTCTTCTTAAATGTGCTGCACTGTCTGAAGCTGCCCGGCTCACTCGACACAGCCAGAACTGTAACCACATTATGTAAAATATAATCTGGAACTAAATGAAGTCTGGAACCTTGAAATAAATAAAAAGAATCAATTGAATATAGACATTGACAAATATACAGTAGGTCATGGAAATTATGCCATCATGGGATTTGATTATCAAAAATGTGTAGGGCCTCTGTCATTTGCATGGACCTGTCAGTTGTACGCATGACGCTTAAAGCATTCTCCAATCATAGAAAATGGAAATTAAGCCGTGATAAATTCTCAACATTTGGCCTGTTGGCTGTTGGCACACAATCCTTTTTTTTCTTTTTTCTTTTGCAACTGCCTATGTTTTGTGCCTCTTAAATGTCAGTACGCACTCTGGGCCTCTGGGAAAGAGCCTGATCAACAGGTTGAGCAATGGAACATGCCAGCTACTGAGAGCATAGCCTCTCTCTGTGCATCTGAAACACCATCTCCCTCTGTGGGATTTGACAAATGGAGGTAGGAAAGTCTGCCACGGTCAAAGTCGGGCAGGCATGATGGATGACGTTTTGAAACACAGAGCTAAGAGAGAAGTGGCCCACATGCAAAAAGCATCTCACGTTTGAGAATTGCTCTCAAGTGGCCAAAGTATTATTTATGAGTATGAGGCCTTGTCCACACTTACACAGGTGTTTTTGAAAATGCTAGCTTTTATGCGTTTTTGGCTTTTTCATCCAACATTCAAACTATGTTTTAGGTCACTGAAAACTTCACTGAAGACCTTCTTGAAAACTCCTGCCCCAGGGTGCAGATAATAATTTTTTAAATTTTTTATTCTGTTTTTAGAAATACAGTGTATTCGTGTGGACGGGTGATACCGGAGCTTATGGAAAACGTTGACATCATGACAAATGGCCCGTTCACATGTATAAAGTTTTTTTATATTTTCTTTGGTGGAAAGAAGGGGCGGTTTTAGGACATGCCATCAGGTAATTTCATAATGGTTTTTGTGTTGTTGTGCGGACAGAGAGGATTTCTAAAACACTTGTTTTTTTTAAACAAAGGAGGAAGAACGCTATTTTCAAAAATACCCATGTACGTAATTAAGTGTCTTGGAAGTATCACAATAATCACATTGTAAGATGTTATATATATATATTGTGACATATCTCCTCCCCCCTCCCATGGATATGTGAAGGATGGGAGATACTTCTGTCACGGAAGGAGTGAGTCAATTAGGTAGCTGATTAGTACATTCTATTGCTTTTTCCCCTCTGGATTCTACCTTAAATGCAATAAATACCTGTATTTATTGTGTGGACATTCGCATTTGTTTGTATTTTAACCGTGGCGAGCCTGTATCCTATCAGGTTCGTCACAATATGTATATGTAAATGTGAGCGATATATTGGCCATTTAAGTGTGGTAAGTGCATGTTAAGTATGTTATGTTAAGTGTGTTTTTATGAGCCACTGAATATATGTTGTGTATACTGTGTTGAAATACTCTCAGGTTTGAGAGCGCGGCCCATACTTTATCATAGTGAGGGATTGACATTTACAGCATCTGCTCATTTAACATTAGCAAAAATATGGGCGCCCCAGTGGCGCTGCATGGCCGACCCGGCGACCCGGGGTCGTTATTTGTCGAATGTCTTCCCCCCACTCTCCCATTTCACCTCTCTCTCTCTCTCTACTGGACTGCCCAGTAGAATAAAGCGATAAACGCTAAAAAAATTAAATAAAAACAAAATAAAAATAAATAAAAACATTAGCAAAAATAGGCTAGTCACCAAAAAAATTGCAGTTGGGATTAAAGAAAAATAAAGCTTTTACCATTCTAAAGGAATTTGAATGGTTGATTGAATGGTTAATTTTCTCTATAGGGGAACGAAAAATGGAACTGGTGGTTTGACTTGATTTGATTGTTTATCTTTCTTTTTTCAAAATGGTGACAACACTTGAGCAGTATCAATTCAATCAAATAATTGGTAATCTTGTTGATATCATACATTTTAACAGTGTTCGTTTTTACATCTATCCTATAGGTGAATTGTTTTATCCATCTCACTTTAATAACTTTGACATTCTTTGCACACACTCCATTGTTATTTGTATTGACATTTACAGTATGTTATTTACCATATGTCATAATACACAACACACACACACACACATACACACGCACACACACACACACACACACACACACAGACAGGACACGTCTTAAGAGTGAGTGGGCCCGGTTCCTCTTACGGTTTCTCTTTATGTGTCCCCTGTGTTGGGAGTGTGGAGCTGCCAGCATTGTTCTCTTGCTACCCTGCGGACGCTAACAGATGTGTGTACTTACAGAGGATAAACACAGCTCAGTGGTCCAGGGGGCCATTTCCATGGGATGGGAAGAGAATGGAAAAGAAATAGATCTAAATACTTGTATGTATGTTCTAGTAAATCTAGAGTGTATTGTTAAGTGAAGGTGTCACATAGGTGTATACACACTGTACGCTAGGTATGTGTCAATCTGCTTTGTTTCAGTGTGTGTACACTGTTTCTGGCAGCTGTGTGAGGGGAGCATGATGAAGGAGTGTCTGCATGTTTGAAAATCCTGGCCAGCTCCCACCGGGCTGTGATGTGAATGGTCCTCCTCATGCAGCTCCAGGGTGGGGCTCGTAGGCTTGATGACTGGTCCTCCTCACGCAGCTCCAGGGTGGGGCTCGTAGGCTTGATGACTGGTCCTCCTCACGCAGCTCCAGGGTGGGGCTAATATCAAGCCTCCTTTCCAAGTCTCTGACGTTCAAGTTTATTTCAAGAGGGATGGTATGGCGTGTCAATTCTTGTTTCCCCTCAAGATTTACAACTAACAAGATGGATGCATTTCATAATGTGTGCCACCAAGTGGAATGTGAACTCTGCTAGTTCAGTGGCTTGAGATTTTGCTCAAGGGTTAAAAAAAATCTTTAATGATTGATAATACAAATAATGCCCTCTCCAGTATGGTCATTCACTGCTTTATGTAGAATTTCCATGCAATCAAATATTTGACGTGCCTTGTTTTGAGTAGTTGATCAAATGTGTGCGTTGAAGTGAGCTTGTTATTATACAAAACGTAGCCAAAAAAACTAAAACGTTTGGCAAACTGAAATAATTTTTTTTATTAACAAATAACTGAAACTAAAACTGTCTGCTTCCAAAACGAACTTGATTCTGTTATATTTTTGTCATTTGATCATTGCCATGGTGTGAGTGAAGTGGAGAAAGGATCCACTGAAAGGGTATTGATCAATACATTATCAGTACTGTATACTATATCAGTACTGTACCCAGATTCGGTTCAAACAAGGGACTAAACACGTTTCGCAATTATGCCACAACAATGTGGAACGCCCTACCCAAAGCTGTAAAGGAATGTGAATCCCTGCCCACATTCAAAACCGCTCTTAAAGAGCACCTACGGGAGGCTGCAATTCGAAACTGGCCACCGTAAATGCCCAAAACCCCCACCACCTCCTAATAGACAGTCTCCTCCCCACCGCATGTATATATTCCCTCCCCGCCGTATGTATATTTCTCTCCCACCCACCCACCCCCCCCTAATGTACAGTCCCCTCCCCATCATATGTATATACTCTGTCAGGATCTAGGGGTAACAGTACTGTATATTGGAATACCGTTTATGTCACAAATGTATCAGTACTAAATACCTATATGTCCCTATGCCATAAATGTCATGTATGTTGTGTATGTCATAAATGTCTATATGAATTGAAAATGGGGGACCCTGATGGAAACAAGACAAACTTCTTTCTCAGGTCTGCATCCCCTTAACAATTGTATGTATTGAGCCGTACTGTATTGTACCCATTCTGCAATCTGTTAAATAAAGTTTTCATTCATTCATTCATTCATTCATTCATTCATTCATAGCTACTGAGCCCATCCAAAGTGCAGGTGCCAATAACTCACTCCATACAGGCAAGATAGTAGAAAAACTAAAACTAAAGAAACTAAGGCAACTAAACACAGATACATAAGCACTAAGCCAATGCTGTCTGAAAACTAACAGAAAATAATGTTTTTGTTTGCTCATTTGTTTCTGTTCAATAAAATTAAATAACAACTTGAAAATGGAACAAAAATTGTTTATCAAATTGAAAACTAAATAAAAAGCAATGTAAACACTATAAAACTCTTTAATAACCCTGGTGCCCCGGGAGCAAAGGCATTCAGGACAACCGTGGGAGTTTTCCTTCAGATTCTTCTGACATGACTAACAGCAGTGATATAGTTAGATAACGTATTCAACACTGATCCCATTTAGGCCCATTTTACTACAAAGAAAGTAATGCTTCCAGGTTGTACTTCGCCCCATATCTCTAGCTGAGCAGTTACCATGACATCCCTCTCATAAAACTGAAAGCATTCAGCCAACAAACAATGACATAAAGCACACTCATATAACACACTGATATGCGTGAAATGTCAGTGTGTGTGTGTGCTTGTGTGTACATTTAGGGAAAAGCTCCATAATAAGGGAGGTTAAGACAAACAAGGTTAGTTAAATCATTTAAACTTTTATTTTCACCAGTGAGCGCAGCAACCAGTGTCTCTATTGGTCACTTTGCATGTGGAATGGAGGCCTTACCTGCTTAGCTTTCATGACACTTGAAGCCAGGGAACGTGTTACACAAAATGGTGCCTGTTTAGAAGACTTGACACACATCCAGGATCTCAGATCTCAAAACCTGTGTGTGTGTGTGTGTGTGTGTGTGTGTGTGTGTGTGTGTGTGTGTGTGTGTGTGTGTGTGTGTGTGTGTGTGTGTGTGTGTGTGTGTGTGTGTGTGTGTGTGTGTGTGTGTGTGTGTGTGTGTGCACGCACACATAATGTACCTGCATATGGGTGTGTCATGCTGCCTATATACTATGTAGAATGATGTAAAAAGAATAAAAAATAAAAAATACATGCAATAGAGGCCTTTCACAGAAAGTTTAGAGTGCCCATTTGTCCCTCATGTTGGAAGAAACAATGGTTGCTATGTCCAAAACAATGGTTGCTATGGTGATATATGATAAACACATCAACAAAAACATTTGTGTCTTATTACTGGATCTAAGGTCAAAGTGGAATAGTATCGTGTTTTTCCTATTCTGCTACTGCACAAAGATTGGGCATTTTCTTTTGAAAGTGGTTGCCAATGGTTACAGGCAGTCATGTTGGAAGAAAGAGAACTACACAGACATTCTGTGCAAGGCCACTATTCAAATAGCATACGTATACCAGTATCCCATACTGCTGTTTCAATTGCATTCAAATATATATATTGTAGATATATTTATAGATATGACATACAGCTAAACATTTCAAACATTCAATCTGACACAGTCATCATAATTTTTAGAACAATCTTTATTCAACCATTCCATGATATATAATAATTAGTATATCTAATTCAGGAATTAAACATTGCACAAAGCTCAAAATCACTCCATTTATCCATCCATGCATCTTTCCTTCCTTCATCCATCCATCCATCCATCCATCCATCCATCCATCCATCCATCCATCCATTCATTCATTCACTCAATTAGAAAGGGTCACATATAGACCAGCATTTCTATCCTTTAAATCAGATTTCATACAGCCTCAACGCCACACAATCAGGCTTTTCATATCTTGCCTGTCAGTGAACCTAAGTAACCTTGCGTTTAGTGAACGCTACTCTAATTTAAAGGGTTCTGTGTGGATGTTTGCCAGCTGCCAGGGGGCATTGCTTCTCAATGACACTACCTTGTGATGGGATGGGGGTAGCCAGACACACACACACACACACACCACACCACACACACACCACACACATGCACGCACGCACGCACACACACACACACACACACACACACACACACACACACACACAACACACACACAACACACATACACACACACACACACACACACACACACACACATACCCCGCTATTTCCCCTCAATTTGATTTCACCCTTTTGGATACACCATGCCAGCCCGTTCCAGACCAAAACCAAATCAAAAAGAGAGCATGTGGCTTCGGTGTGGATGTGCCCTGGTAAACCTTTACAAGCCCATCTCCTCTCCGTTCCTTCCCTTCTGCCTTGTTTTCATTGCCAATTAAACCCCTATTTCACTGTAACGGGTTGTGGAACAATTTGGTTTATTAACCTATTCTAAGACCAGAGGTAGCGTATAAGCGACCAGATTCTCCCCAGCTGAGGTCAACCACGCTGGCGTTGTTCAATGCAACTTAAAAATACAACGTATCTTCCCTAATTTAGTTTAAAATCCATCACATGGCTGTGAGAACATTCACGGCGAAATATAACTACCGTCAACGAGACTGATACCTAAGAGATGATGTCATTTAAATATGATGACAGATACAGGCCATCTTTCAGCAATGATTGTGGTTGGCATCTTACGCACGGCTCCTGTCATGTATGTCTAACCCTACACAACCCTATAAATGTGTTACATTGTGACCTGAGGGTAAACACATGTAGGCCTAATATAAACAACCCATTTTATCCTTCTCAGTGATACACTCAAAAGGGCATGACAGAAGTTCTAAGGGTTAAGTCTTTGAACTATTTGGTTAAGAGAAAGAGGACTTCTTCTCAACACCTCCTGCTCTCCTCACTAACGTCGCTCTCCTCGCTACCGTCGCTCTCCTGAGGCTAAGAGCTGATTTATAGCCAGCACATGGCCACGGCTCACTTAAGAACAGGGGATTTTTTGCTTCAGACTTTTTATGGTCTTTGAACCACGAGACATGGCGTGGCGAACGGGATGGAGACCTCATGACTGGCGAGGGACAGGGTGGTCGGGCGGGCATGCCCCCTCCCTCCTTAGCTCCTCTCTCGTTCTCTGTGGGACGCTTTTGTCTGATAAAGGGTCATGCTCCACATCCGATTCATGTCATGTGCTTCCCATTGCATGACACAGGACAACAGGGATGTGTTTGTGAGTGCATATGTGTGTGTGTGTGTGTGTGTGTGTGTGTGTGTGTGTGTGTGTGTGTGTGTGTGTGTGTGTGTGTGTGTGTGTGTGTGTGTGTGTGTGTGTGTGTGTGTGTGTGTGTGTGTGTGTGTGTGTGTGTGTGTGTGTGTGTGTGCATTTGTGTTTGTGCATCTATATCCATGCTTTATCTGTATGTGTGTGTGTGTGTGTGTGTGTGTGTGTGTGTGTGTGTGTGTGTGTGTGTGTGTGTGTGTGTGTGTGTGTGTGTGTGTGTGTGTGTGTGTGTGTGTGCATATCTGTGTGTTTGCGGACTGCATGGCCTAAGTATTAGAACATGTGCTGGAGTCGAGGCACCGTGTCCCATCGAGTGGGTGTGTAGAGGGTCTGGGTCAGGGCTTTTTAGTACTGTAGGTCCTTGAGAGTATACTCCTAGGGACTTTTAATTCACACCCACACACCCATTCTAGTGCTACACTGTGTTAGTACTATAGGGCCTTGAGAATACTCCTGGGGACCTTTCGTACACCACCCACACTGTGTTCTACTACACTGTGGATCACATCAGCATTCCACTGGCTATAGTACAGAGACACAATACAGATGCATACACATAAAATACATGACTAGATGTACACACATATACAAGAACCTACAGTATTTCATGTATTGAAGCATGCACAGACCTACTTTTTTTCTTTCTCTCTCTCTATATATATATATCTCTATCTCCATGCACTCATATTTCTTAGAGAAGACTGCCTTATTTGACAGAAGTATACTTCTCACAGTGTTCTTCCACTGGCTGGGCTGGGATGCTTCACCAGATCTCTTGTGTGAACTCGGTCCGTCCGTCACTCTCCATCTCCCAAAAGCACCATGTGTCCTTCCGGGTGGAAGAGGAAATTAGAGGTACATATATAAAACACACATTCAGTTCAGTACATTTTTATCTCTCTTTCTCTGACTCAAACACACACATGCATGCACGCACGCACAGCGCACAAAACACACACACACTTTCATTAGCCCCTTAATCACAGGCATGTACATGTCTAGCATACATGTTTACCCAGACAGATCAATCCAGCTGATCCAGCTGCCTGACCTTGACCTGACAGACTGTGTGCTAGATCCACAAAGAATGGATTGCACAGAGCAAGTTGCACCCTTACTTATAATTCATTATGAATTGAAAATGGGGGGCCCTGATGTAAACAAGACGAAAGTGTATTGAGCCGTACTGTATTGTACCCATTCTGCAATCTGTTAATAAAATTTCCATTCAATCAATCACCGTGCAGATTGATTGATTGAATGAAAGTTTTATTAACAGATTGCAGAATGGGTACAATACAGTACGGCTCAATACACACAATTGTTAAGGGGATGCAGACCAGAGAAAGACTTTCGTCTTGTTTACATCAGGGTCCCCCATTTTCAATTCATAATGAATTGTAAGTAAGGGTGCAACTTGCTCCGTGCAATCCATTCTTTGTGGATCTAGCCCACAGTGTGTGTGTGTGTGTGTGTGTGTGTGTGTGTGTGTGTGTGTGTGCGTGTGTGTGTGTGTGTGTGTGTGTGTGTGTGTGTGTGTGTGTGTGTGTGTGTGTGTGTGTTAATGCGTGCGTGTGTGTCTGTGTGTGTGTGCGCGAGTGTGCGTGCGTGTACATGGTGTGTGTGTGTCTGCTAATGTTTGTGTGTGTGCATGGTCATGCTTGAGCGTTGTGTGTGACAAGCCCAAGGCCACCGTGGTGCTAATGTGCAGAGCATGGGATAGGTTAAAGAACATTATTTAAAGGGGACCTGCATTGCTATTCCTAGCACTATTTGGGCAACTTTACACAATTCCTGTGAGTCTATGGAAGACATCTGTAAGGTTTATTTAAAAAAAAAAATCATTGTTTTATATTTCTAATGGAGTACTCAAAAGCATAAATTTCCAGCCTCAAGATTTCAGCCTGTTATTGGCCTGGCTCCGCCCATAAGCACTTTCAGTGGCAGTCATCCACACTGCAGTCTGCGAGTGGCAGACAGAGAGAGAGAGAGAGAGAGAGAGAGAGAGAGAGAGAGAGAGAGAGAGAGAGAGAGAGAGAGAGAGAGAGAGAGAGAGAGAGAGAGAGAACTGTGTGGACACTCTGCGTGCGGGTCCCCTTCTCTCTCTCTCTCTCCCTCTCCCGTTCGGGGGTCTGCCGCTGTGCCGCGCTGCAGCTTGTGCTCCCGAATCGAGAGAGAGAGAGAGAGATGGAGAGGGGGACCTGCACGCAGAGTGTTTACACAGTGATCTCTCTCTCTCTCTCTCGATTCGGGAGCAGCTGTAGCGCGCGACACAGTGTGTATGTGTGCTCTGTCGCGAGGGTCTATCTGATTCTCTCTCTCTCTCTCTCTCGCTCGCTCTGTCAAACCCCGTTTGGTGCGCTACAACCACAGAGCCAATCGGATCACTATCCGCTCCATCCTCGCATCGTGACGTCACGTTGCGAGTCAAATCAGAATGACCTAATTAAATCGAACAGGAAATGGTCGGACCTGAATGAGAGCAATCCGCCAATATGGTATTTAGACACAAAAACACATTGATACTAACTCCTATTACAATAATACAATGCTAGAGACTCAAAAAAGACATTTATAATGCATGTCACCTTTAAGCTGGGTGTTTGATGTGAGAGCTGTGAATACGCTGGCCTCCTGCTTTAGACTACCACTAAAGACACCAGAGGGTCTGCGCTCACTCTGAGAGATGGATCATATAGTGTGTGTGCATGCACAAGTATGTATGTGTGTGTATTTGTGCCTTCGTCCTGTCTATGTGTGCGTGTGTGTGTGTGTGTGTGTGTGTGTGTGTGTGTGTGTGTGTGTGTGTGTGTGTGTGTGTGTGTGTGTGTGTGTGTGTGTGTGTGGCAAGCTAGGGTTGTAACTCACACTGGCTGTAAGCAGAGGCCTCTAGCAGGGACAGCTGTAGGTCTGGCAGGTCCCAGCAGGGCCATACAGCAGGAAGATCAGCATTACTGGGGTGGTCGTGATGATGATGAAGATGATGGTGGTGGTGGTGGTGGATCCTTCTCCATGTCATTCTAAAGAAACATTCAAGACAACTTGAAACCCTCAACTCAAGTTCAGAAGAGGATAGTGTTATCACAAGAGAGGTGTGTGTGGGTGTGTGTGTGTGTGTGTGTGTGTGTGTGTGTGTGTGTGTGTGTGTGTGTGTGTGTGTGTGTGTGTGTGTGTGTGTGGTGGGGGGTTGTTGGGCACTTACACAGACCAAATTTGCAATGCCCCAGTCATCGTGGCAATAGAGGGCAATTAAGGAGGACACTGTTATGATAATAATATAACTCTTTCTTTTCTTTTTTTCAATGGCTCTGTCACCAACCCCCCTCTCCACACCAAGGTAGTGGATTTCTCAAAAGTATACAGCAATATCTATCTCAAAGGGTAGGTTCTGGATTTTTGTAGTCTATCCCTTTTTTTATACTCACTGCTCATGTAGTACATTATCTTAGCAATAAATGTTTTTCTCCATACCAGACAATGGAAGCGGACATGACCGGTTAGCCTAGGCATTGTCCAACTAACACCTCTCCCGAAGGCTAACTGGTCATGTCCACTTCCATTCATTGTGCTAAGCTAGGCTAACATGCAGCCAGATAGCTTTCTACTGAACGCACAGAGAGGAAACTGGTATCTATCGTCTTGTCTCTCTCTGGAGAAGACAATAATATAATTCCCCAAAATGTTGGCGTGTTCTTTTAAGTTCCTTTCGGACAGGACATGGTTTGCTCTGCACACCCCACTTAGTTCAGCACAAATTTTACTACTAGATATCTGGGGAAGTTGTGGAGAGAGAGAACTAAATCGGCAGGGTTTTCAAGAGTAGAAGGATAGATAATAATAACAGCTCATCTTGTTTAGCTCTTATTCGTTGTTTTAACCACACCTGGGATGTCCACTTGGTTGGCAATGTGTTTGTACAATTCAGGGAAATGTGATAGTGTCAGTGCCAACGTCTCCTCCATTTTCCTCCTCCACCTGGCTTGGCTGTCCTTTGTTTTCCAATGGAGGAGCTGGGACTCGCAACAGTGTGTGGCGCAAACGTTTGGCCACGAGCTCACAGGACTGGCACCGCTGATGTACGGTGCAGGCCGCAGGAAATAATGGGTTTCAGAGTGCAGGTTATCGCGTCGTCCTATCAGAAAGCGCCACGTAACATTCACATTACCACTCCGGCACAGAAGGAATGTGCTCCCACTCAAGATGCCGCACTACGGCTGGGTGGCGCAGCGGAGATTGCACTTGTCACCAATGCAAGAGACTCCGGTCTCGAATCCGGGTGTCAGCATTGCCTCCGGCTTGGGCCAGTCGTCATACTATCTCAATTGGCAGAATTGGTGGAAGTCGATGGGTGGGGATTGGACGTTGTGGACAGCGACTCCTACAGGTCGGTTGGGGGACGCCTGCACAGCAGAGACAGGAAGTAGCGAGGGTAGTGTGAGCCTCCCATGCGTTACACCTCGCCACTGAGAGTCCGCGCTGTCTGGTGAAAAGATGCGACAGGCTGCCTCCTCGTGTACCGGAGGGGACACGTGATGCAAGGCTTCTATCCTCCCTACAACCGACCAGTGGGGGGCATAGTCGAGCAACGTTCAAGACAGGGGAGGGGAGAATTGGAAATACGAAATTGGGATGGGTGAAAATTTGAAAAATAAGGAGAAAAAGTGGATAAAAAAAAAAGATGCCGCACTACAGATCAATTTATATCTCCACTCCTTTTCAAATTGATTTGTGTAGGCTGATATATAATGTAACGTAGACTGTAATTAATTCATCAAACAGGGCAAATTTCTCAGCATTTTGGAAATTACCAGTGACTACAGCCACCGGAACTGCCTGTTGTAAAGCCATTGGCTGCACATTGAAAGGCCAGCGTTTGGATGATTAAAAAGTTCAGTTCGCTTGAAATGTCGGTGCGCCACACTGGTCCACACACAGCAGAAAATCGGTCTCCATTGAACGCGACGGCAGAGAGGCGCGTGCAAAACCTTTCTGCGCTGAAATTGTGAAAGCCCCCCCCCCCCCCCATCATGCACCATTCCTGCATCTATCCTGCAACACCAACGACGCAGCCTGCTCTTTGTCATAAAGGGTTTATTGTAGTGCTGTTAGGCGATTAAAAAAAATTATCTAATTAATTACAGGATTTGTAATTAATTAATCTAATTAATCGCATTTTAATCGCATAACCATTTTATGCCTGATATTCTATAATCATATTTCAAATAGCATGTGTCCGGATGGCAGAATTCAGTACTGTATCTACAAAACCTTCTGTTTAATCATCTTCCATCTATTAATTTGCTTAGATTTTTCAGGTCTGGTCAATTTGAGCATAGTGTTATTCACAGTCAAAGATATAAAAAAAAATTATTGATATTCTCATTTGGTTCATTACAATTTACTCAAGCCTAGTAACACACAGTATTTCTGACACTGGGAATACATTCCCTGAGATCCATAGATGTCCCTAGAATCAGATACCAAGAACATGCAAATGGTCCATATTAAAGAAAAGTCTGTAAATGTGTATTCTACGTTCTTATGGAATGAATGAGATAAAGCAACCTTGGGTTCTATGAAAGGCACTATATAAATTTGATCTATTATTATTATTAAAAAAATAATGTAAAATTTTGTATTTTGAGTTAATTTTCATAACGCGATAATTTGCTGTGTAATTAATTAATCTAATTAACGCGATAAACTGACAGCCCTAGTTTATTGTGATGCCAAACACGTGGCTCTCAGTCACCTGGTCGCCTGTGGACCTGCCTGCGAGTCATCTGCTCGTACCTTCTGAGAGACGAGAAGAAAACACACTGCCAACTGTTGCATGCAGTAAAGAAAGGAAATATAGATATATGGGGTCATCTTCACCCCATTGATTTACAATGGAACTAATTGTAAATCTGTGCATTGCTCAGGTAGCATGACGGCATCTCAGCATTATAGAGAGTGAGATGGGGATGGCGAGAGTGGATGAATGGTGGAAAGTGAATTGCGAATGTAAGAATCCCCCTGAAGGTGAAGGTTGGAGGGTGAAGGAAGGAGAGAAAAGAGGCGAAGAGAAGAAAGGAAAATATAGAGGTGTTTAGAGAGGGAGAGAAGAGACGGTATGAGAGAACGGTTTATGGACCCTGACCCAGATTTTAAATATGGCTTCCGACAACCTGATCCCATCCTGATCCCTGCTGTCCCAAAGGAGCTCCACTCATTGGCCAGATGTGTCTCCCCATTGGCCAGTAAAGTCTGCATTTCCCATTGGTCAACACATTGGTCTCAGCTCTGGGGGGGGGGGTTTCTTTCTTTTCTTTTTTGTCAGTTTCATCACTAGCAATAAACTGATGTAAAATCACCATCATTACTGAGAAAGTTATCAAAGTGCCTTTTGACTTAACAGCAGTCATGGCGTATTTTGTTGGTGCTGTGCACATGATCACTTCAGATAAAACATATTAGGATATTTAACAGCACTACACAAATGAAGCCTGTGATGATGATGATGATGATGATGATGATGATGATGATGATGATGATGATGATGATGATGATGATGATGATGATGATGATGATGATTAACAAGGCACACGTAAACAGATAGCTATTTAGGATAGGATATCCCCGCAGTCCCACCTCAATATCTGTCTTGGTAAAAAAAAACATTAACTGTTTGCTTTCAACTTATATATATCAACACAATATAACCATGTTGTTGACCAGCAGTGTCTGTAAATAAACAGTACTGTATATTTGCATATCATGAATGTTATGATGAATTGAAAATGGGGGACCCTGATGTAAACAAGATGAAAGTCTTTCTCTGGTCTGCATCCCCTTAACAATTGTGTGTATTGAGCCATACTGTATTGTACCCATTCTGCAATCTGTTAATAAAATTTCAATCAATCAATCAATCAGTGGGACACAACACGATAGATAGAAACACAGCTTTGATGGTTGGAGCCTCTCCAGAGATAATGAAGGTTATGTATTATATAACCCTAGTTATATTAATGCTGGCAAAGTATCTTGCTTTTACTCCCTGTTGTCCCTAGTTTTTTACGAGAAAGAAGCTTTGGGAGGGAAATTAGACGGCTACCACACCTATTTATATGCAAAGCAGAGATGGCGTGGTCCTGGTCATTGATAGGTGCATCAAGTGATATTCTTTCATAGGGCGGGAGCAGTTCAATAGGCGAAGTGCGACGCAGAAGCTAGCATGACATACAACTGCCTCGCCTGATCTGCCCCATGCCACTGTGTGTCTTACTCGTTCTGGATGCTTTAGAACGATAGGTTATGTATATAACCTAGTTATATTAGTATTGGCTGAGTGTCCCGCTCTAGCCTAATGAGATACCCCTTATCTCCTAGTACCTACTGTACACCACCACGAACAACTTAATGCACCCATACCTGACCGAGCCCCGCCCCTATGGAGGCGTAGCCTATAAGACCATGGTCATGGTCACCAAACACTCTTCCTCGCCAAATCTCGTTCCAGTAAAAGATCCCTCAAAAGGGAACTCAGGGCCGCGTAGAGCGGGACGCTCAGCCAATACAAATATAACTAGGTTATATACATAACCTATCGTTATATATCGTATGGCTATCGCGTCCCGCTCTAGCCTAATGAGATATGGGTTAGAGCGGACGCGAGACCCGACAGATGTACCCCCTGAGGACCCGTAAGCCCACATCAAGGGGTGCGGGGAGCCCTGTCACCCCATCCTTCCTAATGAAGGGGGGGCGCAGTCAACTCCACCTGAATGCGAACAAGAGGGAACTAGAACCCCTTGAACACACCGCACAGGCGGAACCACGTGTGACTCAACATACTGTGGCCCATACCCACACACTCCTGCTACCCTACCAAAGGACGGGAAGCAGGAAAGGCCACAGACCCCAGAACCGCCTGGGAGACAGAACCCCCGGTCATGTCCATGAGGTCATGTCCATGAGGTTGGGGGATCCTGCCCAGCCAACGTGTAGCAGAGGGCAATGCCCTCGCACAACCAATGGGACAGGCGTTGTTCGATAGTGCCTTACCAGCATGAGAACCACCGTGACAGACAAAAAGCCGAACGGTGACCCCGAGGTCCTGAGTACAGCTGAGGCAATTCCCAAAGCACGGACCGGACATGACAGGTGAAGGCCCGCATCTAACTCACCACCGTGAGGAGGCGGATGAAACACCTGAACCACAATATCCCTGGAGCGGAAGAACTCCGGATATTTACAGGCACGAAGGCAGGATTAGGCCGCAGAGTGGCACCGCAATCGGAACGAAAGACAGACACTCTGGTCGTACCGAGAGAGCACAAAGCACACCCACGCGTCAGCGGAGGTGACGGCCAGCAAGAACGCGGTCTTGAACGACAGCTGTTCCAACGGCGCCTGCTCGAGCGGCTCAAACGGGGCCAAGGACAACCGACCGAGGACCAGTTGAAGATCCCAAGTCGGAGCCCAGGAGCGTTGCACCGGCTTAACGCGTCGAGCGCCAAGCAGGAAACGCTTCACAAGAGGGTGGCTGAACAAGACATCCCCTCAAACCCCTCATGATAGGAGGATATAGCTGCTGCATATACCCTCACCGTCGAATCCGACAGTCTATCAAGGAGAGACTGGAGGTAACTAAGGACAGCATCCAGGGGGCAGGAGACTGAGTCCCGGCCCCCCGCCTTACACCACACTTAGAACATACGTCATCTGCCCGCGTAAGCGCGACAGTGGAGGGAGCATGCGCATTCCGGATGGTAACACCATCAGGATCAAGAACCTGCGCCCCTCAACGTACCCGTCCCAACAACTGACCTAACAGATATATGGGGAAGAATCCCAGGCGGCACGGCATCGGTCCCAGACCTGCCTGGCTATGTCCGGACGTAATCCCCACCCGTCAGGATGAGGACCGCCCCGCGACAGTACACCTGTACCCAAATTCTCCCTGCCGGGGATGTGGGGAGCCCTCAGGCCGCGCAGATGGAGGACACCCATAGCCAGCCGCCTGGTGCAGACGGGGGGAGCGTACCCCTCCCTGTCTGTCGATACACGACACTGACGTCGTATCGTCCGTCCTGATCAACACCATTTGTGGACCAGAAGGACCGCTTTCAACACCAACACATTGAACGTAGCGCAGACCGGGCAGCATGGTTTGCCAGCTGCCCCCTACTGCGTTGGCCCGACGCGTCACCAGCGAGGGAGGCGTCGGTGAAAACGCGACGTGAGACAGCGCCGTAACCGTCCTAGGTTGACAACACGCTCTGAGAGGGATGCCCATAGCCCTCCAACCATTGACTGGGAAGAGGAGTACTCTACATCCAGTCTACAGCAACCCCAGGCTGGTAGAGACCTGCCTGGTACGAGACCTGACGATCCACCTTGACCGCGAAGGACCAGAACACTCCGTAACCCCTGACGACGCAGAGGCCCCAGTGCGGCCTCCACGCACTTGGTGAAGATGCGGGGAGCCAGAGAAAACCGAACGGCAGCCTCTGGTACTCATACGCTAACCCTGCAAAGGAAGCGTAGGTAAGCCCTAGGATGGAAGATCGGAGATGCGCATACGCATCCTACAGGTCTATGGAGGAGAACCAGACCCCCACCTGACAGTGTTCAACAGGTAGGAGACGATCCAAAAAATGCTGAACCTTCCCATGGGACAGGTTCAGCCTGGGTCTGACCCCCCCCCCCCCCCCCGATTTCTCAGGCAGAGAACACCGGGAGGAGAACGCCACGACGATGGCTTGCTTCGTCCACAGAGATTGGATCTCGTTGACCAGAGCTGTCACTGCTGGAGACCCTGACAATAGGGTCTGTACCAAACCTGAAAACGGGTGGGGTTGTGTAAACACAAGTCCCCGCCTCAGCGTTCTCTCCATCCACCTCGACATATGGTACTGCCGTAGTCATATGTGATGACACTCCCAACGCACCCGCCGCCATGTGGCGCAGGTCCGCCAGGAACTGTAGATAGTTGGCCCGGTCCCCCCGCTGTGCGTAGCCAACCCTGGAACCGTGCGAGCAGAGCGTTCCGTGTCGGGACATCTGACCCTGACACCACCCACGAGGCAATCGCACCCAAGGGGGGACCCTGACAGAAAGGGCCGGTTTGATACGGGGGGCTTCCTAGGTGAAAAAAGCCCCCCCACTGAACACCCCTCCAGAACATGCTGAGGAGTTGTTCTGCAGCCGGACATGCAAGGTGTAAGGACCCCATGGGTTCCTACACACCGTAGCCCTGCAGTGATATTACTACCACCCCAAATCACGCCTGCCTGCGAGACCACTGCCAATTTTTCAGGAGTGGGAGGCACCAACATGATACCTGGCCTGGCGAAGGCGAGGCCGGGGAAGCCCGCACTGTGTGCCTCAAAAGGTTTCGAGCCCCCCTGCTGACAACACTTAAGTTGACAGACGTAACACCAGGCTCAACCAACACAGCTTATGGTGTGGGAGCCGCTTGACAGCACAACATTCTCACGGACAGACCCAGGCTCAGCCATCAACTGGGTGTCAGCCCCTGTCCCCATGAGAAGCGAAAAGTGGGGCCGCCCGCGCTTCAACGAAGGCACGCGGCCCGCAGCCAAAGGAAACAATCAGAGCCCACTTTTTCCGCTGGTGTTGGGGAAGGGAGTGATCGGAGAGCGGGCTGCTCGCGGCAGGACGGTGACGGCTTGTTTGTTCAAGCCGAACCCATCCAACATGGCCGATCCCTCGGCCGCCAAGGCTGTCGGCCTTGTGGACACCTGTCGAATCAACGCCCAGGATACCTCCGGCGGGGGGAAAACATGGCCGCCTGTCGAGGGCCTCGTCATCGCCGCTGACGAGGCCGTGCTCTCTCTTCTTCTGGCTGGGCGGTGTGAGGCGGTGTGGGGCCTAGGACAATACCGCCCGCGCTCCAGCAGAAGACCAAAATCCCCTGCGGAGAGGGGAACCCTGAGCGGTTATAGCTTGCGGCTGGGTCAAAGCTAATAACGTCAACAACCTTGCGCGATGTGTCGACGTCGGCTGGCCCTCAAGGCCCCGCCACCAGACACCATTTTTTTAATAGAAAAAAAGAAAAACAGCAATTCGAACACAGTTCTAATCGCTGCCAATTCCATACCGTGGCGGTACAGGCTTTAGCAGCCCACCAGCCACTCGCCAGGCCGACCCACCCATGGCGTCGGCCGGGCGGGGCACTGTTTCAATATGTCAAAAACAAAGGACTGATGTTAACACGGAGCACCAGTGGTGGTTGCAAACAGCAACCTCCACTGTGGTGTGCACCATGAAAGGGTTAAATGAATAAAAGAACTAACCCACAAAATACTGTAGAATGAGCAAACCCATATACACAACGTTAAGGGGAGGCGGACCAGAGCGAACTAGTCCCGCCTCCATTCAAAATATTCACAACAGCACACCAGCCCTAGCTTAGCCCATTTACCAAAAAAGGTAAACAAAGCCCCCCCCCCGCACTACTCCCCCAGTAGACACCGATTGACCGTCAGCATAAATGGTTGAGAGGAGAGAAAGCTGTAGCAAAGACAGACCTTCTCATAGCAGAGTGACAGAACGAAACAGTAGCCCCCTACACTACTACAGCCTAGCGTGAGGCGATGTGGGACCCAGATCAACAACCGCCTACGCACAGACACGCAACATGTTTACCATGTCGGCTGGACCCATAGCCCCACTACCCGACGCCAATGTGGATAGGAACTAGCCAGCTGAGCCATAACCCGCCGTTAAGTCCCATCCTGCAGTAGTATAGCTCTACTGCTACACCGCCGAGCTCACGCATCGGCCCCAGATTGGGACACCATTACACAGACCCCGCCGGAACACAAAGGTAACGTACCTGGCTAGGCTACCTAGCCACGGCCTACCCTGTTGTCAACCCATTTACCCGTAAAAAAGGTAAATAGGACTCAGCAAAACCCCCACAACAGCTACCGACTGACCTTCATTGATGAACCGGGCAAGAGGAGGGAGAAGTGACAACATCTCACGGCGGAGACATTAGAACAGCGTAGCAGTTAGCATGTAGCAGTAGTGTTAGCATGTAGCATTAGCGTTAGCATGTAGCATAGCATTAGATGTTTAACAGCACGCCCAAGACCGTTTGGAAACCGTTCACTGCAGTGAAACATTCACCAAACCATCCTGCCCCCGGCGCCAACACACAACATGGTTGTGTAACAAAACAAACCAGCATTACCAACACTAATACCCATGCCTGAAGACACAGGGCCTACCTGGGTACAAGCTGGCCCGACAGCCAATCTTGCACAGCTGAACCTTGGTCTGCTGCCATCAGACGAGGAAACATCAACATAGGCCCGTCGTGTCGCTGAAAACATGCTTCGAAGATGCCAGGGGCCAGCAACCTCCGGTAAGCTTTCAACATTACACAATTCCTCCAATCTTTTTCATACTACTAGTTACATACGGTGCACGCAGCCGATATGATGGAACGAAAATAGAGGAAGAGTGTTTGGTGACCATGACCATGGTCTTATAGGCTACGCCTCCATAGGGGCGGGGCCCGGTCAGGTATGGGTGCATTAAGTTGTTTGTGGTGGTGTACAGTAGGTACTAGGAGATAAGGGGTATCTCATTAGGCTAGAGCGGGACGCGATAGCCATACGATATATAACTACTCACAGCGACTAAACAGTCACTTGACAAGTTATAGCATGTTCATTTGTGTGCAATTACTATTAAAATTAAGAAAAAACAGAGACTGGAAGTTAAAGATATTCGATCAGATAGATGCTTTGCATTCCAACAAGCATGTGTATCATCAGTAGGTTCGTCTAACGCTAATGAAATATCATAATTGAAGACGAGAATGAAAGTGCACACAAGTGTCCAATTCAAGTCAAGTGAAAGTGTGTTCCTTTACCATTAATGAACCACTAAAATAGGCAAGAATAGAGAATGGAAAATGCTGATTTATAAGTATCTCGGGAGAAGCAGGAAGGAGAGCTTTGTATGCACCAGCAAGAGTACACTGGGTGCAAGCTTAAGTTTTTGGCAGTAATCGCTGGCATAATTTAATTAGCTGGCAATGGCTACAGCTATTTAGCTATTTCATGGGCATGAAGACTGCATAAACAAGCCAATTTATGCAGCGGAATACATGGAGATTTCAGGCAATTTGCAGCAAATGATGGAATTCAGTTATTGAACAGATATCACGATGAAAAGGGAGAGGTGGCGGGCAGAATCCACAACAGTGTGTTCTGTGCAACTATAGTGAAAAGTTACATTTTGAGCCGTGGTGGTCTCCAGCATGCTGGTCTTCCCCTGAACTGGTCTTCAGCGTGGTGGTCTTCCCCTGAAGTGGTCTTCAGCGTGGTGGTCTTCCCCTGAAGTGGTCTTCAGCGTGGTGGTCTTCCCCTGAAGTGGTCTTCAGTGTGGTGGTCTTCCCCTGAACTGGTCTTCAGCGTGGTGGTCTTCCCCTGAAGTGGTCTTCAGCGTGGTGGTCTTCCCCTGAAGTGGTCTTCAGCATGGTGGTCTTCCCCTGAACTGGTCTTCAGCGTGGTGGTCTTCCCCTGAAGTGGTCTTCAGCATGGTGGTCTTCCCCTGAAGTGGTCTTCAGCATGGTGGTCTTCCCCTGAAGTGGTCTTCAGCATGGTGGTCTTCCCCTGAACTGGTCTTCAGCATGCTGGTCTTCCCCTGAAGTGGTCTTCAGCATGGTGGTCTTCCCCTGAACTGGTCTTCAGCATGCTGGTCTTCCCCTGAAGTGGTCTTCAGCATGGTGGTCTTCCCCTGAAGTGGTCTTCAGTGTGGTGGTCTTCCCCTGAAGTGGTCTTCAGCATGGTGGTCTTCCCCTGAAGTGGTCTTCAGTGTGGTGGTCTTCCCCTGAAGTGGTCTTCAGCATGGTGGTCTTCCCCTGAAGTGGTCTTCAGTGTGGTGGTCTTCCCCTGAAGTGGTCTTCAGTGTGGTGGTCTTCCCCTGAAGTGGTCTTCAGCGTGGTGGTCTTCCCCTGAAGTGGTCTTCAGCATGGTGGTCTTCCCCTGAAGTGGTCTTCAGCGTGGTGGTCTTCCCCTGAAGTGGTCTTCAGCATGGTGGTCTTCCCCTGAAGTGGTCTTCAGCGTGGTGGTCTTCCACGTGTCTTCAGCATGGTGGTCTTCCCCTGAACTGGTCTTCAGCGTGCTGGTCTTCCCCTGAACTGGTCTTCAGCGTGGTGGTCTTCAGCGTGGGGTGTATTTTTGTGAGTCTTTAAGGAGTTGTTGGGGGTATATTTCTGGAATCAGTAACCTGCCTGCCTGCGGTAAACATAGCCACACAAGCGCATACACGCGAGCACGTGCACTGCACACACACACACACACACACACACAAGCATGTACACTGCACACACACACACTTCCTGTGCCGTATAGGTGATCTATGGGAGTTAGGTGACAGATACTGAGAAATGCCAGCAGACCTAAATTAAGCCCCTTCATCAAAAACATCCTGCCTTGCTGCCTGGGCCGAGGGTGTGTTGACTTCTGATAGGAGAGAGCAGGCAGGCCACTGAGTGACTCTGAAACAAGGGGACAAACAAACACATGCACACTGCACACACACGCACTGCACACACACACACTCACAGGTAGATTTTAAGAATGTAAAGCAGAACATGGGCATGAATGGACAGACAGATAATACTATTCTGATGCGCAACTTCTTGCCAACTTACTGTACCCATTCGCGCTCTGCACTTGGCACAATACCACTGGGCTTGGTTTGCACCATACAACAGGGGTGGGCCATGTCAACTGGACTAAATATGCTATGGTAATTCAGAGACTTTCAGCAATATTTAAAAAATAAAGTCATCAACACAGGATAGTTGGAAGGCTTGGCTATAAGCAAGGTTATGCCCCTTTGCGCTGTATTACCTTTATTACCAAGGAGGGTTTTTTACCGCATCCTGGGCTGTTTTGTGAAACCTGCTGTGTGGCATCTAGGGAACGACCTCTTTAAATGTATTATTTTTCATTTCTACATAGATCTAATAGAGGTTTGGATAAACGCACTGGTACCGGAAGTGATGTAATCAAAAGCCACCAAAACCCATTTGTGATGCTAGTTTCCAATAGAGGTTCTAGTATTCTTCAAAGTGATAAATCTGCTGAAGACGTATTCAGCATGTGGCACATAGGTGGCGCTACAGGTTACAGACATGTCTGGCTGTAATCATCCTGTAGAGGGTTTTGTCCAGCAATGTGCCAATTTTCAAGTTTCTACTCCAAAGTTTCACACCTACTAGTACAACTACCCTAAGGCCTATAGGTGGCGCTAGAGGCTCCAACATATTTTTTTAGGCAATTATACTGTACCCTCTATTCCCATTGTTTTTTTTTTTTGTCTTTTTCCCCCTCCATTTTTCCTCCGATTTTCTCCCATCCCAATGTTAGTCGTATGCCAATTCCCAGTCCCTTCCTGGTCGCTGCGCACTTACCCCCCACAGTCAGATCATCTGGGAGAGTGGAGGCTACCACGTGCTTCCTCCGACACACGTCCAGCCAATCACCGCTTCTTTTCACCTGGCAGCGCGGATTCTCATTGAGAGGGCGTAGCGTGTGGGAGGACCACACTATCCCCCTCACGTCCAATCCGCGCTTAGCAGGCGCCCCGACCGAACTGTAGGAGTCGCTGTTTACAACGACCCGGACCCACCCCGCCAGCTTCTCCCACCCTCTGATACAGCCAATTGTATCAGTGCAGACGGCCAGCCAAGCTGGTGACAACCCCGGAGCTGTGAGCTGGATTCGAACAGGCAAATCCAGCTCAGCTCCGGGGCTGGTGACGAACGCAATCTCCGCTCGGCCACCTAACCGCCTCCCTCTATTCCCATTGTAAATTCATGTGGGTACTTTTGACCCATGATGTGCGTAAGTTTTTTGAGTCATGCGTTCTTCCCATTCAAAACCAATTTTTCTTAATTCTTGAAAGGTTTGCCATTTTGGAGACACGCACGATGGACACGCATGCACACACAAACAAACAGATATGCAAACAAACAGACAACACACACACAATTACAGCATGACCCACATACAGTACAGTAACAGATAGCAAAAAGAGGAGGGGAGGGGGGAGGAGAAGAGGAGGATAGAATAGTTGAGGAGAGAGAACTGCGCCACCCTACTCCAGCATATACTTCCACTGCTGACCCTATGGTTGTAAATCTAAGACTGAAAGCCCATCTACCCCCAGCTCTTCCTCTCTCGTTCTCTAACACTGCAAGTATCACTGTCAAAGAGGGAATATGGGAGTTTTTATGTATTTTATTTATATGAACACATTTTATCTACTTGGCAAACCACATCAAGGTGGTATTATATATCATATGGTATCTCATCTTTAAGAGGGAGTTTTTGCAGATGTTCCGACCGCTGTTCTGTAATGCCAAGAGTTTTCAAGAAAGCAGTAGTGTACACCGACAAAATAAAAACTCAGTCGGACGGTCCCCCAATTGTCACTATTTTCTCAAGGAATTGATTTGTCTATTTAATTTACACATTTTAATTGTTTTTCACACATTGCTGTCATGTGAATAATGTAAAATCATCCTTTTGCATAGAGCATTATATAAAAATGTATGTCTGTGTTATGATGCCAGAGAGATAACAAATAATGTTTTATAACACAACCTGAAATGATTATACCTGAAATCAAGACAAGTATAGTCGACTGAGACCCTTGCAACTGATAAGGTGACTGATCAACTAAGAACAGGCAGATACTACAAGATATTACAAAAGCATGTGGTTATGGTGGGTACCTGGTACTAATATGACGTGATAAATGCTGACATGATAACCGATAAACGTTACTGCCAGGTTATCATGCTGCTTTTCATTCTTCACGTTAATCTCCCAACGTACAACTTAATGAAATGACTCAGGTGGCTGGGGATTCCATTCTTTCACCATACAGTGAGTCGTCCAATGAGCATAGTGAGATAGCTAACTTTACAAATAATTAAGTCTGTGTTTACTCCAATTGCCAATGGAATACTTCATCCAAAAATGTATATGAATTACTCACCCAGTGATGCCTTGAATTCATGAAGATAATTTTTTTCCTTCCATGCCTCCACGGTGAACGTAGAATCCAAAAAACGGTAGCCATACCTCGATGAATTGATGTTAACTTTAACAGGGGCCAATTTTAACAACAGCTAAACAAAAAAGGAGGTACTGAGCATAAAGTGGATAAATTACATTCAGAATATATTGCACACTGTGTTTGAGAATTTGTAAACAGATGTTTCGATATCGTTTTGCTGTTGGTAAAATTGTTAATTTCAATTGATCAAGTAAGGCTACGTTTTTTTGGATTCTACGTTCACCTTGGAGGCATCTTCAAGACATCACTGTGTGAATGATTGATAGACAAATGATACTTTTTGGGGGTGAGGTATTCCTTTAAGCAAGCATTACATCCTTTTATTTACGCCCATTAAAGAGTCCTCTGGATAACTGTTCCCAGTGGGAGGAAAGAAGAGACAAAAAGATAGCTTAGATTCTCACTAACACAGTTTCCTTCCAGGGAAACTAGACCATGACCACTTAATTATCTTGATGCCAGAGACCAAGCACATCCCTCTGAGCCCAGGCCAGACAGATCACACAAAGAGCCTGACAACACTTAGCAGCTAAAGACAACTAATTGTGATTGAGGCCAGTGTTTTTACAGAGCATGGGCTGGGACTGTAGTCACCAGAAGATAAGTTAACCAAATCATCCTGAAGAAATTGATATCTAAAGCTACCAGTTAAAATAACCCAATAGCCTGGACCCAAATAAGATACTGGAGCACATGATTCATTTGAATATTTATTGATGAGGTGCACTGACTGCATCTTCTTCAGAGTTAAATTAAATGTTAGTTGTTTGCACCTTATCAATAAGGTGAATCGTGTGTTCCAGTGTCTTCTTTGGGTTCAGTCATTGAGAAGTGGCCCATAGAACTGTTTCAACTATATTGTCGTGTTCTGAGAACATCGACCTCCGACTGTGGAATGGCTGAGGTGCAAGAGATTCCTTCAACCCAATAGCCTGGTGTGTAGGCCAATGTACCCAACGCTTCTTGTTGAGCTTTGGATGATATCAGTGCTTGTTATATCGTATAAGAGCCCAAATGGTTTGCTGGCCTGTTCCCAGTGGCTCAAGTCTCTACATGACAATAGTTTTTTTATATAATATATAATATATTTAATTAATATTACAACTACATACATCTGATCACCTGTACATTGTGTATTACTATTGCACTTTACTGTTACATTTGCACTTTGGTTGGATGCCAAACTTCTTTTAGTTTGTTTAGTACTTGTGCTGTATAATGACAATACATTTTAGTATAATCTAATATTTATGTGTATTGATTGAATACAGGTCTTGTTGACCTTATACTAATGCTCCTGTTTTGCAAACTAAATCACGTTGTTATTTCTATTGATATGTTAATCATTATCAGCCTCAGGTTGGATCCATCCAAGCTAGCATCAGTGCTACATCTGAGAACCATGCGTAGGAAGGCGTTTTCACAGATCACAGAGTATAAATAAAAGTTATCAAAGAAGTGCTGATTCTTCTGTGAGCTCCTGTTTTGTTTGGAATAACAAAGGGTACAATAGATACTTTTTTAGTTTGTCGGATTTATGTTAGCTTAGCTTCACAAGTTGGAACAACTTGGTGTTGAGTGGTGGGGGAATAGGGGGTGGATGCCGCACGGATTAGGCAACATTTAGCTGTAGTTTATCCTCCATACTCCATCACTCCCCCTAGTCCTCCCCACAGCCTTTGGGAAAGGGATGTGTTTATTCTATTATGTACATGTTCTTTAATAACAAGTTGATTTATTTGAAGTCGCCGTGCCTGTTGCTAGGGCTCCACTGGCAGAACTGTCTGTTGCATTAATTTGAGCCTCCATCTCTCCAGTTGGGGTTGCTTCTATCATGAGCCCCCTGTGAGACATCTTTATCCTCCTCGCCATGTTTAATAAAACCAGGGGCCATTTGAAAATTAAGCTCACATAGAGGTTAAAATGTCACACAAAGACGTGAGTGAACTGAGAGAATGTGAGACACAGAAAACGAATGCTGTGTCAGTATTTGACTGGAAATACCTTTTTATAGGAAATATTAACAGTAGTAGCTGTATCCGTGCCAAATTGCTCCATTGTAGCATGTGCTATATAGCACAGAAACACATTAGGACAGGACAAGAAAAAAAAATCTAACCCTAACTAACCTTATTGTCATGCACTTGTCTTAATATACTAACCTACACTGTAGCACTCAACACTTTGATGAACATTGTTACTCAGCTGATAGAGTTGTGCCCTTCCTGATGACTTGTCGTACAGAACTTGTAAGTCGCTTTGGATAAAAGCGTCAGCTAAATGACTAAATGTAAATGTAAACATAGAGGCAATGAAGTAACAAGGAAGGATGCCAGTATCAACCTACCACTGTGTATTTATTTGTACATGCACATGTGTCGGTGCGTACTGTACGTACACGATTCCCCAAGATCCCCTCTCTGTATACACAGGAGAAACGGCCAAGACAAAGACTCGTTCAATAACAAGAAAGCAAGAAGAAATAATCTTGTCAACCCAAATAAGACGTGGTAAGTGTCTTGAATATTTGGTTTACAGATTTAAAAGAGATATATATATATATATATATTTTTTTTTATGTTGGTTTTGGACTTGGAAATGCAACCCACCACTGTTCTTATGCCCAAGGAATGAGAGAGAGCTTCCAAGGAGGCAAATAGCTGGGGGTAGGGTCGGCTGAGGACTGCCCGTCACCCTGTGGCTCCCATCATTCTGGTGTCGACATAAAACAGCTCTTTGTTCGAGCCTTAAATCGAACATGCTCCACACACACACACAGTTACATACATTTGAATGATTTATTCATAAATTACAAAAGTCACATTTTATTGGTATTTAATGGACGAGCCAGTTCTGTATGTGCTTTGCGGACAAACATTAATTGCATACAATATCAAAGAGGGTACAAAACACACAAACGCAACCACATGTGCAAACACACATTTCCCCCTCAAACCAACCATGAATAGATTACACTCGCCCTGAGTCTGTGAGACGGAGGATTTTGCCAACATAAAGACAGCAACGAACGGTGGCGATTAATGTTTCCCAGTGACTTGCATAACATCCATTGACAGTTCCAATAGAAGTGGGAAAGCATCTGTTCTGTAATGGAAGAGGGTTTCCCCCTCTTTTTTTTATATAGAATATCCTACCCTACAGGCAGAGCCTTGCTTGGCAGGAAAGGGCCTTCTGTAGCATAGGCTCAGGCTGCTGCTCAAGTGGTCTGCACACTGGACCAAAGTCACTCCTCTGGAGCAGGATATGAGACAGCATCAAGTTGAAATTACATGACATCCCCTGTATTAAAGAGGAATTGCACAAAAACAAACCTTTATTTTCATTATTTAGCAAAAGCAGATCTAACATGTTCCAATATTCTCTTTTGTTTTGTTTTGTTCTTTAAGTTTGGAGTTTGGAGCTGTCAAGATCAAGGCAAAGGCAATCCTACGAGATCACTGATTGAAACACTTTTTTTGTGGTGACAACGTTTTTATTTTCTTTGTTATTAATTGCAGAGACAGAGGGAAGCAATACATTGAGGATAATAAAAATATCATGAATGAGAATAATAATAAAACTAAAAAGAGGCAATAGGCAGCAGGAAATCCATAGACTTGACAAAATTGTGTGATTTAGATAGTTTAACATAGAGAAAGGTCTAAATAAATTACGTAAAAAGTACATGCATCTGATCACTGCCTTTTGCTGACCCTATCCATTATCAATCAGTCCATGACAAGGCTACATGCTCCTGCTTTAAGCCCCCCCTCAAAGCACTCCATATCCTCCCAGACCTTCCTACCGTTCCTCCAAAGAGCATTAAGGAAAGAAGAGGGCGGCCATTGGGGGGGGAAATGGGAGGCGATCATGTCCTCATTCAAATTCAACACCACATCATCGACGAAACTGTCAAGTGCACAGCACTTACAATTGTCTATAGAATAGCAATCAACTGATTTAAAAGCCATAGCTTTATTTCTTTGTACATAAATAAAAAGCAAGGCGCTCGCCACTAACGCAGGAGATGCTGGTATCGAGCCCAGTTCTCGACATTGCTACCGGCTTGGCCGGCCGTCATACTAACACAATTGGCAGTTTTAGAGGGTGGGAAAGCCGGTGGGTGGGGATTGGACATTGTGGACAGCGACTCCTACAGGTCGGTTGGGTGACGCCGGTGCGGCGGAAACAGGAAGTATCGGGGGCAGCGTGAGCCTCCCACTCCTCGCCACTGAGAGTTCGAGCTGCTGCGGTGAAAAGATGCGACAGGCTGCCTCCTCGTGTACCGGAGGGGACACGTGATGCAAGGCTTCTATCCTCACTACAGCCGACCAGTGGGAGGCATAGTCTAGCAACGTTCAAGACAGGGGAGAAAAAGTGGATAGTTTTTTATTTATTTTTTAAATAAATACATCATCAATATCCCTTTTGAAAAAGATCCCCTGAAAGACGTTCCGAGTTTAAAATGCCAAAACAAGACCCTAAACATGGCAAGGCTGTTGCTAAAAAAAGAAGCAATGTACGTTTACTGTTACTGGTATAAGCAACTTTATGTCCTGCGCCATTCATTTCGGAGCGCCAAGGTCTGCATATTTTCTTTCTCCGAATTAATTGAGGATTCCATGATACACCTCTCAGAGGCTGCTTTTACTATCACACCTTATCCCATAACAAATGGCCCTCCTCCCTTTCTTTCTGCATGGTTCTCATCTTTATTATGAAGAGAAACAAGGGGGAAAAGGTTTGTTTGCAACACTTTTAATTTAGCAGATTTTCTTTCATTCATGCTCACATTCAAGTGTTAAAAGAACTGAAGATCCTCCTTTTTGTGGATTTGGCGACCCCTGTGGTGACTAGTGATAAAAATCAGTGCGTTTTCAAACTGCACATCAAAGAGTTCCACTGCCACCACTTCCCTTGCCTACACGGCTCTTCTCTTCCACATTTGACATGCGTCATTTGCTGAGTGCACACATCATTTCCTGTACAAAGCATGTATTATAGCATTAAAGCATTATTATATTTGCATATGTGGTGGAAACTAGTAAGTGCTTACAGAGCATGAATATATTGAATGGCTGCAACAAAAATGCCACCAAGAACAATATGAAATGAAAACTTTTTTATGTGATAATCGTAAGGATTAACACTTTTTCTTCTCATAATTCTAATGTTTAGCCTCAATGAAGACAGGTGTGATTTGATCGTTCAAAAGTGGGCATGACGTTACCATAACAAAACTGGATGGTAGTTAGCTTACACTTCAGGCATGCTAAGCAGTAAGCTAGCTAGCTACGGTATTAGCTAGCCCTCCCATAGACCTCTCATGGGTGACATATTTCAGCTTCTTTCTCGCTAGCCAAAAATATCCTGGAACCATTAGCATTGCATTTCAGGTCAATGACATCATTTAGTGTTAGCAATGTGGCTGTTAAAATTAAGCTAGTTAGCAAAACAGATAATCCGTAATTTTACCTCTCACCCACATGCATTTTAACAGACAGAAATTACTTGGGACATGGGTAGGCCTACATGGGAAAGGAAAACACAGTTAATTTTGCCATAGGTGGAAAAAGGACCCGGGGTTTGTCAAAATCACGACAGCGCATGAGAGGTCTATTGCTGTTAGCTGTTATCCCATAGGTCTGAAATAAAAAGGAATTAAGTGAAAAAGGCTTATAAAGTCACTGTGTGAGTTGGGGTCTCAATCACGCATACAATTCCTGGACATGTCATCACATGGAAGTATAGGAATAATACGATTTTCTCTGTTTCTCTTTACTAGCCACTAAGCACATAGCTACAGACGGGGCCCATTTAGTGCCATGTGCGAGCCATGAGACTTGTTTAGTGAAGGGGAGCTCTTGGACCCGTAAAGACAAAATCGTCTTTTTCCTAACATTACTTGAATGACATTGCCAGGAATCAAATGGCATATGTTTTGGAGAGCAGTGTCAGCTTTTAAACCCAGGCTAAAAGATTGACAGGTGTCATGACTTCAACGTCAAGCAACTGGGTGAATAAAAAATGTGTTGCCCTCAACGCCCGCCATGGGGCTAGTTTATCTAGTTGGTTCTATCTATGACTGGTTGTGCATTTCTTTGATACTGACTGTGTAATAATGTGAAGCCTGTTGATATTTGGCTGCATGTACACTTGCTTATGCAATATTGTAGCCATCGTTTATATTTGTCGGTTGGGTGTTGTATATCTCTGTGGTTTATTGTAGTTGTAAATGTGAATTAAGACATCTGCTGTAATGAGGCCTAACGTTACTAGCTTGTAAGTGCGCCTAGTTGGTGCCAACATTGATCTAGTCTTACTGTGAAAGCCATGTGCTGTGTGACTATTTTGTGCCAGTTTTGGAGCCAACTTCCTAACCAGGACCTGACTCATAAAGGCAACAGCATACAAAATGTGTATAACCTACAGGTCTCTCTAGTCGTTATATTATAAGCTGCATGCCATCAAGGGCTTATCAGATCAGATCAGTAGGAAAGTAATGTTTTTGTTTTCTGACTTATCATCGAATATGGAGTGAGAGAGTCTCTGGCCTATATTTTGGCCACCGCACTTGTGAAATGAATCCGGCGCCCCTGCCAGGAATTCAGTGCACGATGAGAGACAAGACCAACACACCACCATGGTGAGTCAAAGTGACCATTTATAAATCATTTTCATCAAGAGACTTCTTTGTTTGATACTTATCAATGTGTGTGCTTCAATCAGACTGACTCCCGTGAAGGGTAAATGGTAGGTTAGCCAAAGGATGCTAGGTGCCAGCTAACTGATGCTAGGTTAGCCTTCATTGAATCACGAGCAGACCTTGTAACTGCAGTGAATAAATCCTTGGATGAAGTAAATTTGTGTTTCAGTGAATATCTTGGTTACAACAAGGCTGAGCTTGTAAGCAGTTTTGTGTTTCTAGGTGAAATATTTAGACTGCTATACGTTTGGAAATGGCCAGTGGCCACATAGCAGTATTTCTTTAGCATAGCCAAAACAGGTACTACTTGTTAGCTAGCTCCGAAGGGGATCATCCCTATGTTCCCCGGGTCCTATGTTCCCCGGGTTCTATGTTCCCCGCTTTGATTGATTAATAGATTGAAAATTTTATTCATTTTTATTATTTTATTAATTATTAATGTCCGCCTTGTTTCGAACGGTTAAGCTTAGGCCCTCTTTCGAACTGGTTAAGGTTAGAGTTTGGAATCAGGGCTGGTGGTCTAAAATTTTCAATCAATCAATCAATCAAAGCAGGGAACATAGAACCCGGGGAACATAGGACCCGGGGAACATAGACATGCTCCCCTTCGAAGAGGGAGCTTATTAAAAAGACGTTGTCATATTATGGGTTGCAAGCGGGTTTGTGCAAGCCTACGTAAGCATATTTTGTAGAAGAAAACATTTTGATATAAGAATACAAAGAAATTGATATATAGATTTCTTTTTGGCATATTGTTAAATACTGTAGGTGCACAATATGACCAGGGAAGTGATCATTCTAAACCATTTTGAATTCCATCTCGACTAATAACACTAACATATTATTTTAACCATTTCAGGCAATGCAATTCAATGATGTCATGTTTTTCTTTTACAAACCGGTCTTGATGGAATTCCCAAAATATGTAATTCATCTCTCGTATTCTCAACTATAGAGTTTCGGGGGGAAAGGTTAAGTGAATGAGTGCTTTCCCTCCCAACCATCCTGGTTATTTTGGACCAAATTTCACAGTGAGGAAGAAGTCAAAAGTTAAACCCAACACAGCTCACCCATAATCAGCCCACTTGGCTCATGGGACGTAGAGAACTGAAGAGGGGGGTAAAATGGACACCACTCAGTCATCATCACTGCAGAGGTTGGAGAGATAGAACATGCTCAGTGTGCTAGCTGAAGGTCTGATAGAACATGCTCAGTGTGCTAGCTGAAGGTCTGATAGAACATGCTCAGTGTGCTAGCTGAAGGTCTGATAGAACATGCTCAGTGTGCTAGCTGAAGGTCTGATAGAACATGCTCAGTGTGCTAGCTGAAGGTCTGATAGAACATGCTCAGTGTGCTAGCTGAAGGTCTGATAGAACATGCTCAGTGTGCTAGCTGAAGGTCTGATAGAACATGCTCAGTGTGCTAGCTGAAGGTCTGATAGAACATGCTCAGTGTGCTAGCTGAAGGTCTGATAGAACATGCTCAGTGTGCTAGCTGAAGGTCTGATAGAACATGCTCAGTGTGCTAGCTGAAGGTCTGATAGAACATGCTCAGTGTGCTAGCTGAAGGTCTGAGTTTTGGCATGAACACAATCCCTTCCTTGGTTAATTATATTTCTGCCCAAATAGACAGCCTCTTTTCTTCACCCTTTCATGCACTCTCAAGTCACACACAAACACATGATGCACACACACAAAACACACTCTTGCACACACACGCACACATGCTGACATAAATGGCATGATCACATCTGCAGTATCAGTAAGACAACTGCCAACTGCCTTGCGGAGCTCCAAGTTGCACAACACACACACACTGGGGTGACTTCAATCTTCAGGTTTTGCAATGCAAAGAGTGCCGGCAAGGTTTCCTAACATGCATCGTTGATCCCAAATAGGCAGAAAACGAGTGCAAATCTTTCTGCACCCGTCAGGATTGTTGGTAAGGGAGACAGCGGCGTATATTTGTGCTGAAGAGAGGCTATTTTCTCTCAGAATGTGGACCACCTCACAGCTCTGAGAGCCTCCTTTCTGCTCATAATACTAGCAAATAGTTTCACACAATACAAACACTGACTCTGTAAATATGACGACTTAACTCTGCAATCTGCATACATACAGTATAGGTAAACATAATCACAAACAGAACTAGAAGAAGGGCCAGGCTGCTGATTGGACGGCATTCAATCTACACTCCATTGGCGCAGAAATGTTCAAACCACGGCAACAAACGGCTTGGCATTCCATATGAAAACAAAGCAAACAGTGAGCTAAGGAGAAGTCGAGAGGTGGAGAGTCTGCATGTGTGTGTGTGCACAGTCCCAGAACCCAAGTCCAGAGATCTGACTTTGATTTGTTGGTGTGTGTGCATGTGTGTGCGTATCAGAGGTATCCTCCTAGTTACAGCTAAAGCCTGGGAGTTGTACTTATTGTGTTTATGTTGACCTTTCAATTACACCTCCTGAAATGCTGTGTGTTGCACAGCAGACCTCTACTGAAGATGAAAGGCTCACAATTGTTGCCTGCTGTTTAAATAATTATTGATTTGTTGACGCTAGCCGAAGCTGTAACAATCAAATAAGTTTCTGGCCGAAACAACAACAAAAAGTCCACAAAGACAAATAAACGGCATCCCGTAAGGGTGAGGTATTTGTAATTATTTAGGAAGTGACCATTGAGCAGATACAACACTTGATTACAACCTTGTCTATTTGCTCTAGTCCTAGCTAAGCCAGGTCTCACAAGCCGATTGGCTGAAACCAGGTCGGAAGAGTTCATTCTCCTTTTATTTTTCTAAGCGGGTGGAGGCCGGGGATCCATCCAGGAAAGGGGCTGCTCTAGTTTTTCTTGCCCTGTTGCCTTTTGTCTGCCATGTTTGCTCTGTTTTTTTTTTGAGTGGTTCTTCTAGTGTCGGGAGGTTTGTCAGCCCACACCTTAATGGCAACCTCTCTAACCTTAAGTTATAGAGATCTAGGACTGTGCCGCCACTGCAGGGAGGGGGGCCCGGACTCGTCTCATGGGCGTGGTGCCCCTTTCTCCTGTTCAGTCATGTTGCTCACACTTTTTGTTGCCTGTATATACGTGTGATCACGCACACACACAGTTACACAAATTCAGACTAATAATCATATAATGCCCACATCAGCTATGTCCCATTTCCTTCCTTCCTTCTCCACTGTTTACCCACCTGTTCAGCTCCGGAATCACACGGCAATCCTAGCATCCTCTAGTCCAGTGGTTCTCAAACTTTTTACACCAAGTACCACCTGAGAACGTAGCTGGCTCTCCAAGTACCACCATATGACCGGCGTTAAAATACAGTCTATTCAGCTATGCACAGTTCACGCAGGAGGCAAATGTATTCCTAATACCATTATTTATTGTTAACTTTTGTCAGACACAGCCACAATGTACAAAGGGATAGCACTAGAACTAGCAAACGCTTCCACACAACTCATACAATGCAAGGGACATTGAGAACATAATAACTAACATTCTCACATAGCAAGTGAAAAAATTAAGAACAACTGTATTTCAGCAAATGTACTTAATTCTCTCTCTCTCTCTCTCTCTCTCACTCTCTCTCTCTCTCTCCCTCTCTCACACAGCAAGCAATTGTCCGTCATTCTCTCTCACACTCACACACACACACACACACACACACACACACACAATTATTTTGTTACAAAAACTTAATTTCATGCATTCTGGTGCAGGAATTTTTGAATTTTTACCCTTTAAATGCCAGTGTTTGTGATGGGCATCACAAATTATTGTAAAAAAGAAAAGAAAACACATATTCAATACATTTTTGAATGTTTACCCTTTAAATGCCAGTTTGTGTGATGGCATCACAAATTATTGTTAAAAAAAACACAAAAAGTAAAATATTTACAATATATCAAATGCAAAGTACATTTTTCTGGGGGGGATTATTACAGGCTAGGCATGTGTCAATGATTAGCAGCAACACATATTTTGATGGATTTTTTGTAATGTCAGATTTAACACCAACTCTTTTCAGAAAAGTGGGAGTATTTCATTTTTTATCTGACATTACAAGAAATCTAAAAATAAATGGTTATGATCAAGGCTGAAGTTGAATGAAAGATTTATGACTGTTTAGACTGCAGACTCTGTCACAGTGATCTCCTGGTTGTTCCCCACTTAGATTATCTAACTATCGCGCTGCCGCAACCAGAAACACTGGCCTGGCCTGCTTCTAAGTTCAGTGGCCTGACTGCAAAAAAAAAAAAAAAAAAAAATCTTTTAGCTTTTTTGGAAATGTTTTCAAGTACCACCAGCAGTACCACCAAGTACCACTAGTGGTACGCGTACCACAGTTTGAGAACCACTGCTCTAGTGGTTGACTACTCAGTCTCAAAGCAGCGATTCACACATTACGGTTATATACTATAAACGTCTCCATTTTTATGTTATATTTCCGATTGATCTATGTTGTGTTTAAGTCTTTTTTTTTTCTTTTTTTTTTTTACTTCTTTTGTTTCCTTCTTTTTTTACCTGCATTGCGATATTACAATGAATGGTGGTCAATTGAGCATGTTCACACGGTGGCCATTTTGCTCTTATGTCATGCTCAGGTTGGGTTCCTTTCCACCCTGTTCCGTGTGATATGGTCGATGGGGCATCATGGGACAGAAAGTACCAAAACGCATGAATCTGCGCTCCAAATAATCACAGAGCAGCTTGTTGTCACCATAGATTTAGGTGTAAACCCAGCATGTCCTGCATAGTTACCTTGGGGGACAAACTGGAAGTGTTTAGCACAGTGATACAGACATTTGGATGGGGTTATTCTGGATATAAAATCTATAACTGGGCTCTCGCAAACCCCACCCTCTTTTCTTGATCCTCCAATCAATCCAGAGGGAAGCAACAGTTGTGATAGGAGGATCAAGAAAAGAGGGCGGGGTTTGAGACTACAACAAAAAACACTTTAAAATGAATGTATTTCCATGGTATGCCTTGGAAATACATCACAATTAATCTTGTTGTACATGTATAATGACAATAAAAACTATTCTATTCTATTCAAATGAACAGGCTGCTTTGGGATTATTTAGGAGTACAGATTCATGCAGTTTGATGCTTTAGCCTGGTGCCCCATTGACTAATTATAATGCTGTGATGCTAAGAAATAAAGAAAATAATATGTCAAAGTATCTTACAATTTACATTTACATTTAGTCATTTAGCTGACGCTTTTATCCAAAGAAGCGACTTACAAGTTCTGTACGACAAGTCATCAGGAAGGGCACAACTCTATCAGCTGAGTAACAATGTTCATCAAAGTGTTGAGTGCTACAGTGTAGGTTAGTTTATTAGGACAAGTGCATGACAGTAAGGTTAGTTAGGGTTAGATTATTATTTTTTTTTATTATTATTAAAGGAAATAACGCCTCCGTACGTGTCCTTATCCTAGCTTTGTATGAATTACATATAGCCTATACAAAGCTCTATAATGAACCGCTGTGGAGGGTTAAGTCAAAACTCGTCCTAACTAATTAGTGCAAGTTCACATTGTGTTTTAGAAGGGCTTTAGAACAGAAAGCTCAAAGAGTCTTGACAAAGCCTGGTGAGGTGAAAACACAAGCTAAAGTCTCCTTTCAAATGCTCCAGTCTACAAACGTTCAGTGCTGCCACCACTGGTCGGTCGCCAATAAGATCAAGACCTTGACCTGACGGCCTGGATAATGTTTTTTATTGGCGACCAGTGGTGGCAGCACCGAGCGTTCATCAAGCTTTCCCAGAAAACCACATAAAATCTTGGCTGGCAGATTTGAAATGAGACTTTGGAGAGAAAAGGGTAATTGTATACTTTTTTTTTTAATTATCTTTTTCCCCCTTCTTTTTCCATTTTTCTCCTATCCCAATGTTAGTCGTTATGCCAATTCCCAATCCCCTTCCTGGTCGTTGCACACTCTACCCCCTACCGCCGGTCTGGGAGGGCGGAGACTATCACATGCTTCCTCCGACACATGTGTACCCAGCCCACCACTTCTTTTCACCTGGCAGCGCGGACTCTCACTGGGAGAGTGTAACGTGTGGAAGGTCACACTACCTCCCTCCAGATCCTTCCCTCGCTGTGCAGGCGCCGCCACCGAACTGTAGGAGTCGCTGTTTACAACGACCCGGACCCACCCACCGGCTTCCCTCCCGCTGACTCTGCCAATCGAGCCAGTATGACGGCCGGCCAAGCTGGAGGCAACGCTTACAGCCGGATTCGATACCAGTGTCTCTTGCGTTGGTGACGAGCGCTTAGTCCGCTGCGCCACCCAGCCACGGGTAATTGTATACTGTATTTTTTTTTTTTTATCCTCCTGGCCTTTGTCGAGACTCTGAGTCTTCTGTTGATCCCTACGAAAACACAATGTGAACTTGCAATAATTAGTTAGGACACGTTTTGACATAACCCTCAGAATCTGTGGCGGTTCGTCAATAGAACTATCCTGATCCTAACCGTTTCACTGGTTTCCATCTCCTCAAAGGCTTTCCAAATACCACTTGGAAAAAAACGTTGTATTCTACAGACTTTCTCCAGTGACAGTAAGTAATCTCTATTGGGCTGGTTTTGCATGCACAACACAACTCTTGATTGACCATGTTTCCCTCTCCCAAATGTCAGATTTTTACATACCCGGACACCCATGAAAACATCACATCGTGGCAAACAGAGAGTTCTGAAACCAGATTCCCTGACCATGTTGTAAACGCAACCTTAGTAGAACCAGAAGGAACTGTTACCCTTTTGTTTTCCCACTCATTGTCATTTTTAAACTCGTCTCTCTTTGGATATCTCCCTGATTAAATATTTTGACAGCGTTGCTTAATTCACTGTGAGAGCAGCGAGACCTGTGCCGACTTGCTGTAATTTAAAACCCAAATATATGCAAACAGAGACTGAGAGGAACCTCCCGTTTCAAAGCGCCGCCGTGTTTACCCTCCATACTGCTCTATTCATCAGGACGCTAAACCTGTCTGGCCACCCACATTAAGGTATTTCTGGAAGCCAATTGCTGATCATCCCACCAGCTACCCCTCTTGGCTTAACCAAACTCTAGCATGAGTGGACATATTCTCTCTGTGCTGAAACGTGCTCAACAGAAGAGTAGTTGTGACTTTGGGTGCCACGGTGGCGCACCACGCATGTAGCTGCGCAAAGCGTCCTGGGTTCGAATCCGGCCCAGTACTTATGTTGCACCCCCCCCCCCCATCTCTTCACAAAATGTCCTCTCTGACTGTCCTATCCACAATAAAGCTGAAAATGCCATAAAAAACATATCTTTAAGAGTTGTTGTGGCTTCTGGTGAAATTCAAATGGCTTTTGGCACATAACCATGAGGTTGTAAGTTGATGAGGTATTTTAGAATATGATTGAATGATTGGAAGGATTTCAATATCTACTGGATGTTCACACGCAGTGGCAACAGAAGACCAGATCATGGAGCAGGAGGAGGATGACAGGCCCGTGCCACGCCTCAAGGTACTTTGATCAGAGGAGACACAGCTTTGATCAGAGAGTTTACAAGCTGATCACAAGTCAGTTTTGGCCCCGCAGCCACACCCTCCCACCACTGCCACCACACGATTCTTTAATTCTTTATTCTGTTCATGGTGGGGAGGTGAGGCTGATCCCAGGTCAGTGCCTGGGGGGTGACAGTGGGTGGAAGGCGGGTGCGGAGTAGCCATGGGGGGAAGCACACTGTCAGTCCTGTGATAGCCGTATGAGATTCCACATGCTCTGATGAGTAATTCCTCCCCTCCCTGCCTCCCTCCTCAACTGCCTTGCTGTGCGCTGTGTGGCCCTGAGTCATCATCCACACGTTCCTAATCCTTCTCCTCTCTCTCTCTCTCTCTCTCTCTCTCTCTCTCTCTCTCTCTCTCTCTCTCTCTCTCTCTCTCTCTCTCTCTCTCTCTCTCTCTCTCTCTCCTCATGGTGAAGAGGATCCTTCCTTCCTTCCACAGCCGCGGTCCCATAGGGAAGTTCAACAGAGTAGCCTCCCTCTGATGAGTCATTCACCAACATCGAGAGCTTCCCTCCACGCCGCCTGCTCTCCAGCCGCACCACACCACGCCCTGGCCTGGATCACAGTCCCCTCTCGGCCCGGCTTGTCAATATACCTGTCTGTCTGTCTGTCTGTTTGCTCGCCTCTCTATCACTCTTTCTATGCCTCTTGCAAAATTGCAAAATTGCAAAGTCAAAATACTGAAGGACATTGTGTTGGCTTCACTGTCTGCATGTTAACAACAGAGACCTGGGCAGAAATATAATGACAGTGATTCTTGAGCCAGCCAAAAGAGAAACATCAGTAAGATTCGTGAAGACATCATAATTATGTTAATACTAGCTTACTGGCCAAAACATGCTGTCTCTGTCACACTACATTCACACGTTTTACATCTAACTATAAAGGAAGGAATCTCTGTCTGTATGTATGTCTGTATGGCTGTCTCTGTATGTCTGTCCTCTCTGTTCTTCGCATATCTCGAGAACCGCTCATCCGTTCGACTTCACACTTGGCACGTATTGCTGAGAACCCAAGAGAGTGCAGTGTGAGTGGCCAGGATGAGTGGTTCATGCAAGCAGCCATACCACGGTTCTTGAGAACACTGCAAGCAGCACTTCCGGGGGGCCAAGCAGTTGGCCCAATCTGAACGGCCACTCACTTCGAACGGCCACGCACTCCGAACAGATATCCAAACTCTGCAAGCAGAAATACCAGGAGCCAAGCAATTGCGCCCTGAATGGGCAATACACTAGCGTTAGCAAAGGTGTTCATCGGCACCTTCAATGTGTTGTGAAACATTTGATTTTTGTACAGACTTCATCCTGGTAAAACAGAGGTGCCTGGACCCTACTACAGCGTGACAGGTTGTTGGAGTGATGCTATTGATGCTGTATAGAAGCCAGTCCATATGTTGGAATTGGAGATATGTTGACCATTGCAAGAGCAATAAGGATTTTTAGGGGCATTATGACTGGGTTAATAAAACACAGCTGCCCCTAAAAGTCCCTCACTTTTCTTGCTGCCTTTTCTCTCCCTACTCTAGTCTTTCTCTCATGTCTTCTTCCAAGGTTTGGAGATTGAACTCGCAGCAGTGACTGGCTAGTCGAGAGATTCATAACTTTGGTACCAGTGCAACTGTAGTCAAGGAAAGGCGACGACCAGGAGTAACCGAGACTTCAGAAGTTCAAGCTTTTAGCACGGGCTGGGTCACATTTTTCACACAAAGCAAGTGCGCTTGCCAGTGTTTATGAATTGCATATTTATAATGGCAAGAGTTTTTTTGGGATTTGTTTTTAAAGGGGGTCGAATGAGTTCAGAGCAGAGTTTCCACGAATGAGGGCTCCTTGTGTTCATTAGTAGCTTTCACGTAAAAGGTAAACACAATCGGAAGGCTTTTACATTAGTGGAGGTTGCCCTTTGCAACAACAGCTAATATTATAAACAATATATAACTTTTGGTATGTTGTAAAGTGTATTTAAAAAGAGATCTCACTGAAGCCTTTGGCCCGACACAAAGCAAACGGGGAAATGTAGGCAAATTCTATTTAAAGACAGCCTTAACCTATAAAGCCTGAATGACGATGTGGGGAGAGAGAATGAGTCAGTCGTGATGGGAGAGGGGGGAAAATAAATAAATTGAAGCAACACTATGCAGCGAGTGGTGAAAGATGTGTCTGATTGGACCTTTTAAACAATATGAAATGCCACTGAGAGAAGCTTGGCAGGCGGTAGCAGCCTGCGCTGTTTAATATCACAACTTTAATCAGCCCACTTGGTGACTATCCCAGATCTTCCAATAGCCATGCGGCTGCTTATTCAAACCAGGCCCATTCCACCAACCTCCCTTACTAGGCCCTCTGCTCTCAAACTCTTGCTGACTCCTAACTCTCGTACAGCGTACATACATGGAGAGGTTTTGGCTTGAGTGCTTTATCTGCTTTTTGTGATTTGTCACTGTGTCCAAGTGGGCCGTGTTGCGGTAGACATTGTTAAGAGTTAGACAGTGTACAGAAAGTTACTGTAACTTTTGACCAATATAAGGTAATCTTTTTATTTTGTAAATAAAGTACAGTTACGTGTAAAATAATAAAGAAAGAAAAAAGTTTAAAAAGAATGGGGAAAAAAGACTGCTCAGCAAACTTGTAATTATAGACTATTTTAGTGTGTAAGACCAGTGGCGCGTGAGTCAGAGGAGAAACATGGTCCACACTCAATAAAACAACATTTAGGCTTACTTGGTTAAATGTAAATTCTATTTTTAATCTAACTAAAATGCAAGGAGTGTTTGTCCGTCCATCGATTTTCTCGACAAGCGTTCATCCGATCGACTTCACACTTGGCGGGTGTATCGCCGAGGACCCAAGGAAGGTGGTGTCGAGTGCGAGCTCTTTGAGATCTATGGGACATATTTATTAGCAGTTTGTATAACAGTAGTTATACGAACAACCGACATTAGTGACATCGATGTTGGTGACATCTAGCGGAGGAAAGGAAAAAGGCATTCGTTTTGAACAAGCTATATTTTTGCTACTTAGCTTATTTTTACATAGTTTATTTTAATCAAAGCAGGATTTGTTTTGATTAACATCTGTTTTGATTGCAGACTATATTTCCCCTTTGATCTATTCATTTATGAAAAGATACATATATATATTGTTTGTGACCACTTGACTCATTTAGTCTTCATAAAGTGGTTCAATGTCAAGGGAAGGGAATTAAATATCTCAGAAATATTTTCCATCTCCTTTTTGCATTTTTAGGATGCCTGCCTGCCTGCAAATCAGGATAATTGAGTTAGGTTATGGTTATGGTTATATGGTTACATGGTTATAAAGGGTTGACAATGTGTCAACATTCCCTGCCTACAAAACCAGCCCATAGCAACTTATTAGAGTAGCAGTTAGGAATAGCAGGCTTGTAAAAACAAACGGATTGCCACTGGTTTGTTAACATCTAACTACTTAACAAGTCAATACCTGATTGTGATTGAAACTAATGAATCAATATGTTTAATGATTTATTCATTTACATGATACTTTAAGCATGTTTTTAATAATCTCAAGAGGTCTGTGTTGTCAGCGTTAAAATAAAAACCCCACGCTTCAGCGAATGTCTTACCTATGTGTCACTTGCAGCATGGAGATGCCAACATTGCCATCCGTTCTATTAATTACATAAAGCATCTAGAGCCAGGATGCTAAATTCATTAGTGAGGTATGTACGGCATGCTAGGGTCAGGCCATATATAGAAACAGCCCTTCAAAACAACTTATTCATGACTTGACACACTTGTTCAACATAATAGGGGGCTTAGCTTATTTTTCAATAATGTTCACCTTCATTATCTTTTTTACTCTGGGCAAAACAGTATCCAATGAGAGGCAGGCCAATCCAATGAACTCATTGACCCACAAAATATAATATATATATAATATGTATTCTGTTTTTAAATGACTTTTCATGTAATCAATAATTTTTTATTATTATTAATCAATCCCCCAACCCTTTTGATTATTTGATTTTTTTTGTTCAGCCCTATCGTGGTATGTAGGTTGGATAAGCTTCCAAAAAGTTTCGTTGCGTCTGATGAAATTTACGAGGAATTCTCCTTTAATTCTGTTAGGGTTAGATGGGCCTAGCCTATATGATCCAGAGCCAACATTCCACAGTAATAAGAACATGTTAATGCTGCAAATCATTGTACATCATGAGGAGTGGGCCTATTTTGACAATATATCATACTAGTATACGGAGAAAGTTATTTCTTATAGTAGGCTACACACTTATAAGTCAAGGTTGGACCAATCAACGTTTGCTTTGCTCTTAACTTGTTATCGATCAACGGACAAGCAATTTGATTTAGTGTGCCATTAGTTGCTATTTGTGCCATCTGCTATTTGCAGATACAGAGAGCCCGCATATTTTACGACTAAACATACACTGTACCCCGTATAGACCTACATACGTGATGTGCTGTAGATTGGATTCTTCTGATGGTCACATGAGCCAGAAACTGGGACTTTGTAGGCCAGTTGAATGAATGAGGACTCACCTTGCCCGCAAAGACCCAGCTTCTGACACACACACACTGCTCTCAACATCACCGGCACTTTGGAACTTTTATATCACCCATTTATCCCCCAATCCAAAACGCTTTTGGTGCGAACATGTACTGAAGGTGTGTCCTCTATACAGCTAGACATCATTCAAAACATGGTCTGAATTAAAAGTGCAAGAGCCTCCTCAGTCGAATACTGTAACCAATTACCAAACCTATCGGCCTGATCGATCTGATGCTGTCTGTCTGTCTGTCAGTGTCTGCTAGAGAAGATGATGATGTTGACCGGCGATCGTTACCTTTCTCTCTCTCTCTCCAATGTCAGACACAACGTTCGGCACAGATCAGGGCTGGTGTCCTGCATGCTGTGGTGGTGGGCAGCGGCAGCAGATGACTCCGCACAACGCGCTCCCCGAACACACGGCTGGAAGCAGCAGGAGTGTCTGTCTCTGTCGGAACTAAGAGACCGACAGAGTTGAAGTTCGCTGTTCATCATCATCATCATCACCGCCGGCCAACCCTGTTAATGAATCAGCCCCACATTTTAGTAAGATTATCCTTGGGAACGGATGGCTGCGTTTTCTTTTGTAATTGCTCGGACGGTCTGGCATGATCCCCTCTCAAAGGAAAGATGAGGACGCAACAGTGTCTTGAGCCAATTCCTCCCCAAAGCTTCTGTATTTCATTTGGCGTTGTCCAGTCCGACCGACCCCGTGCGCACGCAGCACTGACAGTCAGTCACCAAATATGATCCACCCTGGAGAGAGAGCTGATCTTGTTGCCATGTTGCAGACTTGCAGCCTTTGACCACGATGTTACTTGGAGCTGCAGGGACCTGCTATATGTGTTGCGCCCTGGTGCTGGGCCCTCCCTCCCCAAAATGGACTTCTGCTAAGTGGTAACCTGGTTAGGCCTATTTTGAGCGCGTCACTCCTCCGGCTCGTCGTCTCCAATTATAGGTTTCCGCGCCAAGATTTGGCACAGCAATACAACGAATTATTATATTGATAATGGATCAATACAAAACTAAAGTATTTCGTTATAACCAAATGTGTATAAGTAGTTAATACACATTATTACCGTGGGCTGCCTCGGGTCGTCCAGAAATGGGTTAAGTTGGCAATGGTTTTTGATTGAAACAGTTCACTCGTAATGTTGGTGTTCCGTTTTGACATTTTGTATAACCACTCTATGACTTACAATAATTATGATCTCACACATACACATCTTTCTTTGGTGAAGTCTGACCCCTCGTGGCGACAATGTGCCCTGCCGCGTCAGTCTATTACAATGTAATTTATTATTACCATTCGAGCAATGGAATGGGACAACATTTGTATGCCTTTGTAACCTCACAATCCATGTGTGTTTCTATCTGTTTGAGGGATATGTTTGTTGTGTTGTTTTTGCCAAATTGCGAATTGTTTCAAGGCCAACGTCTTTTGTTTGACATGCACGAATAGCGATGGGCCTACAGTACACACTGGGGAGCAAATTATATCTATTCCATTCTATTCTAGATCACATCACGCCCTACTTGCAGTCCGTGCGTGATCACGCTCCTGCACAGCAGCAATGTCACATTCGGTTGCCTTCACGGGGAGAACGGTCGGCGACACCGGCTACTTGAAAACAACAGCGGAACATTTTATTCGAACAACAGCAGTACGTACGTATGTTTCTATTAATTTACACCATTATATCAATATTGGCAACCAATCGGTGAGTTAAAATTCCGCGCCTGTGCGCAACTGTCTATTTAGAACTTTGAGCACAGCCCCCCCCCCCCCTCCTTGTTTTGTGATCATGGGAAAGGTGTGTCTTGTTTGTTTAGGCTACACACTAACTATTATAACAATACATCTCTTGTTCACTTGGTCAACCTTTGTGGTCATGTTATGTGCATGTGTAAAATAACAGTTTATGGGATTCTTTCCGTTGAAGGCTCTTATTCAGTTACTTACAACCAAATTTGATTCCTCATCGCCGCATAATAATGTTGTCTGGTTAATTGCACGCCAAATCACGTGAATCCAATATTCATTAGAAGCCGATGTTCCTGATTACTGGAATGACTAACAGGCATAATGCCGTGGGTCCGGTGGTCCACAGCAGGTGGTTGCCAGTTCTGGCACGGTGATAATAAAATAATAAGACCTTGGTTATAAAGAGAATGTGATACATAATACACAGATGTGCCAGGAAATGTGTTAAAAAAAAGATTAAAAAAAATAAGAGGCCCCAATATGGGCAGGCCTTTGTCTGGCGGGTCCTGCAGATGACAAGAAAAACACTATGTACCAGTATGAACCTGGGTCCAGGCCTACACTGAATCTAGCCTACTCAGTGAATATACTCACAAAAAAACTGATGCCATTCATTTGAACAAAGATTTCATATAGCTGGTTGTTGACCCCCCCCCCACCTCATCTTTCACTCTAGTTTTCAGTGTAGTGGGACCTGTAGGAGTCAGATGCCACCGGAGCCCAGTGCACGCCGCCGGCCTTCCCAATGGTCTCCCCCACCGTGAAAGGGTTGGTGGACGCGGTGTGGGCAGTGTGGAGCATCGGCGCCTCCATCTATGACTACGTCCACACCAGCGCCATGGAGGAGCGCATCCATGTCCTGGAGAACGTCATCAACGTCCACCAGTGTGTCATCGGGCTACTGTCTGCAGGCGTGGTGGTGCTCCTCACCTATATCTTTTTTAGAAAGAACTGAGGAGGGGCGCCGCGGGTATAGGGTTGAGGGGCGGGTGTGGGCAAGAATGGAATCACACTATAGTCACCTATGTGTGGAAAACCACACGCCAACCAGTCAAGGGAATATCAATATAGGAATCCCTGTCGGCTGACTAAGTGACACTTGGGCCTCTTTTCACATGCCGTTCTTCACCTACATTCTGTTGAAGAAGCATCAGGGGAGGGCAGCTCACATAAGGGAGGAGGACATGGACGAGGCGGAGGGGAACCGTTCACCCCTCATGTATATTTTCTCTTCATCCATTCTAGACAGGGTGGAAGGAGAGAGTGTGGTGAGAGGGAAATGGATGACAGTTCAGAGAATGGCATAAACCATATTCACACAGTGGCCATTTTGCTCTTATGTCATGCTCAGGTTGGGGTTCTTTTCCACCCTGTGTGAATATGGTTAATAGGAGAGAATCCAGCCCCCTTCCCACAGTACAAGAGGATGCATGCATACATGATGAGAGTTTACCGTCCTGCAATCTTGCCTTTGGGGAGTACTTTGGAACGGAAGTGACGGTTATGTGGTTGTTAAAGGGGAACTACACCATATTTGAGAATTCATACATGTTGTTCCTTTGGTCTTAAGACAGTCGAACAAATATTAGTGAACATCAACAACTCCTAAATCTCTAAACTAGAGTGCGAAATATGATACAGATGACACTCAGAACATCCAGAGGAATCTTGGTATATGGGTAAATTTTCTGTTTCAAAACTTAAGAGTACTACTATAGAATACATCTCATCTCCAGACTTCATACACAATGACATCACAAGTTTGAGTCATACTTCTTTGATTTCTGGCATTGGGAGAGAGTATCTCATGTTCACAAATGTTGATTGAACTTTCCTAGGCTATGGAGAGAACATATTCTTAATCTGGGTGGCGTTTAAGTCAACAGTGGCTCTTGCAACCTAAAGGTGTCTGTCCCTCGTTGAATGTGACACACGTCTACACTACATGTACTGTATATACAGTATACTACTACTAGTAGTACTTAGCTCTATAATACAAGGACCATTACCTGCTTGTTCAGGTTTTGCAGTAGAAATGTTTAGCATCATTGAATAGGTAATCAGAACCTTCGTGGTTGACATGGAAAACTCGTATCTAGCAACTAAGCCATCACAGTCAGCTCAGCAGTCGGGCTTACCTTAACCACCCTGGTTGCATTACAAATGTCAACGGTAAATGGACAAATAGATTGGCAAACTCTTTTATTTATACAGCCTCTGTGATACCATTGTTACTATCATGCACTAAAGGGAACATGACTTCCGCCTTAACTAGTCTCAAGTGATTCCACTCTAGAATCTGGATGAAATAACATAATTCTGTTTTCGTGTTTGCACTAATTTTTCTCATGTGTAACGGCACATGTGTCATACATGTACAATTGGGGATTGCTTATAGGTACTTTGATCGCCCAGAGGTCTTTGGTTAAGGAGAGAGAAAGAAATATCCTGGAAATGGAACTGGCCTCAAGATTCTCTTATGAACATCTTAAATAGAAAGAAGAGGTCTGTATATGAAGAGCTAGTGTGCTGCATATACAACCATTGTCCGTTACTTTAATTTATGGATGAGAACGTTTATGTAAGCCTCATCTCTTTACGTGATATACTTTAAGAACACATCCAACTATAAATTTGATAAGATTGCCATGGGCTCATCATAAATGCTCAATGCTTTTTCTTGTAACATTTGCGATACCTCATGTAGTTAGTGAATATCTGTAGATGCAAGTAATGTATAAAACAGAAATAGCCTATTAAGTGTCCTTAAAAATTGTTTATACATAATTAACAGTTAATGGACATCAAGTAAGTGTTTATATGAATGGCCATCTGCTAAATTTGACTATTTATTCAAAGGTTTTCTGGGTAGCTTAAAAATACTGTACTGCTTAGGTGTATTTATGGTAGTTTTGTAAATATATTGTTGCACCATTCCAAAGTAGTGTATTAACATACATAGTGAGTTGAGGGTCATTATTTGACCACAAAGCTTGGAAGAGTGTACATCATCTAATGAGATATTGTTTATGCCATCTGAGAGCATAATTAATTCATGTTTCTGTAAACATACTACCATCAATGACTACCAGAAGAATGTTATTTAAAGTAGTGGCGGGCCACTGGAAACCCCTGCCATACATGGGCTCAGTGTTTAGAAGAACAAATAGCTGCTTTAAAAGAGCACTTCACCCAAAAATGGTCAATGGTATTTTTTATTTAATTATCTTTTCCCCCCTTCTTTTTCCGTTTTTCTCCCATCCCAATGTTAGTTGTTATGCCAATTCCCAATCCCCTTCTTGGTCGTTGCGCACTCTACCCCCTACCGTCGGTCTGGGAGGGCGGAGACTATCACATGCTTCCTCCGACACGTGTACCCAGCCCACCACTTCTTTTCACCTGGCAGCGCGGACTCTCACTGGGAGAGTGTAACGTGTGGAAGGTCACACTACCTCCCTCCAGATCCTTCCCTCGCTGTGCAGGCGCCCCGACCGAAATGTAGGAGTCGCTGTTTACAACGACCCGGACCCACCCACCGGCTTCCCTCCCGCTGACTCTGCCAATCGAGCCAGTATGACGGCCGGCCAAGCCGGAGGCAACGCTGACAGCCGGATTCGATACAAGTGTCTCTTGCGTTGGTGAAAAGCGCTTAGTCCGCTGCGCCACCCAGCCGCCTACGGTCAATGGTATTTCAATTACTCATGCGATGCCTTGAATTTGTGAAGCTTTTTTTTCTTCTCAAATGTCTCCACGGTGAATGTAGAATCCTTTCTTCAATTTCTTTGTGAATTCAAGGCATCACAGGGAGAGTAATTGATATAGTAATTATCATTGTTAATGTTGGGTGAAGTGCTCCTTTAAGTCCGGGCTAGTAGTGGTGGGTATGTACATGCACAGTGTGTGATAATATCTGTATTGCATTTTTACATTACTGTCCCAGAGGGAGCAGAATAGAAAGCAACCTTCGGAAAGAGATGTTACTGAACATTCTAACAGCTTTATTGCATGTCAAAGGTTTCAGTTAAAACATTTGTAATGTGGAATTCATACAATAAAATTCTTAACTTCTAATAACATGTCTCCAAAGTAATTTGCTGCCATCAAACACAGCACACAATATTATATGTATATAAAATGTAAATTACAACTTTTAAACATTGAAGACAAAAACAAACCAGCAAAGAATTCCTGATACTGAAGAAGCTGGTAAGTTTGATGTTAAGAAAAAACGACTGCAATGCTGTTTGAACCATAAGAAGAATGGAAAGGACACTTGTTGATGTACATAGAGACAAAGTCCCTGGCCATATGCTGGACCACCATGGGACACCATGTTAGACCCCATATGTTTGTCAATTTAAAAGTGTAAGCGTCAGTTAGCTAACATTGTGTTATAGCATCGAAAGCTATGGATAATGTTGGCTAACTTGCTCAATCAACTTTCTTGACTTGCTAAATGATATATTTTTTGTATCCACTTTCTCCCATTTTTCTATATTTTTCTCCCATCCCAATTTCGTATCATCCAATTCAACCCTCCCCTGTCACGAACGCTGTTTCTTGCCTCCCACAAGCCGGCTGCAATGTGGACTAAGTCATACATAGCACAAGTCCCCTCCGGTACTTGAGGTAACAGCAGTCGCATCTTTTCACCTGCGCAGCTCGATCTCTCAGTGGCGAGGAGTAACGCGTGGGAGGCTCACGCTGCCCCCGACACTTCCTGATTCTACTGCGCAGGCGCACCAACCGACCTGTAGGAGTCGCTGTCCACAACACCCGATCCCCACCCATCAGTTTCCCACCCCCTAATACGGCCAATTTGTATTATGAACAACCAGCTAAACTGAAAGCAATGTGGAGCGCTGGGCTCGAACAGGCGAGCCCAGCGTCTCCAGCATTCGTGGCGAGCGCCTTGCCCACTACGCCACGTAGCCGCCCCTAAATGATCTTTTAAGTTGACAAACGTCATACGTGTAACTCATGGCACAACTCAAACTGGATGGCGGGTAGCGGCAGGGGGGGGGGGACTTCGCCTCTCTATAGGGCTTGGGGAGTGGATGTGACATTTGTAGTGGATCCCTCCAGGTGACTGTGGGTTGAAAGGCGGATTTTGGGGTTAAAAGATTGTTTTTGTAAGTGTTCCTGTGTGAGATGACCAGTACAGGAGAAACCTCTACCCTCGTTCCCCCCCCCCCCCCCCCATCCATTGAACATTTTGTAGTTTTAGTTTGAATTGTATTTATTGATTTAATTTCTAAATGCAAATTAATGTAAGTGATCCAACAAAGATGGCGTCTGGCATCCGTAGAAACACGTAACAACCATCTAACTTCTCACACGCTTCCCGGAGCCCTATAAGAGAAGCAGACAACTGGTCCAAAACCAACGCTGGTCCCATGGCTGCCAAACTTCCACATTGCTGTCAAATAAACTTGCTTTATTGTCATTGTCTCTAGACCATAGTAACTTATGGACCTTAGCGTAATGCAGTAGTTCATGCGTTTTTATCAACTGCAGTTCCTCGGTTGGATCCAGTCTACTGCTCGGACTCGGTGGCTGTGTTTGTTTAGATGTGTCCAGTCTGCAGGAGGGTGTATCTGGAGGTAAATCTCTCCACACTCTCTCCATCCAACAGCTTCATCGCTCTCCAGTGGATCTTGCCACAGTTCTCAGGCTGGCCGTGGGGTTCCAGCTCTTCTTGGATGTACTCCATCCACAGATCTAGTGGGAAAACAAGGGAACACTTCAGATCACATTATGCCTCTTTCCATCACTACAGACTAATTGCACAGTAACAAAACCTAACATAATGTAACACAGCTGGTTCTATTGCTACCACTCCTCTGCCCTGGTTGAATATTTACTGTCAAAAAATGTATTTGGTTGCACCTTGAAAAAATATAAATAATTGCAAATACTGTGAAAACCAATGCCCTGTTCCCCCCTTACTTTGCGGTATTGGTAGTTTGATGACAACACATTTCGGTTATTATATTTTGTCACGTTGTAATTATACTGTAATTGCAAAAATAAGGGTGTGGTAATTTATAGGATTATTAAAAACAAATGAATCACCTTACACCAATGACGTATCATAATTCCTGTCTCAGCCAAATGCTCAAGCTTCTGATGTAGACATTTTTAACTAATGTTATTAACAGAATAACTAATGTATGGATCAAACATACACTGAAAATCTGGACTACAGTTCAAAAACACATAAAGGGTACTGCAGCTTTGTCAAGGGCTATGCCCATAGTAGGGAATATAGAGTTTCTCCCATCCATGTGGGATAACACTTAAAAAAAGGTGTGCTGAGAGTGGATTAATTACAATTAACGTATTATTTGATTAAATATTTTTCACAACTGCAAGACAAATTTGCTCTACCATCAAGTGACCTATACAGATATTTTATTTACAAATTAGAAACTATGTCACTAACGTTTTGGAATGATATAGTAGTAGTAGTAGTTTATTCAGTCATCACACAATACAATAATATACACAATCATTTAACAATATTTGATTCAGGCAGTGACTATAAAAGAAGAAATGGAGAAAATATTGGAAAGAGACATTCCCATGGACCCAATGTTAGAAATATAGCGTGAACAAGTGATGGACACGGATCAGTACTAACTACATATCTTATTGATGATTGCAAAAAAAAAGATTACCATTAATTGGATAAAACCTGAGCCCCCCACGATTGCTCAATGGGTACAGAAGGTTAAACATGTATATACAATGGAACACATGACAGCCCAGCTACAGTTGAAGATGCCTCTCTTTGATAAGATAAGATAAGATATTACTTTATTAATCCCTGTGGGGAAATTCCTAGGTGGAGGTCAATTACTAGCTATCTTAGGTAGGCTTGGGACACACTGCTTCGAGATAGGATGGAGGGCAATATACATACGTGTATGTGTGTATTATGGGTATGTATATACATAGAGGTAGAAATATGTAGGTATATTTGTGTAGGTGGGAATGCTTTGGAGGAGGGACCAAATCTCAAGGTTATTTATTTCTTATTTTTAAGTGTTTACTTTATTTTATTTAGTCTGTATTGTCTTTGTACTGTCATGTGGTATTGGTGTTGGCAAAAAAAAACATGATTCTGGAGCAGTCTCTAGCATGATCTAATCAAGTCTAATTGGGCATGCTGTTTTGTTGTGATAAGAACTGGCTGGTTATTTCAGCTTGGTGATAAATAATTAAGATATTTTCAACTATTGCTTTGTTGTGACTTTTATCAGTCATCCTTTAGCTTAATGATAACGTATTACCGGTACATTATTTTACTATTGCTACTTTTAGTTTTGACTATTGTCTCTTGACATGACTATCATTATGGCCCATCAAAGGCCAACAGCAGTACCAGCAAAAGTTTGTCTGCTCTCTGCCAAAAGTATTGATGGAAACGTTTATTTAGTGAATTATCTACTGTTATACTGAAACTCCGTAGTCATTTTCTGCTGTTTGCCTTTGTAGGCCAGAATCCACTCTCACCATTGTCTGTAGAGCCAAACTCGCACAGCGCTCTCTCATAGTAGTCCCTCAGATTGCTCATCTTTGGAGATTCCTGACGAAACAAACAACATTGTTATCATTTTGTTGTCCATGGCTGTAGATTCTATGGGCCTTTTTTCATATGGACTCCTCTCGTGAACACGGAAAACACAAGTTTCATTTAAAGGCAGCACTTAACCGGAAATGTTTTTTGTTAGGAAGGTTTCAGCAAGAATTCACATGTTTGTGAAGTACCGAGCATACGACTGTGATGCGACTTGGATTCTACTGCACACTTTGTGAGTAATGCTGCCTTCAGATGATTAGCATTCTGCCCTTTGCTCTCCGCGAGGAAGGACGCAGTTATGGTATCTAGTTGATCATCATTATGCAGGTGCTAGGGCCGTCACCTTTCCCCCCAAATCAAGTTTGAACGAATCCAAACCCAAATCCACAGTCTACGGAACGCACTCATTTCTAGAGAAAGAACGTCACGATTGATAAGATGACAGACATCCTTTTATTCAAAATGGAGCACATAGCTCCTGTAGTGAGTTCTGTGCCCATATGATTTGATCAGTTTGGAGAAACTTGCACAGCCCCAGTCTGCAGGTCCCGCCTCTGCGGCCTGCTCAGCAGTCAATGAAGCAGCGAGGCAGAGTGGAGAGCCAGAGAAGCAGAGTGGAGAGCCAGAGAGGCAGAGTGGAGAGAGCCAGAGAAGCAGAGTGGAGAGCCAGAGAAGCAGAGAGGCAGAGTGGAGAGAGCCAGAGAAGCAGAGAGGCAGAGTGGAGAGAGCCAGAGAAGCAGAGTGGAGAGCCAGAGTGGAGAGAGCCAGAGAAGCAGAGTGGAGAGCCAGAGAAGCAGAGTGGAGAGAGCCAGAGAAGCAGAGAGGCAGAGTGGAGAGAGCCAGAGAAGCAGCGAGGCAGAGTGGAGAGCCAGAGAAGCAGAGTGGAGAGCCAGAGAGGCAGAGTGGAGAGAGCCAGAGAAGCAGAGTGGAGAGCCAGAGAAGCAGAGAGGCAGAGTGGAGAGAGCCAGAGAAGCAGAGAGGCAGAGTGGAGAGAGCCAGAGAAGCAGAGTGGAGAGAGCCAGAGAAGCAGAGTGGAGAGCCAGAGAAGCAGAGTGGAGAGAGCCAGAGAAGCAGAGTGGAGAGAGCCAGAGAAGCAGCGAGGCAGAGTGGAGAGCCAGAGTGGAGAGAGCCAGAGAAGCAGCGAGGCAGAGTGGAGAGCCAGAGAAGCAGAGAGGCAGAGTGGAGAGCCAGAGAAGCAGAGTGGAGAGAGCCAGAGAAGCAGAGAGGCAGAGTGGAGAGAGCCAGAGAAGCAGAGTGGAGAGAGCCAGAGAAGCAGAGAGGCAGAGTGGAGAGCCAGAGAAGCAGAGTGGAGAGAGCCAGAAAAGCAGAGTGGAGAGAAGCAGAGAGGCAGAGTGGAGAGAGCCAGAGAAGCAGTGAGGCAGAGTGGAGAGAGCCAGAGAAGCAGTGAGGCAGAGTGGAGAGCCAGAGAAGCAGTGAGGCAGAGTGGAGAGAGCCAGAGAAGCAGTGAGGCAGAGTGGAGAGCCAGTGAGGCAGAGTGGAGAGAGCCAGAGAAGCAGTGAGGCAGAGTGGAGAGCCAGAGAAGCAGTGAGGCAGAGTGGAGAGCCAGAGAAGCAGTGAGGCAGAGTGGAGAGCCAGAGAAGCAGTGAGGCAGAGTGGAGAGCCAGAGAAGCAGTGAGGCAGAGTGGAGAGCCAGAGAAGCAGTGAGGCAGAGTGGAGAGCCAGGGAAGCAGAAGAAAAACCAATTTCCGACAATTAGTTACACTTTAACGAAACAATTTCATCATGGATGAACAAAACTTTAAATGCGAATGGTTGATTTGAATTTCAAGGACTTTTTAAGCACCTTGTTAAAAAATTGGCTGTTTTCAAGGAATTCAGGGCTCGACTTTCTTTTGTCAAAAATCTAGCACTTTACGCACTTCAAGGACCTTGTGCGAACCCCGTCCACCATATCATTGTAGTTTGAACAGTTGACATTTTGCCAGGTTTGACCGATGGCTCGATTTCCAAACAAAAAGTGACAGCCCTAGCAGGTGCACATGCTAGCAGAAAGGCTATCATGCAATACCATTTGCCATGTAATGTAATACCTCTCCTGCCAGGTAATGTAGGGTAGGGTAGACAGTAATGAAAGACCACTGTGAACATACTATTAACCTAAGAAGACCAATGGTCTGTCTTCTGAGTAACAACAACAAAATGCTTTTCCTGCAAAGATCGTGGTCAGTTTATAATGTTAGAACTCTGAAACAACCACCACTCTCCCTATAGGAGAACAACGGCTCGGCCAGTTACAAATAATAGTTCTGTTCTCAAGGCCAGGGCTATTTGTCAACAATATGGTTGAACAATGGCTTGGTTTGAGCATTTGAGACGGTGGTGTTGCTCCATGCATTAGCTGACCGTGTGGGTAGAAGGTTTACACATCATGTTGAGACATGGTCGACATGAGGTCGGGGGTCAAGGACTACAGCCCCCTCAGCATCGACGGGGCACCGGTTGAGAGAGTCAACAGCTTTAAGTACCTCGGAGCCTACATATCCGAGGACTTGACATGGACCACACACATTAACAGTGTTGTGAAGAAGGCACGACAACGCCTCTACTTCCTCAGGCGCCTAAGGAAGTTCCAAGTCAGCCAGAAGATCCTTAAGAACTTCTACTCATGTACAATAGAGAGCATCTTGACCGGCAACATCACCTCCTGGTTTGGGAATAGCACTGCACAAGACCAAAGCAGACTACAAAGAGTGACACGTTCAGCCGAACGCACAATTGGAGGGGGGCTCCCCACCCTCCAGAACATTTACTACAAGCGTTGCAAGGGCAAGGCTAAGAGAATCATTAAAGACTCCAGTCACCCGAACAACTGCCTCTTTGAACTGCTGCGGTCAGGCAAGCGATACAGGAGTCTCAAGGCGAGCACAGAAAGACTCAGAAGAAGCTTCTATCCCCAGGCCATCAGGCTGCTAAACGAACAATGAATGAACACTACACAACAACAACCACCAAACGCACATAGCACACACATCCACACGCACACACTCACTTTAAACAAACACACTGTAGCACCCACTCCACACACTTATAGCACACACCCACTTTAAACAAACACACTGTAGCACCCACTCCCCACACTTTATATTTATGGATGAAGGATTGCACTACAACTCGTACACCTTACTGTAAATTGTACCTAAAATTGTACCTCATCCCATTTCTGCTTTGCACTAGATAGTACTGTACATTAGTACACTGCATAGTATTGTGTATTGTATATTATATGGTAACTCAGAACATTGTACATATGTCTATACCGAACACTGTGACCTCATTTTCTTCTTCTAAATTCATGCTATATTATGTTATTATGTTATTTGATACTATCTTGTCTAGCACAGTCTCTGGAGCGTAACAGTAAGAAGCATTTTGTATGAAAGTATTCTGTACTTCTGTATGACAACTATTAAAGAACTTGAACTTGAACTTGCTTACTTGCTCCTTCTCAATCTGGATCATTCTGGTGAAGAACGCCTTAGAGAAGGGACGGTTTTCATGTAAACTGAAAAGAGAGTGGGGGGGGGGGGGGGTGTATAATAACGATTGTCCAGTCTGACATTCACGTTTCTTCAGCATGAATCCAACACATTAAGTTCTATTTGAAATACAAAAGTATCTCGAGGAGTTCAACTTTAATTCAATTAACTTTTTATTAAATTCACAATAATAGATCCCGAGGAGGGCTTCAACATTTAAAACAAAATATATTTAATATTCCTGCTTTTTCTCCCCCTGTATGGTTTATAGCAGAGTAGTTAAATAGTTTTTACCTTATGAAAGTTTTCCTAGCCTTCTTATACCCGCCAATCCTGTATGACCAATCAAGGTAGCGCTCCTTCATCTCCATGGAAACACCTGTGACTGCAGACGCCAGACCTCTCTGAGAACAAACAGAACAAGGAACTTCCTTCATGAATGAATTCTCGTTTAGTTAGGCAATACAGTGTGCAGACACATATCCCTCTCTACTTCTACCAGTGTTCCGTACTATTTCAAGGGATAATTCTCTCCCCTCCGTCGGTCTGGGGAGGGTGTAGACTACCACTCTGTTGCAACGACCAGGACTAAAACCCGCACCGGCTTCCCACCTGCGAACACTGCCAATTGTGTTCATAGGGACGTCTGACCAAGACGGAAGTACCACTACTGGGGATTGAACCCGGTTCTCTGATGGTAGGCGAGTGCTTTTACCTCGACGCTACACAATTTTTACCATTGGTTTCAGTAGCGAGCTTTATTCCGTACTATTTCAAGGGATAATTCTGGTTATTTTCAACTAGAAAATCTGGTGTGCGTGTGTTTTAATTTTTTTTTATAAATTATCTTGACATCATACTAATTGATTCTGACCGAAATCTCATCAACTGGACCACGAATGAGCGAGTTGTGTTGTTCTTGGTTCTTGAATTGGGCTGCAGCTCCCCCAGCTGTAATCCAATCCAACAGGGCAACCGTGTAACGGACAAAGGATGTTACTAAAAGACATACAAATATGTCCTTTCAGAGTCTTCTCTTCTCAGAGTTAAACGAGATGTACAGTATTTGTCTGTTTCCGATTATATATTTGGTCTGCTGTACGACTGGACTGAAGAGACTTTGATCAGAATCGGTCAGTAGATGCCAGATGATTTCTCTCATTTTAGTCACAATTCCAATTCCCCGCACATGTGTCTCATTGCGCCATCCTCTGTTGGTCTGGGGAGGGTGTAGAGACTACCACATGTCTCCTCTGTTGGTCTGGGGAGGGTGTAGACTACCACGTGTCTTCTCTGTTAGTCTGGGGAGGGTGTAGACTACCACATGTCTCCTCTGTCAGTCTTTGTTCAGTTGTGTTCATAGGGACGTCTGACCAAGATGGAAGTACCACTACTGGGGATTGAACCCGGGTCTCTGTAATGGTAGGCAAGTGCTTTTACCTCGACACTACACAATTTTTACTATTGGTTTCAGTAGCGAGCTTTACTACACATTGTATAAATGCTTTAAAAAAAACGTTCCCTCCAAAACATCAAACCTTTGTGTTACATAGAATACATTTTTTTATTCCTGACATTTCCTCTGGCTTTTTCGTATTCCACATTTTAAAAAGGGTCAAGGAAATATTTGATTGGCTGGTTAATAGCTAACGGGACTGTGTTTCCCCAAATCATCTTAGTGCTATGTTCCATTGAAAATGCACAGACAAAGACCAGCTTAGTGGTGAGATGTTTTCTGGGAAACGGGGCCCATGCGGTCAGAGTCGTTTTGAGGACATTCATATTCACACGGCAGCCATTTTGCTCTTGTGTCATGCTCAGGTTGGCAATAGGGTGGAAAGGAATCCCAACCTGAGCATGACCTAAGGGTAAAATGGCCGCCGTGTGAATATGGTCAATGTGAGGTCCTAGGATCGTCAAAGTAAAAGTAGAGATATTATCAAAACAATAACAAAAAGAGAAACAATGGAGAGAGACACACAGAAAATAAGGACATCTGTTAGAACTAAAGGTTCTGACTATATGAACAAACAATAAGTCAGACTACCTGGAACATGGCCTCCGTCTCGTCTGCACTCTGGGTGTCCGCGCTCCACTGCGCCTGAAGCTGCCACAGTGGCAGAGACTCCTGTCAGGACAACAACATAGAGATGAACCTGGATGACAGCAGGGCCACTAGATGTGAGCAGCCGGCTTGTGGCGAGCAGAACACTTAGCATTGTGGCTGTGTGTGACTTATTGAAGAGGAAATGTCATCCTGCTAAGTATATGTATAGTATAAAAGTATAAAAAATACAAATAAAGAATAAAACACTAACCTTCTTACTGTCCTATACTACCATGCACTCCTCCTACTATACTAATATGTTTTATGCCTATGCACTCAATACTGCAGCACCCAAGTTTCAGCACGGTTTGATCATTGTTACTCAGCTGAAAGAGTTGTACCCTTCCCGCTGACTTGTCGTACAGAACTTGCAAGTGGCTTTGGATAAAAGCGTTCAGCTAAATGACTAAATGTAAGTATATCAACCTCAACGTCTAGTTCTGGAGGGAATGGACGTCGGCGTGCCGCCTTGCAGAGGGTGTTACTAGGCTTTAGAAATAAAATGCAGACCCAAGTGGCTTAGACTGGTTCTACAGGCTAGTGGTTAGGTAGGAGTATGTGTGGAGTGCAGAATAACTAGCTGTGTGAGTAGAGGTGTGAGTAAAAGAAAAAGAGGCAGGAAGAAGCACAACTCTCTCTCTCTCTCTCTCTCTCACTCCACACAAGTCTGTTTTCCAGCCATGTGTCTTTGTATGTGCCCCGAGTGCCAATATGGGGAATAAAATCATTAGTCCATGGGCAATTCCTTTGGTGTTTATAGTATTTCCAAACACTGGCTCAAGAGAAACAAGTCTCTTTGAGTGAGAGACTTACATAATGAGCGAGGTTAGCGTAATCCCCAGGACACAGCTGGTTCTCAGAGGCAGGGGATCTTACAAAACACCAGCCACAACAATGGCCAGGTACTAAAAATAGCAATCTGACTGGAAATGAGCCATGGGGCGACAGTGGCTCAGGAGGTAGAGCAGTCGTCTGGTAATCAAAAGGCTCCCGGTGCGATTCCGGCTCCTCCTGGCAGCGTGTGGAAGTGTCCTTGAGCAAGATACCCCTAACTTCTCCCGATGAGCAGGTTGGCACCTTGCATGGTTGACTCTGCAGTCAGTGTGTGAATGGGTGAATGTGAGGCATAAGTTGTAAAGCACTTTGGATAAAAGTGCTATATAAATGCAGTCCATTTACCATTCCATTTACCATGTAAAAGAAATATTAAAAAACATTTGAAATAATAATATAAAAAAAAAAAAAAAAAAAAAAAAAAAACTGAAATAGACAAATCTAATATGAATGACATGCTGATGATGATGAGGGTAAATTGGCCATATTCACAAGGCAACAATTTTACTCTTATGTCATGCTCAGGTTGGGATTCCACACAAGGTGGGAAACGGGGTGGAAATGAATCCCAACCTGAGCATGACATAAGAGCTAAATAGCCACCCTGTGGATAGGGTCAATACAATGCTCTTTTTTCTATTACAAGCCCCTCCAATTAAAAACTCTAGCAACGTATTGTTCTATCAAGTTAGACAGACAACATTTACATTTGAGTTAGATAAAGAAAAAATGTAAAAGTAAGAAAGAAAATAAATTACATTCGAAAAAAAAAAGTTGACCTCGTACACTAATTACACGGCAGTTGCATTACATCAAGTTCTTTCCCCCCAAAAAACCACCTGCGTGGGTCGTGTTGCAGACGGTTGTGTGGATGATGGAGGAAGTCATATTCTGAAGGCTAATTGGACCAGGGAGTTGGCCCACTTACACTGCAGAGCTGCTGATCACCGAGTGCTCCTATATCTGTATTTGTGCCTCCAAGGAGGACAATCAAACTACTGCTTGTGACCATAATTATGGTGTGTGCGTACGCACGTGGGTACCTTGGGATTGATGTGTGTGTGAGCTTCCTGGAATAGCCTGCTCGTTTCTCCACTCCCCACTTGCATTAATGTCTGCAAACCCAGGCTCCACACAGCCACCGATTGGCTGAAGCGTTCTGTGGCTGCCATGGCAACCCTGGCCGCTCCCTCCGCATCTCCTGACGACAGTAAGACCCCAAGCTAGATAGGCAGACAAGACAAGATCATGTTAGCTGCTCTACCTTGTACTCACTCTCACACACACACACACACACACACACACACACACACACACACACACACACACACACACACATCTTTGTAGCTGGATTGTGGAGAAGATAGACCAACTGATCATACATTGTATTACTGGCCACACTTCCATATAGAGTATCTTTACACAATTTGTTTTTTCTCACCCAGTTCTTGTAGAACTCCTCCTTCAGCAGGGTGGAGTCGTGGGCTCGCTGAAGCACCTCCAGCAGCCGCCCCAGTCTCTGTGGAGACACTCGCACATCAGAATATGGCCTAGAAACCCCAAAAACATTCAACGCACTGGCAACCTTTATTTATTTAGATTTACTTGTGTATTTTAAGCAGAGGCTTCACAACACTTACAGGAAATTAGCTAAGAGGGTTAAAGTAATGCTATGCAGCAGATGGTCTTTTGTTCTTCCCAGGGTGAATATGAGTTTTCCCCAGAGATTATGAGCGGTAAACTAGCTGAGGTTGTATACAGAGATGCTACAGAGAAACTACTGCTACAAGCACAACGCAGGTCATGAAAGACAACTACATTCAGATGAGAACTATAGTGCTGGGGAGTGTGTGTGTGTGTGTGTGCATGTGTGTACATTTAATTGATCATATACTATATACAGCATAAGGCTAGGTATACGGAATATGAAGGTATACTGTGATGGATCCATGCAACGGTATGGGATTTTACTCAGGGTTTCCCATTAATTACCTAGACCCGCCACAGTTGTATGATGAACCCAAAAAAAAAATATATATATATATATATATATTTTTTTTTACTATATAAAGTTTGCCAATAGGGATGTATATAGTATTGGCAGTGGTAGTAGTCGTAATAGTAATCCACTATATTTTTTTATTTTCTAAAAAATAAACCAGTTCAACACAGGTAAACACTTTTGCTTCATTTCTTTGATGGCTCAAATGTATGCTCTAGTCCAGTGGTTCCCAAACCTCTCCTCGAGGCACCCCAGCCATTCCATGTATTTGTTAAATTCCACCACCAGCACACCTTGATTCAACTAATAAAGGGCTAGTTAAGTTGAATCAGGTGTGCTGGTGGTGGAATTTAACAAATACATTGAACGGCTGGGGTGCTTCGAGGAGAGGTTTGGGAAGCACTAGTCTAGTCGATTTTGTGTTTTGAGCACAAAGTTCATCATAGATCTAGCCTCTTTATTTTGCTCTCAAAGTGCACCAGATTGATGCATTTAACTTTAAAATGTACAAAAAAAGTTCCAGGGGGGCATGCCCCCGGACCCCCCTAGAGGGTCGGAGGTTCACCCCCATAGTCTCTGAAAATCCTGTGGGAAACACTGTATACGGTCGTCCACGATATATATACATACCGTAAAACAAATATATACATACTGTATATTTTTAAGTGAATAAAAAATTTAAAGATTCATTGCAACAATGGGCGGCTACGTGGCGTAGTTGGCAAGGCGCTCGCCACGAATGCGGAGACGCTGGGCTCGCCTATTCGAGCCCAGCGATCAACATTGCTTTCAGTTTAGCTGGTCGTTCATACTAATACACATTGGCCGTATTAGGGGGTGGGAAACTGATGGGTGGAGATCGGGCGTTGTGGACAGCGACTCCTACAGGTCGGTTGGTGCGCCTGCGCAGTAGAATCAGGAAGTGTCGTTGGCAGTGTGAGCCTCCCACGCGTTACTCCTCGCCACTGAGAGATCGAGCTGCGCAGGTGAAAAGATGCGACTGCTGTTACCTTAAGTACCGGAGGGGACTTGTGCTATGTATGACTTAGTCCACATTGCAGCCGGCTTGTGGGAGGCAAGAAACAGCGTTCGTGACAGGGGAGGGTTGAATTGGATGATACGAAATTGGGATGGGAGAAAATATAGAAAATGGGAGAAAAAGTGGATAAAAAAAAATTATTCATTGCAACAGTATTTTAATAAGATAAGACCATGGCAACTGTTATTACAAGGTAAAGCCATAAAAATAAAAATTGTATATTACATTGTAATTTGTACAGGAAAGATACGGTGATGTGATATTATGGGCATATCGTCCAGTCCTACAGTATACCGTCACGAGGTCATTTGTGGATTGAGTGGTTTGTTATTATCAGCAAACCTTGTCCTTCAGCTCCTGAACGTTGGTCTTCCTTTTAAAGCGCTCGGAGCAAAAGGTCACGTAGCAGGTCCACATGGGCTCTGCAACACACAACACAGCAGCAGGCCGGAGCGAGGCCTCTTCAGTTAAACTAATCTATATACAGGTGATCAGGCCTAGTCTAGGTAGGAGACCTGGAGGGTGATAGCAGCTCATAACATTCAAATAATACATTTTTCATTTCATTTCAACCTTTATTTAAAATCGTAAGCATCTGAGGTTTCCCTCATTTACAGAAACGACAATTGTACAAAATGTAAACAGTACACAATACAAACAATATTCACAGAAATTTTAACACCAGAGTAAAAATAAAAAAACTTTTCAAATAATTTAAAAATATCAGCTAAAACAGTTACAGGTAGTCACACAACGGTCTGAAATCATACGTTTAAACATTCCACATACATGCTGAAAATAGGACATCACTATAAAGATAGTTGTCTATTCAAAATAGTAACCTAAATAAAAGTAAAATACTAACCTGAAGCTATAGACATAGTTTAATTGTGTTTGTGTGTATACATGCATAAAATGTGTGTGTTTATATATCAGGGTTCCCACAGACATTGCTAAATGAAATTCAATGACTTTGAAGTACGTTTACAAGCACTATTTCTCATTTTCAAGGATGTCACACGAAGAATACAATTCACTTTTAAATGCTGTTTTTTTTAAGCATCTTCTTGGCCTGCTTGCCAGCTAGAGCAAGCTAGAGCATCACACGCAAATAAATGAGGAAAAGCAGTTGGAGCGAGCGAGACAGCGACTCGTCAGATTTGATTAAAACAGAACAAAAAAATACGATTTCTTGATTCAGAACAATTTGATCATGGATGAACAAAACATTCAATGCGAATGGTTGATTTGAATTTCAAGGACTTTTTAAGCACCTTGTTAAAATGGGCTGTTTAAGAAATTCCAGGCCTTGACTTTTGTTGGTAAAAAGATCAAGCACTTTAAGCACTTCAAGGACCCCGATATATATTGTGTAAAATGTTATATATTGTAAAGAAACTCAGTGTTAAGAGCGATGCGCTGCTCTGTTATGCCGCCTGACTCATTACATCAACACTGATTACTGTATTGTAAAACATTTTATGAAAGGTGCTATACAAATAAAGTTATTTATTATATATGAATATCTACCTGTGTTGAAGCTCTTGAGGCCCTCCTCATAGACCTGGCAGCAGCGCTCCTCTCTGCGGGCGATGTCAGAGGCCCGCCCCTTGGCGCTCTGTAGCTCCTTCCCTGCCCCGGGCGCCTCCAGCTCCCGTTTGGCCATGAAGTCCCACGTCACACTGTCCTCTGTGAACTTGGACTGCAGACTACAGATGAGACAGAGAGAGGTGAGGAAGGTGTCCACTCTTTGGTCATCAAGTCTCGTGAAAGGGGAGAGTAATGATGTGAACAATCAGAGTCTGTACATATTCCGTGTCGCAAACGTCCTCTTACTCTGCAGAAAAATAAAGGGTGATTTGATGTCTCTAGAACTCCTTTTCAAAAGAGGAGGGAAAGAAAATAGGTCAATTGACCTATCTCAAACCCTGCCCTCTTTTCTTGATCCTCCAATCATAACGGTTTCTTCCCTTGGACAGACAAAGTTCAACAAGTTTGGCCAAGGGAAGCAACAGTTGTGATTGGAGGATAAAAAAAACAGGGCGGGATGTCTTCTGATCATCTCTGGATTTAGCCGCATCCAAAAAAAATTACCATGCAACTGCCTTGTGTAATATGTACATGTTTCCACTTAACTCGCAAGGTCCCACATCATACTTTCCTCTGTGTACTTACTCTACAAAGGAAATGTGAGTGTGTATGAGTGCATGTGTGTGAGACACAGATTAAAGGACACATCTAAAATTAACATTGAAAGAGATAGTTCAGAGTTTTGGACACCGAGTAGTGTAGTCAATGCAAATCTATTAGCTTACTTACCGAGTCCCACGGTTGGAGTTCGGACCGAGTGAACCGGAAAGCCAACGGGGTCTCGAAAACCAAACGTTTTTTTAATCCACACCACAACATGCAGGCAAAAGGGTTAAAATGTAACACAAACCCATGGTCCGCCAACATTTCAGATTCTTCTATCAGTTGACACTATTTTGTTTCTAGAAAAGAAACGGCTCATACGCACTGGAGCCTTTTTGTTGTTTTGTTTTGGAAATGGGAAACCCGTTGCCTACATGTTGTGGTGTGGATGAAAACCTTTTTTGGTTTTATGACTGTTTCTGCCATTTGCTGCCTATTTGTTGAACCTGGCCAGAACTCCAGCCACAAGACTTGGTAAATAAGCGAATTGCTTTGCATCGACTACACTACTGGCAAGCATTTCATAGAACTTAAGGTCCAAAAATTTTAACTATCCCTTTAAGTAACGCCTTACTCTTGAAGGATGGTGTCTTGTAATGCTTTAGTGAAGTCAAAGATGGCTGCGATGTTCAGGAGTGACAGGGTAAACTCTGCTCCTGTGGAAAAGAAGAGGAACACAATTAACATCCTAAACAAATAATAAATAAACAAAGCGTGATGAAGATAAACTGTCACGCAAGTTAAATCAAGAGCGACTCAAACAGTTAAGATATTTAAACCACTGAATGTTTTTAAACCATTTCAAAATAAAACATTTTAACCCCCATCCAGGATCAAGCCATTTCTAAAGGTTGACCGAATATTAACATACATCAAGACAGAAAGGCTTTACCTTGGAGTTTCTCTGTAGCATCTCTGTATACAACCTCAGCTAGTTTACCGCTCATAATCTCTGGGGAAAACTCATATTCACCCTGGGAAGAACAAAAGACAATTTCTTTAGAGTCCAAATACATAATGAGACCTTTGTGTGTGTGTGTGTGTGTGTGTGTATGTGTATGTGTGTGTGTGCACACACACACACTACACTCACCACATCCATCTCGGCCTGCTCCAATTCTTTCTGTTCCATCCTCAGTTTCTCTGCATTCAACAGCTCCAAACGGAAGTACTGACAAACACAAACACACAGTCATTCAAAAGTAACAAAACAGGCTTATTTACTTATTTACACTAGCTTGGCTTACAGATGAGCATTTAGCATGTGACATTGTGCCAAACAAGTGTAATAACCTAACCTAAATGCTACTTATCCTATAAATGTAATGGTTGGAAATGCTTTGGGTGAAATGGTATTATAAATTCATGGGGGGGGGGGGGGGGGGGGGGGGGGGGGTGAGATTCACTCCTAAATCAGTTTTATAAAAAGGCCCTTGGTTTGGTGATCTTGGTCAATATGCTCCTAGGCCCACTGGGCCATTAGAATGCCCAACCCTGTTATATCTTTACCTCCTGGTAGACCTTCTTGTTGTCTGGGTGGAAGCGCAGGGCTCGAAGGAATAGGTGCCTGGCGTTCTCTGGAGAGTTCAAGTCCTCCAGCTCACTCTTAGCAGCCATGATCCACAGAGCTGGAGAGAGAGGCACAGTCAAATAATCTTCCATTCATAGGAAAGATGTTATTCTGATGTTGTCCTGTTGTCCTCCCAACACATATTCAATCATGGGTTCCCACAGACATTGCAAAATGAAATTTAAGTTTTTTTCCTAAGCACTATTTTTTATTTTAAAGGGGCATTTAAAAGGATATGGAAGGAAAAGGAAACTAAAGTGTGAAATGACCATAGTATTGTATCCATAGCTATAATATAGAATATAGTTATAGCTCTACAAACAAGGTGACGGACTCCATTAGTTTAATGTGTGGCACTGAATAGATGGGCCCCAAAAACAGCGAGGCACCCAAAGTGTTGAAACCAATTTCCGACAATTAGTTATACTTAAAATTTTAAAAATATATATTTCTTGATTCAGAAATTTTTTATCATGGATGAACAAAACTTTAAATGCAAAATGGTTGATTTGAATTTCAAGGACTTTTTAGGCACCTTGTTAATAAAAATGGGCTGTTTAAGGAATTCCATGCATTGACTTTTTTTGTTAAAAATCAAGCACTTTAAGCACAGGGGTGGGCGATATAGTGGTAGAAATTATACAGTCTGGTATAAATTTGTGCTATATCGTTTTCTACTTGACAGGTACACGCAAGTATGCGAGGCCCAGGTGTAAATATTTGGTGTCAAATAGACAACCCATGTTGTACAAAGAGTGTTGAAACAGTTGTATGTGTTTCACACAATATGGAAATGATCTACTGTATAATAATTGCACTGTTGAGACCCATGGTAAGAAACAGGTGTTCTCCCATAGAATAGAATAGAAATACTTTTATTATCCCGAGGGAAATTTGACACTGCAAATCGCTCAACATTTAAACATTTAGACAGAACAGGTCACGAATAAGAATAACAAAACAAATCAAATTGCCTAAGATAAGAGTAGAATCAAATAGAATAAAAATTGAATAAAATATACAGTAAATAAATACAGTAAAAATATACTGAGGTCTACAGTAGGTGTAATATTGCACAGTGCTGTTTCAAAAGTAAGAGTCCAGGGCCCTCATTTATCAACTTGACGTACGCACAGATATGTGCTTAAGCCGTGCGTACGATCATTTCTAAGCAAAGTGTGGGATTTATCAATTTGAACTTGTGCTTGACTTTGTGCGTATATTTAAGCACAGGTCGGACCATGCGTACCTGGCGCCCGTTGGTAGAATATATTATTACAACAAGGAAATTAGCTTCTGTGCATTAGTTTCAACACTGGCATGTTCTGTATGAACTGTAATTCATTATAGTTCATTGTAAAATAGCAACAGTAGTGTAATTATGGTCAAAACCCTATAAATAGCATTTGGAATAATAGATCTTTCTCTCAGAATGAATGCAGCATGGTTTATATAGCGTTATCGGAATATACGGGGTGTACTGACTGACTGCGCTCCGCGTAGCTCAACTCGTTATTATTTTGCGCACAGACCGCAGAAACACGGGAACGTTTTGATTATATTTAAAAGGCTTTACGTTAAACGAAACAAGTGGAATTTCGAAGCTGTAAGCAGAATACAAGTCATATGAACACCCACGATATAGTGTTCTTCCCCCTTTTTACTGTATAAGAAAGAATAAAAAACGCATTGCAATGAGACCAGGGTGTATGTGTATTACAAAACCCTTGCAATAATGTGTCTTAAATGAATGAAAAGCATACATGCTCTGGACACAGAGCATATATCGTGTGGGTGATATGACTTGTATTATGCTTACAGAATTCCACGTATTTAGTTTTACAATGTCAAAGCCTTTTAATATAAATCAAAACGTTCCCGTATTTCTGCAATCTATGTGCAAAATAATAACGAGTTGAGTTCTAACAAAGAACGTATTACATGCTGGTATGCTGATAGAGTAAACTATTATATGAATATGATATGATATAAGGTATACACTGGTCCGTCGCATTCACTGGTATGCGCAAGTTACTGTTGCATAATGTAGGCTATGGCTGCTATTATATGTAATTCATATAGGCTACCTAATAGTATATGATTTTTAGAGGCATCTATTTTGTTGTCGGTAATACCGACAACAAAATAGATGCCTCTAAAAATCATATTATAGCCAATCGAACACAACTAATAAAGGCATTCATATTACAGCACGGTTATAATGACACACAACCAACGCCAAACAGTGGTCAACGAACGGTCTTTATTAGTATTTTGAGCTGTCCAGGCAGAATTGCAGCAATGGTCTTAGGGAGCCGTTGATATCTGACATCACGGTGTACAAGTCCGCCTTTTATTTATCCCATAACACGCGTTGTGTCTTCTTGGTTCGGCAGCGCCTCAGTGAACAATCTCCCGTGGAGTTTCTCAGAGTTCCGCTCGGGTCAGTCCATTATTTCACATCCCAAGGGGGGTGTTTCATGACCATATATGGATAATCATGCACGAGCATTGACGGTAGAACAAAGAGGTATTTATCAACACGGAGGAGCATAGGACCTGTGTACGCACGGTTGATAAATCCCAATATTTCTGTGCGTGCACACATTCTAAATTCTGTGCTTACGTGTGGAAATAGAACATTTTCTACGTCACATTGATGAATGAGGGCCCAGGAAGATGGTGACTGTCACTCTGTGCTCAGTGATGCGGTGAGGCACAGTGATGCATTGTATAGTCTGATGGCTGTTTTAATGAAGGACTTCCTGTGCCGTTCAGTGCTGCATTTAGGTAGTGTGAGTCTGGCACTGAACATGCTCCTCATGTCAGCCAAGTCTTTCCCTGATGGCCTGGAGTTTAGCAAGGCTCCTCCTCTCCGCCACCCTCGCTAGGGAGTCCAGCTCCACCCCAACCATGCTACTGGCCTTCCTGACCAGCTTATCCAGCCCGTTTGCGTACCCTGCTCTCAGTCCGCTGGCCCAGCAGGTCACAGCGTACAAGAAGGCGCCCGCCACCACCGAGTCCGACTCAGAACATCCTCAACATCCTTGTACAGACATTGAAGGATCTCAGCCTTCTGAGGAAGTTGAGTCGGCTCTGGCCCTTCTTGTACAGTGCCTCTGCGTGTTTTGACCCGTTCAGTTTGTTGTCGATGTGCACACCGAGGTATTTGTACTCCTCAACCATGTCCACATCGACTCCCCTGATGGAAACTCTTAGAGTTTCTTGTACTCATATAATAGAGCTCTTGTACTCATAAAACAAATTAGATGGTATAACAAGAAACACTAAATTACTATGATATTTGTACCTTCCAGAAATGTTAAAGACAGACATTTAGACCATATCACCCACCCCAAATTATCTCTAATGATCGACATTGGATGCAGGCAGGAGAGTGCACATGATGGCCATATCGAACAATGAAAAGTGGGTGAAATACATGGTGCTGTACCTGGTTTGTCGGGGTGGATGGCCAGCATGGCTGAGAAGACCTTGCTCAGCTGACCCTTAGTGCCCTGTTAGTTGGGGCAGAAAGAGGAATATTAACTCATTCTCAGTGAGAAAGAGGAATATTAACCTAGACTTAAAGTGTTTGGGAAAAAATTATCATCACATACCCATTTCTTACGGAAAGCAATGTGGGAAAGCCATAGTTGCACATCACTCTGGAAAAAAAGCAATAAGAAAATCAACACATTTTCTATTCCCAACCCGTCTGAATTATTTAATTGGTACAATGTATCAGCAATTATCAAGACGAATATTAGCTTAATTAATGGTTACTAGTAGATACCTTCCATTTATTTGTTGCCCTTCTGAAAACATTGTCTATTCTGTGGATGATGGGGAACTCAATCTCGTCTCTTTTGAAATGGTAGCCAATGTGCTGCAAATGAAAAGTGAGAAACAGTTAAAACTGTAGACATTTTTGTCAAGCATCAAGTACCCAGTGATTTGGACCATGGGATAATGTGATGCTGCGTGTGTTATTACTTTCCCCAGAACACAATTTGAATTATTAAACTGTAATACAGGCCACTTACTGTCCTTCTCTTCTTGATGAGTTCCAAGACATTGATTTCATACTATAAATCAGGAAAAGCTGAGGTTAGTATTTTATTCATCAAGGGTCATTCATCCCCCAGCCTACTTATTATGTCTAAACTCCAGGGTGTGGCAAATCATGTTACAGTAGACCAGTGGTGCCCAACCAGTCGATCGCGATTGCGATTGACAGGTAGATCGCGGGCTGATTTCAAGTAGATCTCGATTAATAAAATTAGATAATAAAAAAAAAAAAAAATCAACTCCGCCTCTCCTTGTTAACTACAACAAGCAATGCTGTTTGGTATTTAAGATGAGGTCGGACTCGGCACTGACAGATTTGTGTTCATTATGCTGCTTTTATAAAGCCTCAAATGGCTTACAATATACAATTTTGGCTGGTAGCTCTCGGCTAGGTGGTAAATTTAAAAGTAGATCTTGGTTCAAAAAAGGTTGTGCACCCCTGCAGTAGACTGTTTGCAACTGACATTACTTTACCTGAATGAAAGCGATGAAATCGTCTTTGTTTACGATCAGCCTGTGCAGTTTATATTCCAAGGTTGTTGCTCTCTTGAGCATGGACCTGTAATTCAGAGTACTCGATTACACCATCATCGCAGACATTGATTGATTGAAAACTTTATTAACAGATTGCAGAATGGGTACAATACAGTACGGCTCAATACAAAACAACTGCTAAGAGGATGCAGAGACCAGAAAAAGACTTTCGTCTTGTTTACATCGGGGTCCCCCATTTTCAATTAATCAGGACATTTATGACATACAGAACAGTGTAGCAAACATCTTGGAAGACAAACGACAGGTGACTGTAACCAAATAACAGTTGGTGATCATTGTGGGACAACCGTGCCCAGTGAAGGCATTACGCCATATAGGTAGAAATGGCGAATTAATTCATAAGCCGCCTGAGCCAGTAGCTGTGCCGACCCGCTTTGATCACTACTAGCTCAATGTTTTGTTTCTTATTTCATCCTGCTAAACATGTCTTATGATCCGATGGCGAACCTATGTGGGCTACTTGAGATCTTGGTGACTGCAGCAACGTTAACGTTATATGTTCTTACTTGACTTCTTTTTTGGTGAACAGTCCCACTCTTTCCAACTGTTCCAACTCCGGGATTCGATCCTCGATCCGCAGTTGAACTATCTCCGCCATCGTTTCTTGTCCCCGGTTAATAAGTCACGTCTGGTTGACAGGTGAGATGGATGTTATTAATACAACATGTCCCTGACTCCCTGTTATTAAACTGTTAAACACAGAACAGTGGAGCAGCTAACTGACTGGAGCTCATCTCCACACGTGTGGAAGTTGCTATTGCTGTATTTCCGGTTCCGTTGCCCATATAGTTCCGTGTGGAAACACGTTTTAAATAACGCGTTATTATTATCAACATTGGAAAGTATCTTGTAACTTCTTGTTACTAACTGTTCGTCTCTGGTGGTAGTTACTTGATTATTCATTTCCTAGGGGGGGTCGGGTGTATGGTATGGGGACAATGTTTTTCTTTTTCGCAAAAAAAAGAAAACACTTGCAAATGCAGTGTGTATTTACAACACACATTTCACATTGAATTATTCTTTTACTTTTAATTTTACTTCTATTAATTTTTATTATTATTATAATTTTTTTATTTCTTTTATGTTCTTCCATTTCATTGGTTGTTTTATTCATTTTAATTGTTTTTATTCATTTAACTTTTTATCTTTATCTCATCTTCAGAACATCCCACTCCACTGACACATACCTTCTCTATTTAAACGACCACATCAAACAAGAGGTGGACGCGGGCAAATACTGCAGCATGGTCATGCTGGACCTACAAAAGGCCTTCGACACTGTCAATCACACCATTCTGATTGACGAGCTAAAAGCAATTGGTTTTGATAGTCTATCAGTGAGCTGGATGCAATCCTACCTGGAGGGAAGAGAGCAGATGGTGGAGGTAAACGGTACCCTATCCCCCCCCCCCCCCCTCACAGTAAGCTGTGGTGTTCTACAAGGAAGCATACTAGGTCCGCTACTGTTCCTAATTTATGCAAATGACATGTCGTCAGCTTGTGACTGCAACTTGTTCCTGTTTGCGGACGACTCAGCCCTGCTGGTCTCTGACAAGAACAAGTTACAGGTTGAAAAAACCCTCAGCTCAGAACTATGCAAAATCTGCATATGGCTCGCTGATAACAAACTATCATTACACATGGGCAAAACAGAGTCCATTCTCTTCTGTTCAAATAACAAACTCAGCAAGACCGACGGCTTCTCAGTTACAGTGGGTGACAATATTGTCACAAGGAAAGAAGATATTACCTACCTGGGTTCCATCCTATAGGCAAATCTTTCCTGTGACAAAATGGCATCCAATGTAATAAAAAAAGTCAACCAACGAACTCGATTCTTGTACCGGATCTCCTCACTGGTAAACAAGAATACCCTGAAGACTCTGGCAGGAGCACTCATTCAAGGGTACTACGACTATGCTTGCACCTCATGGTACCAAAGCACCTCAAAGGCGCTAAAAACAAAATTACAAACATCTCAAAACAAACTGGTCAGACTACTGCTTGACCTTACTCCTAGAACCCACCTCACCCCTGCCCACTTTGACAACCTATAGGATGGCTTAGAGTAGACGACAGAGTACAGCAACTTGCAATGGGCCTGGTCTACAAGATACACTACACAACCAAGGTACCCATGTACATGTGAAAATACTTCCCAAAGGTCAGTGAATACCACGATCACAACACCAGAGGGAGCTCCACAAATCATGTTAAACCCAGATTCGGCTCAAACAAGGGACTAAACACGTTTCGCAATTATGCCACATCAATGTGGAACGCCCTACCCAAAGCTGTAAAGGAATGTGAATCACTACTGTAACTGAGGGGTACAATTCCCTGACTGTATTGTTAGATATGATATTTAATACCACTACCTCATGTACTTTAACTTCTGGCCACCCAGTACAAGATATAAGTATGATGAACACTTTCCCACCTGATGAAACGAACCAACACAAATGTACCAAATCGAAGGTTTAATACAGCAAAGGGTGTATACAACGATCACTTAATTACATTTATGATTTGAAATATGGAATATGCACTTTTATGGCAAATGAGTATTCGTAGGTAAATCAACATTGAATGTCCAATCTCTGGTTGCGCAGGGAGTAAGTATACAACCTGGAATATTTAGGAAACGATAGCGATGGTACTTAAATGATTATAGCTGGATACACTAAGGGGGGGGGGGGTCCCGCTGGTTGTAAGACAGTAGGAGGGGGGGGGTTAGAGAAGCCGCTGGCGGTATCCCATCTGGCCGACGGTATCCCATCTGGCCGACGGTGTCTTGGGAGAATCCAAAGTCTTGGACACGGTGCCCACAGAACCTCGGGCCGCAGACGAATACAGCTGGACCCTCTGTGGAACGGTATCTGCCGGTCCACAACGGAGAGACGTGAGGCGACCTCACGTGTAGAGCGCCGTCTCACCTGGAGTCCTCTCCGGGGGGTAATTCCAACACTCAGCAGTGTTGGCCTTTATCCATGGAATAATCAAAGCACACAAAGCATAATCCAAGCCGTGGAAGGCTCGCCGTCGTCTGGGTAGAGTAATCCAATATACAGGTCCAGTCGCTCTTGGCCCGGAGCTCCTCGGATGCAATCACCACTAGGGGTCTGACCAGCCTGGTTAAGCGTCCAGATAACGTCAGGAACGATGGGGGTACTGATAACTGTAGAACTCTAACCGAACGATGCACCATACATAAATAAACTACTATTAGCTTAATAGAATACGTCCAACTCGACGGTATGGTGCCAAACTATGACCATTCAACTATTAATCTACACGATATCTCAATGCCTATTCTGGGCCAAGTAGGCCTTACTACACCGCACGTGCGTCGTGGGGAGGCTTTTGCGTCTGTCACTCTGTTGGAGGGTAAAGAACTGGACTAAAAGAAAGTTCTACTTTACTGGCGCCATATATATATGCGCTATGAACAAATAGTACCATTCGTATTTCGCCCGACATATTTCTGCGCGGAACCGGGGGTTGCCTCGACATGTTAGGCGGCACGATTGAACTTGGACCTAGGGGTATGGCAACCTGGCGCCAGGTTCTCGTCCAATGGTAGAATGAAACTATTATGGGCTGTTTAGTAGAAACGGGGATATTCGATGCATATTGTACAAGGAATATACAGGGGATATCAAACGATATACAAATACAATTAAATATATATATATAAATAAATATACATATTCGGTTTAATCTGATCCTTCACAACAGCCGCCCCCTAATTAGTCCCACCTAATTAGCTAAGCAGAGACAGATTAACCGCACTGTCTACTACTCAAGGTCCGCTGTAAGGGTCAGTCAACTCACAAAGTCATAGGGTCATGGTCATCATCGATAGTATCTGGGAGTCGGGGCAGTTCTATGAGCCTCGCCACGGGACGTGTGTAAGTGCGCCCTTGGACGAGTACTTCAGCTGCTCGGACCTTGCCATCGGCACCGGTGATCACTTTGCTTACGCGGCCAGCCGGCCACATAGCTCTGGGTAGTGACTGGTCAATTATCATGACGACTGTTCCTTCTGTCAAATTGTCTCTCTCTTTTACCCACTTCTGGCGGGTCTGTAGAGACGGTAGGTAGTGAAGTAGGAAGCTGCTCCAAAACTTGTCAGCTAGTACTTGGCTGTACCTCCACATTCTTCGGCCGTTCGCTTCTTCGGGCCTGTACATTGTCTGGGGTAGCGCGGGGTCCAGCCGCCCCATTAGGAGTGTGTTGGGGGTGACTGGGTCGACATCTGCTACATCACTGGAGACGTAACCGAGGGGCTTTGAGTTCAATACTCCCTCGATCTCCGTGAGGACTGTCATTAGGACTTCCTCCGCCACAGTCTGGGCTCCGAGTACGGCATACAGGGCTGTCTTTATAGAACGTACTTCTCGTTCCCAGGTTCCACCGAAGTGGGGTGCGTTCGGGGGATTAAACTGGAAGTCAATCTGGGCTGGAGCGAGGTGGGTCTTAAGTTCTGGGCCCATAGCTTGGAAGCTCTCTCTCAGCTCTCTTTCTCCGCCTTTGAAGTTGGTCCCGTGATCAGACAACAATGTAGACGGTTTTCCTTTCCGTGATGTGAATCTCCGGAAGGCCATAAGGAATGAGTCTGTGCTCATGGTCGGAAGGAGCTCGATATGTATCGCTCTGGTGGTCATGCATTTGAATACAATACCCCACCGCTTCTCGGTGCCTCTTCCTCTCTTTGTATACAACGGGCCAAAGCAGTCCATGCCTGTGGAGTGGAATGGCTTGTCGCCGATTCGGAGGCGACAGGGGGGTAAGTCAGCCATCCGTGGTATGCTGGGCTGCGCGCGCCACTTACGGCAGTCTAGACAGGTTCGCTGGAAGTGCCGTACTGCTTCTCTCCCTTGCAATATCCAATAACGACGTCTGATCTCCGCGAAGACTCTCTCTGCTCCTGCGTGGTGTACATCCTCGTCGTATTTCTTTATGATCGGCTCTGTGACCTTGTGTCGGCTGTTCAAGACGATCGGGTACTTAATGTCATCTGGTAGATCGGGGGCTCTCCGCAAGCGACCACCCACTCTGATGAGATTATGTGCGTCACTCTCTGGTGCCAGGTGAATCAGTCTGCTGTCTGATGGGACGGGGTTTCCTCCCTGTAGACAGTCTAGCTCATCGGGGAACGAGTCTCTCTGGGCTCGTTGTAGTAGAAGAAGTTCTGCTTCTTCGTAGTCAGCTGCTGACATGTCAGTGGTGGACTGAATCTCTGGGTGGTGCCGCAGGAATGTTCTTTGTTGCGCACTCTCTAGGGTAATGCAGTCATCTATGTTGGGGTCTGTGGAGGCGACAGTGCTCAGTCCACAGAACATAGGCTTCTTGTTCTCAGCCTCCTCGTTACTTGCTTCCCTCGGGGTGGGCGTAGGCCAATCTCCTTCCGGGAGCTTGAGTAATGCTGGTCCGTCACTGTAGATGTTGCGACGGGTTAGGTCATCCAGAGACATTCCCCGGGTGATGACGTCAGCTGGGTTGTGTTTGGTGTCCACATACCTCCAGCTTGCTTCTTCTGTTAATTCTTGAATCTCGGTGACTCTGACTCCCACGAAGACTTTGTATCTGCATGAATCAGACTTAATCCATGTGAGTACTGTCGTGGAATCTGACCACAAGATTGTTCTATGCACCGGAATGGTGAGTTCACGTTGGATTAACGTGGCTAGATGCGCTCCTGCGAGGGCTGCGCAGAGCTCTAGACGTGGGATAGATTGTTGCTTACGTGGGGCTATTCTTGAGCGGGCCAGTATGAAAGCAGTGTGTATCTTTCCTCCCATCTCTTGGGCACGCAAATAGGCAACCGATCCGTAGGCTACTTCGGAGGCGTCGCTGAAGACGTGTAGCTCAATCTCGCATGTCTCTGGCCTCACTGTGGATGGGAAGTAGCTGCGGCGTATATTGACACCTGGGAGTGAGCGGAGTTCCGTCTCCCACTCTCTCCATGTTGAGGCAAGGTGTGCGGGTATTGGGTCGTCCCAGCCCTGGTCCTTGTCCCATAGTGCTCGTACAATCATCTTTGCCCTGGTGGTGTAAGGTAGAATACATCCCAACGGGTCATATTGTCTGGCGAGTGTTCTGTACACACTCCGTCTGGTGGTCGGTATCGCCGCCGACCTTCCTTGCTCTGGGGCCAAGGGTTTGTGTCTATAGTGGAGCGAGTCTGTTTTGAAGCGCCAGACTAATCCTAGTGTCATTTCTTGGGCTTCTCCTGGGATTGTCGCCATCCAGGTCTCGCTGCTGGCAGCCTTGTCCGCGGAGGAGAGGCTGCGCAATACGTGCGGGTCGCTGCTGGCCCACTGCCTGAGATCAAAGCCGCCTTTGATTAGGGAGGCACGTAACTTGATTAGGAGAGCCTCGGCTTCTTCTCGAGTCGAGACGCTTTGTAAACAGTTGTCCACGTAGAAACTGTTCTTCACACTGTGTTGGACCTCTTCATCTGCTGCTGGGTCCTCTGTGACGTGTTTCTGTAGTGCAAATGTAGCACAGCACGGGCTGCATGTGGTTCCGAAGGGGAGTACTTCCCACTGGTAGATGGATGGGTTCTCATCTCCGATCTTCTCTCTCCATAGGAACCGTAGCAGAGGCTTGTCCTCCTCTACTAGTCTCACCTGCAAGAACATCCCTTTGATATCCCCGCTTATAGCCACCTTGTCCTGGCGGAAGCGCAGTAGCACGCCTAGTAGGGAGGGGCCGAGTGTGGGGCCGGGCAAGAGCTCTTTATTCAGATTTTGGGATCCGATCTGGTAGCTGCAGTTAAACACAATGCGATCCTTGCCGTTGTGATGGACCTTGTGATGCGGCACGTACCATGATTCGGTCGTCTGATCGGCCTCTTTAATGTCAATCTTTGTTACGTGTCCCGCTGTGATTAGCTTCTCAATCTCAGCTCGGTACACACTCTCTTGAGCGGGGTCTTTGGCTAGGCGCCGCTCTGTGTTCAGTAGATAGCGCTCCGTGGCGTCTTTCTTTGCGTGAAAGGTGGGCATTCCCTCTCGCCTCAGGAGTGGAGTTGCGTATCTCATCACTTCGCCGACTGTGACTCTCTTTGTCCCCTGCTCGAGTAGGTTGATGGCGTAAATGTCTTCTTTAGAGCGAATATCTTTCTTTTCGTTCTTAAAGGGCATTGTCTCTAGGGTCCATAGCCTCTCGACATGCTGCAGGAGAGTGGTGTCTTCTTCTGTCGTTCTGGAGTGGAAGCAGCTAGTGGCTGCTGTTCGGTTGAGAGATTTAGCGAGGGGGCCTTGTAATGTCCATCCTACGCGGGTCTCGACTGCTGCAGGACAGCCTCGGGGGCCTGTATGGACCCGGTCAATCGGGACTATGAGTTCTGCATGGTCGGAGCCTATCAACAGGGTCGGGGTAGCGCCGTCTATGAGCGGGATAGGTAATTGGCGCAGGTGCACATAATTATTTATCCATCAACTTGGTGACAGGGTAGGTGTACTGCGATAGTCCTATTTCTTGGCTGGTGAAAGCATTTGTGATCTTGTACCGTCGCTCTGGCTGCCCGTTGGCTGCGATAGTGAAGGAGACATTCTCGCCCTTTATCGTCTTTAAATCTCTTCTTATTGTCCGAATCGTCATTTCGTTCTTGCTCCCCCGCAGTCCCAGCTGGGTCGCAGCGGAGGCGAGCAGAAGGGTCTTCTCTGACCCATCATCAAGGACGGCGTAAGTGTCCATGACTTTATCTTGGTAGCTCAATGTCACACGGACTACCTTTAAGAGCACTTGAGCTCCGTTGCTGCTGGCGGGGTCAATGTACATGACACTTGCCTTGGTGCCGCTCCGTGGTGCAGGTATAGGCCGTCTTCCGTTACTATCGTGTAGTATATCCAGATGGGCTCCATCGCACCGGCTGCACCTTTTCTTTAGGCGGCATTCGGCTGCCATGTGGGGCCGCGCACATCGATAACAGCGCCGGTTGGACTTTATCCATTGACTCACTTCTTCTGCATTCATCTTTGTGAATGAGTCGCATTGTGACAGCCAGTGTTCTTTCTCACAGTAGGGACACGCTATCTTCCACTTCTCTTTTCTCGAGGGGGTGCTGTGACTCCTACTGCTCGGTACTGACTCTGATTGGTGCATGACAGTCACCGATCTTCTTCCATCATTTATTCTCCTGGGTCCCTCTCTGGAGCTTGGCGTGCTCCGCCCGAAGGTGTCCAGTCGTAAGCTGCTGACCTCTCTCGCCAGGAAGTCGGCCAGATCAAGGAGGGATGGCTCGGGGCCGTCGGGATCTCGGTAGTCCCTCTGCCGCCTAAAGCGCTCCTGTCTTGCGGGTGGCAGCTTCTCCAAAATCCTCTCAACGTTAGAGTTGGCGTATAGCTCATGCATGCCCTTCTCCCGTTGAGCTCCCAGCATCCCCACCAGGGACTGCACTTTGATTGACAGGTCGTCTAGTGAGCGATTGTCTGTGGCTGGGGGTAGGCGGTCAATATGCCTTATCTCCTGGATTACGTAATCCCATATACGTCCATATCTCTGATCCAGCGCTGCAAGGGCCGCTGTGTATGGGGTCGAGGAGGTAGCATAGGCTAGCGCTATATTGTGCGCTCGCGGTACTTTCAGGTGCTTCAGTAATATTGCATACTTGTGGCGTTCATCAGCGACATCCACCATCATTGTCTCTAAGCACATCCGGAGCTCCGTGTACTGTGCTCGACTCTCATAGGCGAAGTCTGGGAATGATGGCGTGGCGTTGTATGACGCCGTGGATGGCTGATACATCGGCGAGCGTTGGGGGAGAGACCTCCTGGGCGAGTCCCCTCTTGCGCCTCGCTGTGGGCTGGTACTGGCAGGGTACCATGGCCCGCTGGTCCAGGTACTGTTCCTCGGGGCTGGTCGTGCGTCGTGCTCACCCGTGAATAGAGTCGGGGGTCTGTAGCGCAGCGCCGCGGGGGTATAGCCTGGACTGTATGGGACCTCCTGGTCCGGTGGAGTACTGTGCTGTCGTCGGGCTTGGTTCTCCTCTTCTCCCTCTTCTTCCTCTATCAGATCTTCCAGATCTTGTAATCGTTTGTTTAGCTTCTCCGCAGTGTATGCCACTCCTTCCTTGTAGCTGGGTCTCGCTTGGACCGGTATGGGAAGGGGGTCTGCGGGGGGTCTAGACTCGGTCTGTTGGTCAAGTTCAGGGTCGCTTGCTCGTTGCGGTGACGCTGCTCTTGACTGTTGTCTCGACGAGTTCCTTGAGCCCCTGGCGGAGGGAGAGGGAGTTTTCCTTTTGATCAGCTGCTCTATTAGTTGCGCTTGTAGTCTGTCGCGCTCTGCGTCTCTTTGGGCACCGGCAGCGGCGCGGGGGGTAAAGGCATGTCAATTCCCTCCTGGTCCCCACCGTGGGCTTGGTCAGTTATATTAGGACCTACTATGGCCTCTGTGGTCGGGGAAACCTGGTCGTTAAGGTCAGACATAATTTTACTTTTTACTTTTACCGCGTTTACCGTTTGTCGAAGGCTAGGTAGTTGACTGACAGTGTAAGCCTCTAAGTACTGAGGTGTCTGTCGTCTGCGCCGCGGGCGTTCTAGGTTAGGAGGATCGTTTCGTGGAGTGTTCATCATAGGCCATTTCGATATTAATAACACTATATTAATATTACACTAGTTACCCTCCGGCTCGAAGGACCAATTGTAACTGAGGGGTACAATTCCCTGACTGTATTGTTAGATATGATATTTAATACCACTACCTCATGTACTTTAACTTCTGGCCACCCAGTACAAGATATAAGTATGATGAACACTTTCCCACCTGATGAAACGAACCAACACAAATGTACCAAATCGAAGGTTTAATACAGCAAAGGGTGTATACAACGATCACTTAATTACATTTATGATTTGAAATATGGAATATGCACTTTTATGGCAAATGAGTATTCATAGGTAAATCAACATTGAATGTCCAATCTCTGGTTGCGCAGGGAGTAAGTATACAACCTGGAATATTTAGGAAACGATAGCGATGGTACTTAAATGATTATAGCTGGATACACTAAGGGGGGGTGGGGTCCCGCTGGTTGTAAGACAGTAGGAGGGGGGGGTTAGAGAAGCCGCTGGCGGTATCCCATCTGGCCGACGGTGTCTTGGGAGAATCCAAAGTCTTGGACACGGTGCCCACAGAACCTCGGGCCGCAGACGAATACAGCTGGACCCTCTGTGGAACGGTATCTGCCGGTCCACAACGGAGAGACGTGAGGCGACCTCACGTGTAGAGCGCCGTCTCACCTGGAGTCCTCTCCGGGGGGTAATTCCAACACTCAGCAGTGTTGGCCTTTATCCATGGAATAATCAAAGCACACAAAGCATAATCCAAGCCGTGGAAGGCTCGCCGTCGTCTGGGTAGAGTAATCCAATATACAGGTCCAGTCGCTCTTGGCCCGGAGCTCCTCGGATGCAATCACCACTAGGGGTCTGACCAGCCTGGTTAAGCGTCCAGATAACGTCAGGAACGATGGGGGTACTGATAACTGTAGAACTCTAACCGAACGATGCACCATACATAAATAGACTACTATTAGCTTAATAGAATACGTCCAACTCGACGGTATGGTGCCAAACTATGACCATTCAACTATTAATCTACACGATATCTCAATGCCTATTCTGGGCCAAGTAGGCCTTACTACACCGCACGTGCGTCGTGGGGAGGCTTTTGCGTCTGTCACTCTGTTGGAGGGTAAAGAACTGGACTAAAAGAAAGTTCTACTTTACTGGTGCCATATATATATGCGCTATGAACAAATAGTACCATTCGTATTTCGCCCGACATATTACTGCGCGGAACCGGGGGTTGCCTCGACATGTTAGGCGGCACGATTGAACTTGGACCTAGGGGTATGGCAACCTGGCGCCAGGTTCTCGTCCAATGGTAGAATGAAACTATTATGGGCTGTTTAGTAGAAACGGGGATATTCGATGCATATTGTACAAGGAATATACAGGGGATATCAAACGATATACAAATACAATTAAATATATATATATAAATAAATATACATATTCGGTTTAATCTGATCCTTCACAACAACTACCCACTTTCAAAAACACTCTAAAAAAACACCTACGGGAGACTGCAATTCGAAACTGGCCCCTGTAAATGTCCTAACACAACCCCCTCCAATGGTCTTGTCAATATTCCAATGTACAGTTTTGCTTGTACAGTGTCCCCCACCCACCCCTCCTACCCAACCCCCCCCCCCCCCCCCCCCACCCAACCACCTCCAATGTACAGTCCCCCCCCCCCCACCTACCCAACCTCCTCCAATGTACAGTTTCTACGTCAAATATACTCTTTTTTCTGGACTCTTTTCGTATCACAAACAGTACTGTATTTGCAAATCTGGTATGTCATAAATGTATAGATGTAGCAGTACTGTCTATCTGTATGTCATGTATGTCATATATGTTACGATGAATTGAAAATGGGGGACCCTGATGTAAACAATTAAGACGAAAGTCTTTCTCTGGTCTGCATCCCCTTAACAATTGTATGTATTGAGCTGTACTGTACCCATTCTGCAATCTGTTAATAAAGTTTTCAATCAATTCAATTCAATCAATCAATGTAGCACTTTGAGATTTTCACAAATATAAAGTGCGGTACTAATTGAATTTATTATTATTATTATTATTATTATTATTATTATTATTATTATTATTATTATTATTATATAGCTAACCACTGGCTAAAAAAATAATAAAAAAAAATGCAAAAAGCCACATGAAACATGAAAGGGTAATGATGTATCGCTGGGTTGATTTCCCGCAAAATCGTAGCGAGCGAAAGCGGGTAGTGTGTCATATACAGCTGTGCTGAGCCAATCACAGCTCTCAGGCCCAATAGGGTCCAGCTGCAGCGCCGGAGAATCCTCTCACTGGGAAAGCCTGTGGCAGCCACGAACCTGCGCGGTCTGACTATCGCCCTGCTCTAAAGATAAACTCTAAGCATAACCGACTTCGAAAGAGGGCCTAAGCATAACCAGTTCGAAACAAGGCGGACATTAATAACATTTCCAATCAATCAATCAATTTTCAATCAATCAATTAATCCAATAATCCAATAACAAAATCCTAATGTACAGTCCCCTCCCCATCATATGTATATACTCTGTCAGGATCTAGGGGTAACAGTACTGTATATTTGAATACCGTTTATGTCACAAATGTATCAGTACTAAATACCTATGTCCCTATGCCATAAATGTCATGTATGTTGTGTATGTCATAAATGTCTATGAATTGAAAATGGGGGACCCTGATGTAAACAAGACAAAAGTCTTTCTCAGGTCTGCATCCCCTTAACAATTGTGTGTATTGAGCCGTACTGTATTACTATTGTACCCATTCTGCAATCTGTTAAATAAAGTTTTCATTCATTCATTCATTCATTCATTCATTCATTCATTCATTCACACGCTCACTTAAAACAGCGCAGGTAAACGGTACGCTATCCCCCCCCCCCCCCCCTCACAGTGAGCTGTGGTGTTCCACAAGGAAGCATACTAGGACCGCTACTACTGTTCCTAATTTATGCAAATTACATGTCGTCAGCTTGTGACTGCAACTTGTTCTTGTTCGCGGACGACTCAGCCCTGCTGGTCTCTGACAAGAACAAGTTACAGGTTGAAAAAACCCTCATCTCAGAACTCGGCAGAATCTGCACCTGGCTCGCTGATAACAAACTATCATTACACAAACAGAGTCCATTCTCTTCGGAAAAAAACTCAGCAAGACCGACGGCTTCTCAGTTACAGTGGGTGACAATATTGTCACAAGGAAAGATGAAATTACATGTTCCATCATAGAGGCAAATCTTTCCTGTGACAAAATGGCATCCAAGCAGTGGAGGTTATTGCATGACAACTAGTGAGGCAGTACTTCACTAGAATATACAGAAAGAAAAAAGAAAAAAATGTATTATTACATTACATATATATATTTTTTTCTTTTTTTATTATTATTATTATTTTTTTTATTAGAAATGTTTTCCTCTGTGAAAAAAACAATGTCAGTGAATTTTTTTTTCTTCAAAAATGTCCAAGTGACATGGCCTGATCCCATAACAGTAACACATAATGGCCAGGTGTCAATTAGTGCACTGCAACCTTGCCCAGGCCCGACGGGGCCCGGCCCGGCGGGTTCGGGCTGGGTAGGGCTTTTTTTTTAATAAATTATTCAGGCTCGGCCGGGCCCGGGCACCGCCGTTTTTTATTTTTATTTTTTTCATATAACTAGGGTTATAGGATAACCTTCGTTTTAAGATTCGCTTTCTCTTTTGCGCCAGAGAAACATTTGGATGTAATTACTGCAGCGCGCAGGGAGAACTCAGGGGACAAGTTCAACTCGATTGGTTGTGTTGGAATATAGCCAGTTGGCGAACGTTTTAATTTGTTCTTGGGATGTATGTAGCCGGTTTTGTTAAAGGTGTTCAACGCGTTGCTGACGTCGTGGTGAGTGATATGTTTATTATTTGCTGGGTCGCGACTCGCTACCTGTTTTGTTGTGATTTTCATTACGTTGCTCTGCTCGAAATCTGATTTCTGTTTTCTGTTTGTTTGTTTGACTGAGTAGGCTATTGTGTGTCGTGTGTGTGTGTGTGTGTGTGTGTCAAAGAAGATTCTATAGCCTTCAATACGTTTTACGAGGCTGATGTGTGAGTCAGTCTATATAAGCGAGCACTGGGAGAGACGGCATTGCGAAACAGGCTATGTAAATGCTTCTTAGTTTTGTTTATTTATTACGTTCATATAAAACCGTGTTTCGAATATTTAAAACAAATACAAAAAAAATTATATTTTAATAATAATAATAATTTTTTTCTGGTTTTCACGCGGGCTAGGGCTTAAAATATTATTTACAGTCTGGCTTATTTTCGGGCAGGGCCTGAAGTTCACGGGCTCGGGCAGGGCTCAGGCTTTATTTTCAAGGCCCTTGCAGACCACTAGTGTCAATCACTTAATAAAGATTGCACGGGTTGGGCTTAAGAATATAATTATCCAATCAAAATAGGGTATTTGAGTTAAAAAAAAAGGCGGGTAGTGAGGTTCAGCGCACTTGATTGATTGGCGTTCACGCCGTGCCACATTGTGCTGACAAACTTAAGATTCAATCAGAGATGCACAGCGATATCGACCAGAACTCGGCCGTCGGCAAACTGCCTGATACAGGCTTGAAACTTTTTTTTTCTTTTTTTCCTCTTTTTTTTTTAGATTGAATGAATTTGAGTTTTTAACAACATGTTTATTATAAAAGCGAACAGTTTTAGTATCTATAAAGGTAAGATTACTTTGTGTAAAGTCATCCTGTTTAGAGACTTTGTCTCACGGCTCAGCTGTCCTCGCGGGGGAGGAGTTCGATTTACATGTGAATGAATGCAGGCAGGCTCGTTCTGCTTTGTTTACAAAATCAGCTGTTTAGCCATTAGCCATTAACTGCTAAACTAGCGTTAGAGTCGAGGAAAAGCAATTGATGCTTTGGATCTAATGAACGAGGGCCTATTGGACTTTGTTACACAGCTGTTCTCAAGTGGATTTCGTGGAGGGGCTGTATCATGTGTTTATAGGTAAGTGCAAAATAACTCACTCATCGAGAGCTAACGTTAGCTAGCCACACAACCGGTAGCTAACGTGACTGTCTATGAAGTATACATTTGATAACTGGTGATGTGCTGCTCTCACTCTCGCAACTGTGTGTATGTGTCCCGCATTTCACTGTATGCCCTATGGTATGTATGTGACAAATAAACCTCTTGATTCTTGAGTTAGTTACTGTAGAGCAGACATCATCTATATCAGCTGGTTGAAGTTGACTACTAGTAGAGCTTTGGTTGAGAGAGATACAGTGCTGTGTAACTAGGAGGGATATGAGGACTGTGTGTAACTAGGAGGGATATGAGGACTGTGTGTAACTAGAGGGATATGAGGACTGTGTCTGTGTAACTAGGAGGGATATGAGGACTGTGTGTAACTAGGAGGGATATGAGGACTGTGTGTATGTGTAACTAGGAGGGATATGAGGACTGTGTGTAACTAGGAGGGATATGAGTGTATATGTAACTAGGAGGGATATGAGGACTGTGTGTATGTGTAACTAGGGGGGATATGAGGACTGTGTGTATGTGTAACTAGGGGGGATATGAGGACTGTGTGTATGTGTAACTAGGAGGGATATGAGGACTGTGTGTAACTAGGAGGGATATGAGGACTGTGTGTATGTGTAACACATCTGATGTGTTTGAAACAGTGAGGATGAGAAATGGTCTGATCTTGCTGTAAATAAATAGTTTTTGATTTGCCTTCTTGACTAAGCTATTATTGTGATGTGTGTAAGTGAGGTGTGTGTCTAGTATTAGTATTTATTACTAGTGCCTGTTGTCTTTAACTGTAGTGTCTGTCTGCTGTCTTCATAACCACACTGTGTCTGTACTTCTTTATTATCTCCCGTCCTCCCCAATTTTTGAACTCACCAGCCACTACTGACACACACATTGGGGGATGTTTTATAAATATAATATAATATAATAATTTGTGCTTCACCAAAAAATTTGGTCAGCAGCCGCCACTGCATCCAAGGTAATAAAAAAAGTCAACCAACGAACTAGATTCTTGTACCGGATCTCCTCTCTATAAACAAGAATACCCTGAAGACTGGCAGGAGCACTCATTCAAGGGTACTGCGACTATGCTTGCACCGCATGGTACCAAAGCACCTCAAAGGCGCTAAAAACAAGATTACAAACATCACAAAACAAACTGGTCAGACTACTACTTGACCTTACTCCTAGAACCCACCTCACCCTGCCCACTTTGACTACCCAGGATGGCTTAGAGTAGACGACAGAGTACAGCAACTTGCAATGGGCCTGGTCTACAAGATACACTATATGACTAAGGTACCCATGTACATGTCAAAATACTTCCCAAAGGTCAGTGAATACCACAACCACAACACCAGAGGAAGCACAACAAATCATGTTAAACCCAAATTCGGCTTAAATAAGGGACTAAACACGTTTTGCAATTATGCCACATCAATGTGGAACGCCCTACCCAAAGCTGTAAAGGAATGTGAATCCTTTCCCTACCCACATTCAAAACCGCTCTTAAAGAGCACCTACGGGAGGCTGCAATTCGAAACTGGCCACCGTAAATGTCCAAACCCCCCCACCCCCTCCTAATAGACAGTCTCCTCCCCACCGATATATATTCTCTCCCCACCGTATGTATATTTCTCTCCCACCCACCCACCCCCTCCTAATGTACAGTCTCCTCCCCACCGTATATTCTCTCCCCACCGTATGTATATTTCTCTCCCACCCACCCCCTCCTAATGTACAGTCCCCTCCCCATCATATCAGGATGGGTAACAGTACTGTATATTTGCATATCATATATGTCACAAATGTAACAATACTATATACCTGTATGTCATGTATGTCCCTATGCCATAAATGTCATGTATGTTGTGTATGTCATAAATGTGAATTGAAAATGGGGGACCCTGATGTAAATAAGACAAACGTCTTTCTCTGGTCTGCATCCCCTTAACAATTGTGTATTGAGCCGTACTGTATTGTACCCATTCTGCAATCTGTTAAATAAAGTTTTAATTCATTCATTCATTCATTCATTCATTCATTCATTCATTCATTCATTCATTCATTCATTCATTCACAGCGCAGGTTCGTGGCTGCCACAGGCTTGCCCAGTGAGAGGATTCTCCGGCGCTGCAGCTGGACCCTACTCCTCGCACCAGCCAGTGGAACTGCTACTGGCTGAGAGAGGAGTAGCTGCCTAGCTGGTTGTCTCTGCTCCATGGAGGAAACCAAGCAGCATCATATTGAGATAGCAAGCTCAATCATTACATTATCAAGGATTCAAATCACCCATTTCTTGTAGCTGAGCAAGGGGATAACTCAGACATATTGCATTTAGTTTTCTAACCCACTATGCTAGCAGCACAGCTAGCCAGCTAGCCAGCATCTCTTGTCGCCTCTTCACTTGGCCTCTGCTGCTGGTGAGTGTTGCTGCTGCTGCCTCCATGGCCACCTAGCTCGTTAGCTGGAACCAGCAGATCTATAGCCCCTGGTTGGCTTCAATAATCTATTGTTCAGAGCCCAAATACATTTTCCACTTCTATATAGTTACCGTTTAGGATCTTACTTTTTTAATTCGAGTGTTGATTGTATGTACGAATAGCATGCCAAAACAAAGCCATGAGCCAAATAGCTTTACGTTAGCTACAGTGGCAAACGCGTTAGCACTGTGTTGCTACATAGCATTAGTTCGATTGCTACCGTGTGTTGGTGTATTATTATTCTCTCCCCGTGTTGTATTATATATAGTTGTGTGTCCTCTGTGCTTGTTCCTCGGGTAGTACTCGGGTGACACCATGAGCGGGGCCAGCTGTAAGGCCAACGGCGCCGTGTACCCGGCCTCCTCCTCCTCCTCCGCCGCGATGAACTCTGTGAAGAAGCCGAAGATGGAGCAGATCCAGGCCGACCATGAGTTGTTCCTGCAGGCCTTTGAAAGTGAGATTTCACCCACTTAACAGTTTACAAAATGCTGGACTTTGAGATCATGCGATATCAAAATGACCTTCCCGGATGCTTAGCTCGATTATGCCTGGTTGTGTTTTTAATGGGTTAACAATTTTGCGCTCTCCTATTATTTGCTCTCTCCATTATTTGACCATGTTGGCCGAACAGGCCTTTCTAATCATCGGAGTGGCCCAGAGTGTATTTGATTACACTACATGTGATGTCACTTAGGCAGAAAGCACCAGACTGACTTTAATTGGTGTTATAGCTACTGTATGTATATAATATAGCTAGATTGACTGTTTGTTTCAAAGAGTGAGACATATGTTGAATGAATGAGAACTTTATTTAACAGATTGCAGAATGGGTACAATACAGTATGGCTCAATACACACAATAATTGTTAAGGGGATGCAGACCAGAGAAAGACGTTTGTCTTGACATTTATGACATACACGACATGCATGACATAATGACATTTATGACATAGGGACATAACATGACATACAGCTATATAGTACTGTTACATTTGTGACATATACGTCGATATGCAAATATACAGCACTGTTACCCAGAGATCCTAACAGAAAATATATACATATCATGGGGAGGATTATGTTGCACATAATCACTACAGTATGTGTTGTTATTATTAGTAATTTGGCCTAAATTCTCAGAGATTATTTGACATGTTTAATATATTATATCTCTGGATGATAGAATGGCTGTTTATTACATATTAAAATAGGGTTACACAGTCAGCAACCCAATATAGCTTATTCAGTTTTTGTTTTGATTCTCAATGACCAAGAGCTGACTTTTGTTGCATGTACTGAGCAGTGGATTGTTGAGCAGAATAGAAATGAGGTTAATGTTCTCTGTCTGCAGAACCAACTCAGATATACAGATTTCTCCGCACAAGGAACCTGATTGCAGTAAGTTAATTAATATGCATAATCTAATTATTGGGAAAATTGTTATTCACGTCCAGTTTGATTAATCAATTTGTTTTTCTACCGTAGCCCATATTCTTGCACAGGACACTCACCTTCATGTCTCACAGAAATACTCGAACAAATGCCAAAAGGTACAATATTTGTTTGTTCATAATAATAATATGAAGGGAAAAAAAGTATATGTCTCTCATCCACATCGTGTCATGATGCTGCTTGTGAATTCCACTGAACCAGTGTAACTTGTTTTGTTCGCTTGTCCCTAGGAAAACATTCAAAGTGGATGATATGTTGCAGAGAGTGGAGAGGATGAAGGGAGAGCAGGATTCTCACAGGTAATGTAGCGTTGCGTTGTAGCCCGATAAGCTGCTGGACTGACTGCTTGGACAGCAGTGACTGGGCTTCACTTGTCAATATTATATGCCATCACTGACATAGGTTTGAAAACATTGAAGTACACAAAAATACTGAACACGCAACCTTTTTCAGAACATGAAAATATACATGCCAGTTGTCTCAGATAATAACTTTGTCCCTAAGGGGAAATTGCATCCTATGGCACATTTCCACTACCTTGCCGTCCCATGCCAGTATCCATGCTCCTGCTTTGTTTTAGCTTTTTCCGCTGCCAACTGACCCCTGCAGGACAGTGCCCACTGCCTACCTACCCATGCTAATTTAGGCACTGCTCTGGGGTAGGTAGTGGTACTATCATGCTATCCGTGCTGCAATTCAATCCTGCAGACAATGGATGGATTGGTTGATGGAACTCATCACAAAAACCTTGTAGGTTAAGTATCTAAAGTTCACTATTAGCCATTAATTTTAACACTCATCTTGTTATCACCAAGGAAATGCTTTGAATCTCATATTAAAAGAAGTTGGTCAATATAGTGATATATGCATGAGAATTATTACTTTTTTCAGCAAATCTCTTAGTTACAACACGATTGCAATAAGCAGTGTTGTATTCATAGGTGAAATAATGTTATTTCCAATGTCCACACATTGCTTTCTCACTACACGCCCATTCGTCTCCGGAGAAGGAGCATAGCGTAAGCGGTTCACTCAAATGTGTTTCTGACAACATGTTAGGCTAGAAATAGGACATAATTCATATTTGATCTGCGATTGAGTCACATCAAAATTATCAATTGAAATATGCGAACAGATATTCACTCGAGTCTTCTCTCTTCCCCTCAGACTCAATCGCTTCCACTCTTTTTTTGCATTTGACAAAATAGCCACCATTAATCCAAAACCAAATGGCCATGAAAAAGTACAGCATAGCCTCGACTTCCTCCTTCTGTGTTGTGTGTCTCATGAAATGTGAAACGTACACCAGCAAGCAGTTATAACTCCTCCCAAAGAGTGCTCCTCTATTGTCTCAGCTCCTCCTACAGCTACACGGGTGTGTTGTGTACTGGAAAAATGACACTGGCAGCACGGCAAGCCTACCCGTACTGTACCGTGCCGACTGGTCAGTGGTGTTAGATTTGGATCAATCAGCCAGTATCACCTCTCCATCGTTGTCGTTGTGTAGTTTCTACGTTGTGTTTATTTCTCTCTGTCTTCTCATACTGGCTGTAAAATCTTTGTCATTCCCCTTTAATGCAATCCGTAACCATAAGTATTCGACACTGGACAGCGTAGTACCTTTCTTGGAATCGTTGTTTATTACATAAACAAAAGCCTCAAGATGTTATCAATTTCGTATTGTCCTTGAAAAGTCTTTGATGGAACACTAAATTCATTATTCTATCGTCTCTTCAGCTGTTTAGTCCAATGGTGGCTGAGGCCTTGTCGTTAGCCAAAACCTTTCTCCCGTTAGCCGAAGCTAATGATGATGTGTCATCTCCCCTCCCCCACCGGCGAGGGTGAGGGAGGGATGGAAGTCTCTGATTCACGTCCGCTCGCGTCAGCTTCGTGTCTAGATCTAACTTACACCCGGAAGGAAACTCACATTTACAATATTCATCATCATCATTATCATCTCGGCATAGCAAATGACAGGCCCCGCCCCTCTTCTTGTGGCCATGTGATGCGCTGTCATGGCAACTGCTGTTCACCTTTAAACGCACACTAGACGTCTGTTCTATGGATGTCACCCACTTTTCTATCTCTCCATTCTGCCTGCTCGCAGTCCTATCAGTTGTTATGTGCTGAAACGACCTCGGCATGCACTGGGCTCTATCTTAGTCTGCTGCTAAATACATTGCCTCTCTCTCTGACCGCCTCCACCACCATGCACATCTATCTCTCTGACCTGGCACCTTTAGATGCTGTCATCTCCCCCAATATATACATTATATACATTGAAAAACCATTGAGATCCTTCAGTGGGAATGCGCCAATAATAGTAGACAAGACGGCACCACGCTGCAATGACGAATGTAAACCAAATGTGTATCATTTTTGATCCACTTTTTCTCCCATTTTTCTATATTTTCTCCCATCCCAATTTCGTATCATCCAATTCAACCCTCCCCTGTCACGAACGCTGTTTCTTGCCTCCCACAAGCCGGCTGCAATGTGGACTAAGTCATACATAGCACAAGTCCCCTCCGGTACTTGAGGTAACAGCAGTCGCATCTTTTCACCTGCGCAGCTCGATCTCTCAGTGGCGAGGAGTAACGCGTGGGAGGCTCACGCTGCCCCCGACACTTCCTGATTCTACTGCGCAGGCGCACCAACCGACCTGTAGGAGTCGCTGTCCACAACGCCCGATCCCCACCCATCAGTTTCCCACCCCCTAATACGGCCAATGTGTATTAGTACGGACGACCAGCTAAACTGAAAGCAAATGTGGAGCGCTGGGCTCGAACAGGCAAGCCCAGCGTCTCCAGATTTCGTGGCGAGCGCCTTGCCCACTACGCCACGTAGCCGCCCCACCAAATGTGTATCATATTCCTAATCGCATCCTTTCATAATCTACAGGTGAAAACCGGGCGGCTACGTGGCGTAGTGGGCAAGGCGCTCGCCACGAATGCAGAGACGTTGGGCTCGCCTGTTCGAGCCCAGCGCTCCACATTGCTTTCAGTTTAGCTGGTCGTTCATACTAATACACATTGGCCGTATTAGGGGGTGGGAAACTGATGGGTGGGGATCGGGCGTTGTGGACAGCGACTCCTACAGGTCGGTTGGTGCGCCTGCGCAGTAGAATCTCAGGAAGTGTTGGGGGCAGCGTGAGCCTCCCACGCGTTACTCCTCGCCACTGAGAGATCGAGCTGCGCAGGTGAAAAGATGCGACTGCTGTTACCTCAAGTACCGGAGGGGACTTGTGCTATGTATGACTTAGTCCACATTGCAGCCGGCTTGTGGGAGGCAAGAAACAGCGTTTGTGACAGGGGAGGGTTGAATTGGATGATACGAAATTGGGATGGGAGAAAATATAGAAAATGGGAAAAAAAGTGGATCAAAAAAAAATCTACAGGTGAAAACCGATATTAACAGTTGGGTACATAATGAGTGTCTTGTCGTTAATTCGACAGGCTAACGTATGACAGCTCATAGTAATTGGGTAATTTGTTATTGACATATTTGATTGCACCAGTCTGAACTAATTTGAATCTTAGTAATGCAAAAAGAATTTGAATCTGACTTAACTGCATGTTATGCGTGTCTCTCTTTTAGTTTGTCTTCACATCTGCAGCTAACCTTCACTGGATTCTTCCATAAGGATGGTAAGCAGATGTTTGTGATATCATCTTGTGAAATTTTTTGCATTTATGCTCAAATAAATAAAATAAAAGCACCTTTTTTTTGTCACCCCACAGAAAAGCCATCTCAGAATTCAGAAAACGAACAAAACTCAGTATCCCTTGAGGTGCTACTTGTCAAAGTCTGCCATAAGAAACGCAAGGTAAAGTCAGCCAGTACATTGTTACTTTCTAGCCAATGCATCAAAGCAGCTTCCATCTAATTCAGAGCTTTCATTCTAGCAGTCCCAGTGCTTTGTCAAAATGTGTTTGCTTGTCTTTCATCCAGGATGTCAGCTGCCCGATAAAACAAGTGCCTACAGGTAAAAAGCAGGTGCCTTTGAATCCTGATAGCAACCAAACAAAACCGGGCTCCTACCCCTCCTTACTGGTCTCCAGCAATGAGTTTGAGCCGAGCAACAGCCACATGGTCAAGTCATACTCACTCCTGTTCAGGGTGTCGCGCACAGGGAGGAGGGACAGCCTGGTCAACGGAGAGGCCAACGAGAACATTGGTGAGCGCCACCAAACCTAGGATGTGGGAATTAGGACAGGGCTTTGTTCCTCTGCGTCTTTGCCTACAAAAGCCACAGAAATGGCACAGGCCGGTGGTTTGTGCTTGGATGTGGTCTGGGTAGGCGGAGGCACAGGCGTAATCTTATATCAAAGCGGATACCAAAATTGCACTGCGCCGGGTGGTTTTGTATTGATGGCGCACCCCCAGCTGCGGCCCACCCCACATCACGACGCAAGCGGTTTCATTTTGAACCACACCATGAAAGATGGAAATAATTCCTCTCGTTCCAAACTAAATTGGCAATTTCACCGGCACAAGGTGACCTTGTGCCTTCAGGATAATAGATCCACAAGAGAGAAACGGAGTAGAAAGAGATATATGCCAAGTCATGGCTTGAAGCCAGGTTGATGACGGTGCTGGCTGTGGGGCCCTAACCGCACACATCTTTGGTCATATTAACGCATAATTACAAACCGAAAGAAAGCGCTGGATCACATCATACATATGATATTGGTGATGCTCCGATATATTGGCAGACAATTTGACTTTCATTTTTACAACCAATCTTTAGTGGATCTAGAATTGGCCTTTTCTTTTGTGTATCGCTTATTACAAGTGCCAAGTGAACAACAATAACAACAACGGTAACAAATGTCTCCGTTTACATGGTCGTTTCCTTGGTTGAAGGATACGGTAGTTTCCTTGGTGATCTGAAGGCCCGGCATGTCTGAAAAGACTAACCTGTTTCTACCTGTATTTGTACAAAAAAATACGACAATCTGTCAGCAGGGAGATTCCGCTGGGTTCTTTGAAACAGGCAGCCTGGTGCCTCTCAGGAGCAGGACAGGGCAGCAAAACGGGGAGAGATTCACAGGAGCACACGGGACAGTTTAGGCCTTTTTATTTTTGGTGTATTTTGACTAACGATGCTGCTGCATTTCTTTAGAGTTGAGAACGATCGACTCATTCTAATGACTCATTTATTGAGTCACTCTTTTCAAGATTCAAGAGGTTTATTCATCACATACATACACAAGACTATAGTGAAATGAAGGTAGCCATACCTGCTTTGATGTGCAAAAAAATACAAATAATAATAGAATAGAAATAAAATAGACATGATAAGGTACTAAGATAAAATACAAAAGGTAATGACCTTTTCTTATGTTTTTTTTTTTTATCCACTTTTTCTTCCATTTTTCTATATTTTCTCCCATCCCAATTTCGTATCATCCAATTCAACCCTCCCCTGTCACGAACGCTGTTTCTTGCCTCCCACAAGCCGGCTGCAATGTGGACTAAGTCATACATAGCACAAGTCCCCTCCGGTACTTGAGGTAACAGCAGTCGCATCTTTTCACCTGCGCAGCTCGATCTCTCAGTGGCGAGGAGTAACGCGTGGGAGGCTCACGCTGCCCCCGACACTTCCTGATTCTACTGCGCAGGCGCACCAACCGACCTGTAGGAGTCGCTGTCCACAACGCCCGATCCCCACCCATCAGTTTCCCACCCCCTAATACGGCCAATGTGTATTAGTATGAACGACCAGCTAAACTGAAAGCAATGTGGAGCGCTGGGCTCGAACAGACGAGCCCAGCGTCTCTGCATTCGTGGCGAGCGCCTTGCCCACTACGCCACGTAGCCGCCCAACCTTTTCTTATGTGTTTAAAGTGACCTGTGGTGTGTTTGCAGAATATGTGGTGTGTGTGTGGAGAGATCAGTGTTCAATGTTCTGATGGCCTGTGGGAAGAAGCTGAGCCTGAGTCTCTCTGTTCTTGCTGCGTGTATGTGGAGGCGCTTGCCTGACCGCAGAAGCTTGAACAGGCTATTGTTGGGGTGGTGAGGGTCCTTCATTATTCTGCAGGCTCTGGATTTGCACCTCCTATAGGCCTTTCACACCGGCCGGACTCCGTGCCGGAGCCGGTTCCCGAACGTAATCTCGAACCGGCCGGCGCGTTCACACCGGGAATAATTGGTTCGGAACATGAAAAATCGGTGCTCAGTGTTGTCTTAGAGGGCCGAACTAAAGCATCCGTCATGTTCCGAACCAATTATTCCCGGTGTGAACGCGCTGGCCGGTTCGAGATTACGTTCGGGAACCGGCTCCGGCACGGAGTCCGGCCGGTGTGAAAGGTCTACTATTGTATAAGTCCTGCAGGGGTGGTAGCGCACCACTCTCTGTAGGGCCTTCCTGTCCTGGGCAGTGCAGTTTCCAAACTTGACTCCAATGAAGATGCAATAAAGGCCTAAACTGTTGATGTGCTTCAATGAATTCATGTCTGTTTTACTACAATAATCGGTAGATATTAAGATGCTATCTCTGCATCCCTAAGTCAGTATCTAGGTTACCAATAAATGAGTGTGCTTCTGATGTTAGGAGATTGCATGGTTGGGTTGATGGTGGGACTCTTGGTCATTTATTTGCCCACTGTATTTGTTTCTTTATGTGTAGAAGTGACTGAGACTCCTAGTAGAAAAAAGAGAAGCTCTTCCCACAGAGAGGAAGGAGAGACCACAGAGACCTACATTGCACAGATGACTGTCTTTGACAAGAACAGGTATGTGTGTGTGTGTGTGTGTGTGGGGGGGGGGGGGTTCCTGGCACTCATGTGTGAGCAGATTGGGAGCCCTGAGAACACTGCCCAATTTCATAATTAGGCCAGTTTCACAGACTGTGATTAAGTCTAGTCCTCAATGAAGGACTCGCAAGACAAACACGTCTGTTTAACTGGCCCATAATGTACTTATTTCATTCCAATACAAATAGACAGTCCTATGTTTGTTTTGTTTTTGTCACACAAATCTTGCCAACGCTTCAATGTTGTTTGGAATCCACCTCTAATCAGTGAGCGCTATACCTCCTCTGCAGGAGATTGCAGCTGCTGGATGGAGAGTACGAGGTGTCAATGCAGGGGATGGAGGACTCCCCCGTTAGCAAGAAACGTGCCACATGGGAGACCATTCTGGATGGGAAGGTGTGTGTGGAACGGATCACTTTTACATAATGTCTTTTGTAGCTATTAACTCAATCAGCGCCAGAGCCATATGCGTGATGTGTGGTTAAAAGGCCAGTGCTCTAAAGCATAGGAATACGTGGCGGTGTTTGCAAGGCTATAACTATATTCTATATATAGCTATGGATACAATACTATGGCCCATTTGACATCGAGTATCTATCGTTCAATATGGGAAAAAAAAGATTTCATCCATACATTCCTGTTTTATACCGTGGTGAATATAAGTATGGTTTTAGAGCGGTCTAGGGCAGTGCTTCCCAATCCTCTCCTCGAAGCACCCCAGCCGTTCCATGTATTTGTTAAATTCCACCACCAGCACACCTGATTCAACTTAACAAGCCCTTTATTAGTTGAATCAGGTGTGCTGGTGGTGGAATTTAACAAATACATGGAACGGCTGGGGTGCCTCGAGGAGAGGTTTGGGAACCACTGGTCTAGGGTAATTCCTGGGAGGCTGGTAATAGCCCGCAACGTGTATTATACTAAATGCATTGGCGTTTCGTCCCTACACACACTACAAGGTAGTTTTTTATGCTTTGATCGGTATCAAGATTGGGCCGATATATATATAAAAAAAATATATATATATATATATTTTTTTTTACATGTTTTGGCCTTAAATAGTTTCAAAATATCAGTAATTTCTTTTTTTTATCCACTTTTTCTCCCACTTTAAAATTTTTCTCCCATCCCTCAATTTCGTATCGTCCAATTCAACCCTCCCCTGTCTCGAACGCTGTTTCTTGCCTCCCACAAGCCGGCTGCAATGTAGGGCTGGGCGATATGACGATATTATATAAATATCGGGTACAGTTCATTAACGATACACTTTTTAAACGTATCGTGGATATCGTGATGTTTTGCCCAAGAGGCTTGTGTTGCGTCAATCTGGTCCACACGTTGACACTTTTGAACAGCGCCGCCCCACACACACACTACTGCATCAAAAGTTACTACTTATGATAACAAAGGCATTCGTTTTGTGGCATTGACGTTATATAGTTACACTTTCAATAACATCAGCGTATTTACATAGCAACGACCGAGGTCGACCTAGATATTAGCAAGCATTAGCCGTTCTTATACAACGGCATGCAAATTTCTCGATTCTGATTGGCCATTCACACGTCTTTATTGGCAACAATCCACGCTGCTGGCCCAGGACCCGCCCACAACCGACCCACATCACATCACTCCGCCGGATCACAAGAAGGTGGCCAATAATCTTTACAAATGGATATGTTAATGGCGACTAAACGACTAAATATCAAGCGATTCTGTCAAGGGGAATGTGTTAGCCCTTTAAACAATGTTGGATGATGTAATTGATGGGTCTTGAGTCTATCTAGAACAAAAGAAAAATCGCGGATTGTTTGATTGATTAATTGATAGATTTAAATTTCTACTTCCTCCCCACTGACTGCACTGCAGCGTTCACTCTCACTGTCCGACGCTGGCGTACCCACAAACACACACACACACATACACACACACACACACACACACACACACACACACACACACACTGTGACACACACACACACACACGCACACACACACACACACACACACACACACACACTCCTGTCTGCAACAGCGGGGGAGTCAGACTGAGAGAGAAGCAGCGCTGTTTTAAGTGAGCATGGTCTATTGAATTGATTGATTGGTTGATTGCTAATTTTATTACTGTACCCCTGGTTTCCAACTGGTTAAGTTTAGGCTAAAAGAAATAAATAAAAAAATAGGGCGAAGAAAACGTTTTTTTCCTATAGGGCAAAGAAAACGTTTTAATTTGTTTTACCTACTTTATATTCTGCATCTGGTAATAAAATTTTCAATCAATCATTCCAATAATACACAGTTGGATGTGTTAGTTGGTTGGATGCACTTCAAGCTGCTTCCACATGAGGCAACTTCTCTCAATCATTCCAATAATACACAGTTGGATGTGTTAGTTTGGTTGGATGCACTTCAAGCTGCTTCCACATGGAGTTGTGGGAACTACTTTTTCTGGCGGATGGTTTTTTCAATAAATCTTCGATTAATGTGTGTTTATTGTATAGAAATAAGGTTGGATGAATCTGGCAGTTGTATAAAAGCTTTACACCACGTGCAGTCGTGATTTGTGACCAATAAACCATGCCTAGGGGGGTCTAACGACCCTCGGCTGCGCCTCGGGCCTAACAACCACCCCTAGGCATGGTTTATTGGTCACAAACCACTCCTGCGTGTGATGTAATGCTTAAATATCTCAGCCCGTGCTGACTCCGTTGTGCCCATTCTGCGGTCTGTTAATAACGTTTTCCATCAGACAGATGTATGGAAAGGCTTTTATTATAACATCCGTTGCAGTAAAATCATTATGCCTCCAGTCGTTTAGTCATTCTGCAGAGCTAAAAGCTAAACGTGGGCCGCGGCGAGCTACCGCTGCCATTGTTGTTTTCATTGAGCTCTCCAGTGGCGGAAGTAAAAAATAAATACGCGCTTGCCGATTGGTGCTAAGAACAGCAGGGCGGGTGCAAGCGATGTGACGTAATTGGCAGACGCGACTGTCAATCAAAATGATTCTGTTTGCCGACTGAATGAATATAAACGTTATTAACAGATTGCAGCATAGGTACAATACAGTACAGCTCAATACAACAACAGTCAACAGTGGACTGGAGGATGCAGACCAGAGAAAGACTTTCGTCTTGTTTACATCAGGGTCCCCCATTTTCAATTCATCATATTTCATATCTAAATCATATAATATCTCATTGCTAAATATATGCAATATATAATCTAATAATCCAATAATCTAAATCTAATATATAATATAAAAATGCTAAATGCATGGGTATTTTATTTTGTCTTTAATGTTAGCTTGCAAACTCAAATACTGTCTTGGTAAGCCTCATAATGAATTGTTTGGGGAAAAAAAGAAAAACATCGTGATGCGTATCGTGTATCGCCGAAAGGTCAGAAAATATCGTGATATCATATTTAGGCCATATCGCCCAGCCCTACTGCAATGTGGACTAAGCCATACATAGCACGAGTCCCCTCTGATACTCGAAGTAGCAGCAGTCGCATCTTTTCACCTGCGCGGCGCGATCTTTCAGCGTCAGGGGTCTGCGCTTTTGGAGGAGCGCCGCCCCATCGCTTCCTGATTCTACTGTGCAGGCGCACCAGCCGACCTGTAGGAGTCGCTGTCCACAACGCCCGATCCCCACCCATCAGTTTCCCACCCCCTAATACTGCCCATGTGTATTAGTACGGACGACCAGCTAAACTGAAAGCAATGTGGAGAGCTGGGATCGAACCCAGCATCTCCAGCATTCGAGGTGAGCGCCTTGCCCACTGCACCACGTAGCCGCCCAATATCATTTCTGAAAATAAGTTACAAAGGTAAAAAAAAAATAAAGAAACCTTTTGGAAAATAGCTCTTTATTTGATTATCATAAAAAAGTGTTTTCTATACAGAGATATCGACATCGGTAAATATCGGTATCGGCCAGAACAGCAATATTAATATCGGTTATCGGTATCGGCCACAATTTTCACATCGGTGCATCACTACATATAGCCCTTACCTTGACTAGGATGTACCCCAAAAAGAATATTCCAATTATCTGATTGCCATTCCAAGTATTGATGTCCATCGTGTCGCCAACATAATCCACCACACAACACCGATCGGGAGTATTTGATTCTTCTCAATCCGAGCGTTATAACCACTCGTCTTGCCCGGAGAAAAATAGCCGACCCGGACCCATATAATCGACGCACAGCCCAAGACACAAGGTTTCAAAGGGTGATCGATACCACCGCCTGGTAGGATGCGGCCGGTATTGCACTTTTGCGATCTCAACATGAAGTTGGCATCCAGGCTTAGCCTAATAGCTTAACATGTGCCATAAGCTATGAAGGCCTGTCTGTTGGACCCTGCATCCTGTTGATCGGTGGTGTTGGTTTCGCTCTCCCACAGAGGTTGCCACCGTTTGAGACGTTCTCTCAGGGACCCACGCTGCAGTTCACACTGCGTTGGATGGGCGACGCCAACGACAAGTCCACTGCCCCTGTGGCAAAGCCCCTGGCTACCCGCAACTCAGACTCCAGTTCCATCGAGACCAGGACTAGCAACCACAGGGCTGCGCCACTGGGTAAGGATTCTTCCACCATGTCCTTCAAATGTCATCCCAGCCAAATCCATCACATGGTTGTACTCTTGACATGGGATCTCCATATTATATCTGTGTGCGAGGGTCTATTCAAAGCTAAATCGAATCATAATCTTGCTTTTGTGGGGTTGGATGGCAACACCGGCACCTTCAACCAGGTAATGTATGTACACATTAAGATTGTAAGTAGCCGTGCCTGAACGTCCCCACAGTGCAGCGTTTTCACTATGGAGGTTCAGTCTTTTAAACTTTTTGATGGTTGAGTATGTATTCCTCTGGTACCCCTTCTGTACCCTTAAAATGACTGTCTTCTGGGTTTGACTGAGTATGCTTAACATGTTTTTATTTTTATTTTTTTTATCCACTTTTTCTCCCATTTTCTATTTTTATCCCATCCCAATTTCGTATCATCCAATTCTACCCTCCCCTATCTCGAACGCTGTTTCATGCCTCCCACAAGCCGGCTGTAATGTGGACTAAGCCATACATTGCACAAGTCCCCTCCGGTACTCGAGGTAGCAGCAGTCGCATCTTTTCACCTGCGCAGCGCGATCTTTCAGCGTCGGGGGTCTGCGCTTTGGAGGGACGCCGCCCCCATCGCTTCCTGATTCTACTGCGCAGGCGCACCAACCGACCTGTAGGAGTCGCTGTCCACAACGTCTGATCCCCACCCATCAGTTTTCCCACCCTCTAATACTGCCAATTGTATTAGTACGGACGACCAGCCAAACTGAAAACAATGTGGAGAGCTGGGCTCGAACCCAGCGTCTCCAGCATTGGTGGTGAGTGCCTTGCCCACTGCACCACCTAGCCGCCCCACTTAACATGGTTTCTTTCATGAAGTGCTCTTTCCCCCAAATTACCATAAAAGGTATGACTTGACTGTACTCTATAAACAAAACGATCACAGAAGCGGACAATTTAAACCCAATGTTCAACGCAATGCAATGTAACCCTATGACAAGGGGTGGGACACAAAGTAACTTCCCTAATGCAGTAGGTGCAGGCTTTTGAACTGAGTGGACCTACTGAACAGTCACTAACACTGTCAATTGACCATATTACATGTCATGCTCGGGTTCAGATTCCTTTCCATCCTTGGTGGAATCCCAACCTGAGCATGACATAAGAGCAAAATGGCAGCGATGTAAATATGGTCAATGTTAATGGTTTTATTTTCACTCTTTCCACTATACCAAAATAAAACAAAGTCCATAGTTTGGCAAAAGCGTTACATTTACATTTAGACTTTTCATGGAAATTAAGGCCTTTTCATATTGAATCTGTACAGCACAGGAAAATAACCCTTTCTATTTCTTCCAATCAGCTGTGAAGGACTCCATCAACACGGATGTTCAGATGAGGAGAGAGCAGATCCTGTGTGAGCCGCGACAGAAACTGCGTATATTCTATCAGGTACCTGGTCACAGCAGCCTCGTGTCTGACCCTGTGCATCACACGCATTCTGTCAGGTACCTGGTCACAGCAGCAGCAGCCCTGTGTCTGACCCTGTGCATCACACGCATTCTGTCAGGTACCTGGTCACAGCAGCAGCAGCCCTGTGTCTGACCCTGTGCAACACACACATTCTATCAGGTACCTGGTCACAGCAGCCCTGTGTCTGACCCTGTGCAACACACACATTCTATCAGGTACCTGGTCACAGCAGCAGCAGCCCTGTGTCTGACCCTGTGCATCACACGCATTCTATCAGGTACCTGGTCACAGCAGCAGCAGCCCTGTGTCTGACCCTGTGCAACACACGCATTCTGTCAGGTACCTGGTCACAGCAGCAGTAGCCCTGTGTCTGACCCTGTGCATCACACGCATTCTGTCAGGTACCTGGTCACAGCAGCAGCAGCCCTGTGTCTGACCCTGTGCAACACACGCATTCTATCAGGTACCTGGTCACAGCAGCAGCAGCCCTGTGTCTGACCCTGTGCATCACACGCATTCTGTCAGGTACCTGGTCACAGCAGCAGCAGCCCTGTGTCTGACCCTGTGCAACACACACATTCTATCAGGTACCTGGTCACAGCAGCCCTGTGTCTGACCCTGTGCAACACACACATTCTATCAGGTACCTGGTCACAGCAGCAGCAGCCCTGTGTCTGACCCTGTGCAACACACGCATTCTGTCAGGTACCTGGTCACAGCAGCAGCAGCCCTGTGTCTGACCCTGTGCATCACACACATTCTGTCAGGTACCTGGTCACAGCAGCAGCAGCCCTGTGTCTGACCCTGTGCAACACACGCATTCCATCAGGTACCTGGTCACAGCAGCAGCAGCCCTGTGTCTGACCCTGTGCAACACACGCATTCTGTCAGGTACCTGGTCACAGCAGCAGCAGCCCTGTGTCTGACCCTGTGCAACACACGCATTCTGTCAGGTACCTGGTCACAGCAGCAGCAGCCCTGTGTCTGACCCTGTGCATCACACGCATTCTGTCAGGTACCTGGTCACAGCAGCAGCAGCCCTGTGTCTGACCCTGTGCAACACACGCATTCTGTCAGGTACCTGGTCACAGCAGCAGCAGCCCTGTGTCTGACCCTGTGCATCACACGCATTCTGTCAGGTACCTGGTCACAGCAGCAGCAGCCCTGTGTCTGACCCTGTGCAACACACGCATTCTGTCAGGTACCTGGTCACAGCAGCAGCAGCCCTGTGTCTGACCCTGTGCAACACACACATTCTATCAGGTACCTGGTCACAGCAGCCCTGTGTCTGACCCTGTGCAACACACGCATTCTGTCAGGTACCTGGTCACAGCAGCCCTGTGTCTGACCCTGTGCAACACACCGCCCCTGCCGGCTCTCGTTAAGTTCCACAAAATGCCCAGACGTCACACCACATCAGCAAACTGTTCATTTTGTGGTCCCAGCATTGGCCTATTTCTTTCATCTCCGGGCTTGAAACATTTTGGAAGAATTGTAAATAACTCCCCTCACCCTCTCCATAGTGCTCTGATTTAAAGGACCATACCTGTGTCATTTTGACTTCTCGCCGTTACCAGAGACTGTCCCTGTCTTTAACAAAATGTTGTGTTCATTGGTGTTTAATGTGTGTTTTGGTAGATCTCAGCCTACCTTTCATGCTGCCATTGATGTTGAAAAGGGAATATCCTCCATGATACTTGAAAGTCACTAATCATTGGTAATTCATCCTAGTGAAAACCACTATGCGTTTACTTCTGCTAACGTTACTGTGTTACTCTAAGGCCATTCAAATTTGTGCCCGGGAGTTAATAACAAGCGCACCCAACTGACTGTGGAAGTTCGATGTGTGGCGCTTTTAGTTTAGTTTTAGCTTTTTAGAGTGTTCGTGAAAGTTAATGTTTCGCTGTGATGTTCACAAGAGTGATTTACCTGCCTAGCAACTTTCAAACAACTTGTATGGCGTTTTGTAAGGTAAACTGAGATAAGCTAAAACACTGTATACACCTACGAAGACCAGATTAATTATTGGAGTTTTAATTAGTTAAAATGAAATGCAGTAACCGTCCAGCTAAAGTGGCAGTCTGAAAAGAGAAGGATGGTCCGTGCTTCAATAGAGGATTTAAAATTAACAACCAGGGTGCCTCAGATTCTCTTTTCAGATATCTATACTATGGACTTCCTTTACAACGAAGTTGGACGGTTTAAGTTTAAGTTTAAGTTTATTTGGATCCCCATTAGCCACAGCAGTGCTGGGGCTATTCTTCCTGGGGTCCATAACACATAAAATACAGTTACAGACGTATACACTCACAACATTTACATGTCATACAGACAATTAAAACAACAATAAAAACCCTTATACACTCATACCATTTACATGACATACGGTCACTGTATTTAATCCTGTTAATTGTCCTATCCTTGAAGAGCACCTGCTTTTTATATTTATTTTTTATAGAAGTAACATTGTATATATATTTTTTGCCTATTTCTTCTTCATGGTTAAAGGGATAGTTCTGATATTTGGAACCCTAGATCTATTTGATTAAAAAAGAAAATAATAATGGTAATAAAAAGTACTAATGATGTTGATATGGTCCTTCCATGCTGTGTTTCTGTGTGTGTCCAGTTCCTGTACAACAACAACACAAGGCAGCAGACTGAAGCCAGAGACGACCTCCACTGCCCCTGGTGCACCTTGAACTGCAGGAAGCTCTACAGCCTGCTGAAGCACCTCAAACTGTCCCACAGCCGCTTCATATTCAACTATGTGGTGAGCTGTGTTCTGGTTGGAGGGTCAAATATAATACAATATGGGAGATATGTTACAAACCAGGATTGTACTGCCTATAGCCAAAGCTAAATCTGGAGAGAGATGGATCTGTATTGTTTGCATGCTTTTATGTATTGCAACTGTTCTTCACTGTATGATCTTAATAGGGTGGTTGTTCCATAGAGATGGATATAGTGTAGGGATGCACCACCGAAATGACAATTATTGTCTGAAACCGAATACCGGTAGTTTTTTTTTCTCATTTATTTGCCCATTTGTACCATTGCATATATTAAATTAAATACATATAGCTTTTGATTTATGCTTTTCAATGACAAAAATCTATTACAAAACGATGATTATGTATTAGTCTATTGAACTTTGTCCTTTCCACCAGACATACCAAAAAAGTAGGGATGCCCCGATCGATCGGCCAGCGATCAGTATCGGCCGATATTCAGTATAAATATGAGATCGGTGAATTCCGATAATGCTTTATTTTCGCAGATCGTGAAAACCGATTGAAAAACATCATCCAATTCTTAGCGGAGATCTCACTCGCTGACTTCTCTCTCAGACACACAGAGCTGCAGCGCACTGCCCCTCCTCCTCCTCCTGCCCCTCCCGCACCCGTGTCAACAAATGCTCCGGCAATAGTCTGCTCTAGTGCATGGACCTCTGTGAGCTAACGTTAGCTACCTAGCTATCGTTACTGTTTAAACAAAATTACGCAGTCAACTATTCACTTTTAGTTTAATACATGAGGCATTGTCTAACGGTATCTAGCCGGCTAGCTACTGATAGCTCCTGATATCAACAAATGCTCCAGCAATAGTCTAGTAGTGCATGATACCTCCGTTAGCTAAATAGTTCACTGAGGCGTTGTCTTAACGTTATCTAGCCAGCTAGCAGTAGCTACAGATAGCTCCTGATATCAATGTCTTATAACATTGATTCGATGCGTATTCGAGCCCCTGGCTTGCATGATTGCATCGCAGTGAGGGAGTAGGGTATATCTGCAGAGCCGCAGATATACCCTGCTGAGGGCATGCTGAATGTGATTTGACGAAAGCAGAGTATACACACTGACAGTGGAGATAGCGAGCATTTTGACTTGTTGCGTGGTGGCGATGTCTTGCAGATAATACAACTACAAGTATAATTATATAATATATATATATTTTATATAAAAAAAAAATTAAAAAATTATATATTTTTTTTTATATAAAACCAAAAACGATCGGTATTCCTAATTTATGCAAATGACATGTCGTCAGCTTGTGACTGCAACTTGTTCCTGTTTGCGGACGACTCAGCCCTGCTGGTCTCTGACAAGAACAAGTTACAGATTGAAAAAGCCCTCAGCTCAGAACTAGGCAAAATCTGCATATGGCTCGCCAACAACAAACTATCATTACACATGGGCAAAACAGAGTCCAAAACAGAGACGGAATGGGTCAAGCGCAGAGACTCAATTTCATTGGCTACCCAAAAAATTGCATGCGTGTGCCGCCCATCACATGTGTGTGTCACTGCATGATGAATAAAGACTTCTTCAAAAGCCCAGTTATTATTATAATGGTGGAAGTAGCGAGAATGACAGTGGCCGTAGTGTGTAGATGGGAACTACTCTCTTTCAAGTTTTGTCACATAAGGTTCATGTACATTACAGTGAAATGCTTGGTTCTGTATGTGCCCCCTGAGATTGTGCTTCATACAGTAAAAAAATAAAAACAATAAAGACCAAACACTACAAAATATACAATATACAAACTAAAGTACAAAATGCAAACAAAATCTCGTTGCTCTCTTTGTGTCGTTCTTCACACATGAGCACACACATACACACACGACACACATTCTGCATTCGCTCACACACAAACGGTCACTTTAAACATGATGGAAAGGACACTTTAAAGGAACAAGGAAAAAAAGGTCACTTTAAGGAAAGAACTGTTGTGGTTCTTGTATAGTTTAGAAATAGCAAGTATAGCATAAGGATATAGAGTAAACTGTATATTGTATAGTAGTGTACATAGGACTCGGTGCCTTAATTTGTAGCTAATAATAATTATAATTGTTAGACTAGAAGTCTTTATTTGTCATGCAGTTTTTAACACACGCACGCGAGATGGGCGACCCACAGGAACACACACACATGCACTGAGTCGCCGATGAAATGTCTCTCTGCACTTTTCCCATCCCGTTGTCCTTCCCCCCATGGGCAGCCGGGAGCAGATAGGGCGTCAACGTGAGCCGCGCCCCGGGGACTAATCCAAGTGCTCCTGTCCGTCTTCGTCAAGGATGCCACAGCGTTAGCGATCTGTTGTGTATGTTTTTCCATTGGGTTTTATCTTATCGGGGGGGAAACCCTTGCGAGCACGGGGAGAACATGCAAACTCCACACAGAAAGGCCTGGGAGATACCCCACCTGAGTACCTGGCATCATGGAAACCTGGTCCCCAAGCGGGAATCGAACCCTGGACCTTCTTGCTGTGAGGCGACAGTGTTAACCACTACACCACCGTGCCGCTAACATTGTATTGCATTTATCTCGGGACTTTAACATGTCTATTTTATTATCTTCTACTTATTTTATTTACTATTGTATTATTGCACAATCTAAGTGGGCATGGCCACCTGAATTTCACTGTATGCCCTGGTATGTATGTGACAAATAAACCTCTTTAATCTCTTCTACTCGTAGCCTCACCCTAAAGGAGCGAGGATAGATGTCTCCATCAACGAGTGCTATGACGGCTCCTACGTAGGTAACCCACAGGACATCCACAGTCAGCCCGGCTTCGCCTTCAGCCGCAACGGCCCTGTCAAGAGGACCGCCGTCACTCACATACTGGTGTGCAGGTAAAAGACCTCTCCTGTTTCAAGACACTGCTCCTATGAAGACGACCATGGTTAATTAACAGTTAATTCACTTTGAATGTGTTTATTGATAAGAAATGTAACACATTCACGGCCATTCGATTTCCCCATCTAGCTATAGCTGTGCCAGCTTTCCATTACACACTTTCACTGTGCGTCACGTTTGTAGAGCTAAATCTATATTTTATATTATAGCTATGGATACAATATCATGGTCATTTGACAGTAAGAACCTTCAGTTCAAGATGCAAAAAAGAAAAAATGTCCATCCATACATTCCCGTTTTATACCGTGGTGAATATGAGTGTTATTTCGGAATGATCGGGGCTAATTCCTGGGAGGCTATTTATAAGCCGCAACGTGTATGATACCAAATCCATTGGCGTTTTGTCCCTACACACACTACAATTAAAAAATCAAATGCATATTATAGGTATTATGTTTCATCATGAATGCATGAAAGGGGGGGGGGGTCGTTTCTGATTAATTGATTGCCAATAACGGCATTCGTTATTACCACAACATACGCTGATCAGGGCGATGGCTATGAAAACAAGGCACAATCAAGCTGAAATTGACGTCAAATTGTTCTTACCTGTGGCCGGTGGGATTCCAAAAAGAATATTCCAATTATTTGATTGCCATCTGGTAGATCATATGTCCATTTGGCCCACGACATAACCCACCACAGCATAATGGGTTCGTTGGTCCCGAAAACGATTCAATGCGATCGGGTGAAGCCCTAGGCAGTTCAGGTTAGTAAAAAAGAGCGCCCGGAGCGTTTAGCGTGTGGCACCGGGTCTGGAACAGGGGTTACTGCATTCTCGATACAGCGCTACTAGCAGGATCTGGCCGGTACTGCACCTTCGGAGTCCAGGTATGGCTTTTACAGGCAACAAACGGCTTGCTGACATTGAATAGGGTATTAAAATCGAATAAAAGGGATAAAGAAATGTTTGGCCGTTAACCGCTGGCTCCCAATAACGTATATATACGTGGTTGGCCGGGAATGTGTTAATGGATGGAAATAGTTTGAAGATAGTTTCAGGGTTCGTACGAGTGCTGGAAATCCTTGAAAATGCTTGTATTTCAATGTGCTGTTTTCAAGGTTTTAAATGTGCTTGAATTGTGTATAAAGTGCTGGAAAGTGATTGAAATTGTAATTGCACTTTATACTTTCATAATAAATCGCTATCTGACTGAATAGTTTGGTTTTTAGACAAAGAAATTAAATAACTCGGAGCAACTCGAGCGAGCCTATTTTGCGTTCGCCTTTCACGCAAAATGTGTCTGGGCTCGACCCGTAGTTTTTTTTTTTTTTTTTTTTTTACCTGTGCCATCTGAGAACAGTGCGCGCGGGAGGCTCTCGTTTTAATGAGCTCTGGCTTGGAGATATAAAATATAAGCTGTTTTTGTCTAGATTTAGTCGCAGAAAACTGATGATTTTTGTCTAGTTTTCGCTAATGAAAAACTATTGTAAATAATGCAATTCTATTAAGTATAAATAAAGAGGATGGCTAGGCTAATATAAATAGCCTGGGAGTCGGGACCTATATCCCAGACACAGACTTGCTCTCTTTCATCTGTGTACACCCACTACTATCAACATTACACATGGATACAACAAGGACAAGACCACTTTCACTTAAAAAGGTAATGTTGGTATGAAAAGAAAAGAAACAGACGAGTGCTAACACTGCGATTGACCCTGCTATAAGTTGTTATGAATCCCTTTAGCGCTTGAAGTGCACTAAAACATCGTAATGATTTTTTATTTTTCATATAATGTTGGGTACATGCTCGGTAGAGTTAGAACGCTCCCAGTCTTAGGGGCTGTGATATTTTGTTACCACACTTTATGCACCTAGAAGTGCGGTGGCAGGTTCGCTAAGCTAATGTTGTTAGCCGAATGCTCTGATGGGGGCCGCCATTTTAAGTTAAAATGACGTCAGCGATCTACGGTACGACTGGAGGGACAAAAGGGAATGTGTGTGAAATTTGTACAGTAGGTCCCAGACTCCCAGTGAGAATTGCAATCAGTGTGTACTGTGTATTTACACTATCCTAATGTTGCTTTGTTGGTTAAAAAACAAATAAGCAATTTAAATCAGAATATGTTCCATTCCATGTCTGACTATTTCTGAATCTATTGACCATTTTAAGGAATGTTTGGTTACTATTGGGCTTCTAGCCTTCTACTGAACTTATTGTGAATCAGCTGATAGGGTTTTGGCTAGACTATACGTTATTTTTATAACGGAACATTTACGCAGACTGGTGTGGAACTGGTGTGGAGCAGTTGTAGTCTGGAACGCAGTAACGTACTGTATATCTGTATGTCATGTATGTCATAAATGTCACTATGAACCAAAATGGGGGACCCTGATGTAAACAAGATGAAAGTCTTTCTCTGGTCTGCATCCCCTTAACAATTGTGTGTATTGAGCTGTACTGTATTGTAACATTATTATCCATGTAATTACTGTAAAGTTCACGTTAGCTGTTAGATTGCATATTCCATAAATTAACATGCTAAAATTGGCCTGGCTCGTCACGTTTGATTGATTGATTGAAAACTTTATTAACAGATTGCAGAATGGGTACAATACAGTACGGCTCAATACACACAATTGTTAAGGGGATGCAGACCAGAGAAATACTTTCGTCTTGTTTACATCAGGGTCCCCCATTTTCAATTCATAGTGACATTTATAGCATACACGACATACAGATATACAGTATGTTACTGCATAACACATCGGCTCAGCCAGGTTATACCGGTATATAATGCCAAGTCTACATCATTTTGGTTGTTTATAGCACAATAACATCTGATTTAATGTGATGGAAGAAGTGAAATAATCATTTTGAGTAAATATTTAATTTACCACAGCTGCATAAGATGCTGGAAAATCTTGAAAATTCACCTTGAAAATGCTTGAAAAGTGCTTGCATTTTGCCTTGGAAAAGGTGTACAAACCCTGTAGTTTTGTCCTGTGGTGGTTCAGTTTACATACGGGTGTGTAGTATGAATTTTTTATTTAAAAACATTTGGAGGAACAGGAATTTGCATACATGAACTGTTGCCAAGAGGAAATTACCCAAAAACCAACTTGTTTCATTCATGCTGTATTGGGGTATTATGCAGAACCGAGATGCCACACTCCACTCACTATGATTATTAAAACATCTTTCCTCTCTCATCTCCCTTATCTCCTGACATTTCGGAGGTGACCCGATCACGCCATCCCCTGGTAGATTTCAGTTTGACCCGACGATACATCCCTACCTGCTTTGCTCTCCTCTGCACCCTTCCAGGCCTAAGAGGACCAAGCCCAGCCTGTCGGAGTTCCTGGAGTCTGAGGACGGGGAGCTGGAGCAGCAGAGGACCTACGTCAGCGGCCACAACCGCCTGTACTTCCACAGCGACAGCTGTATGCCCCTCCGGCCACAGGAGATGGACGTGGACAGTGAGGACGAGAGGGACCCGGACTGGCTCAGAGAGAAGACTGCCACGGTGAGAGAACCGTCCCTTGTTGTGTGTGTGTTGGTTCAACTTACCAAACTACACCAAAAAAAGGTTCTGAAACTGCTTTTTGTAAACAAACGTTTACAAACTGTGTAACAGTTTTGCTGTGTTTGTATAAAGTGAGGTCATCTCCATTCGAAAATGTCCTGTATATTTGATGCCAATACACAGCTTTGTGGTGCCTGTTAACACTAGCACAGCCGACAAGGGGTCAAATGAAAAGTACCCGTTTTATCTGGCACGGTTTCTGAAATTCAGGAAAATGTAATTGGAACGTTATTCCACATATGGGCCGTTGGAACAGATGAAAGTCACAGCACTTTGCGAGCGTCTAGGGCAGGGGTGGCCAACCCGTGGCTCGCGAGCCGCATGTGGCTCTTTGCCCGCCAATGTGTGGCTCTTCGATAAAGGGAAGTGGAACATGGAACAGCCTTCCGGTCCCCTTAACACTTTGGCGACCACAGTCTTGCGGCGATTTATGCCTCAGAGGACAGAGGTTTGTTTACAAACCGATGTACTTTCTAAGAGCTATATATATAATTTATAGTATTGCTATCTGTCCATTTTTTTTTTTTTTTATCCACTTTTTCTCCCATTTTTCTATATTTTCTCCCATCCCAATTTCGTATCATCCAATTCAACCCTCCCCTGTCACGGACGCTGTTTCTTGCCTCCCACAAGCCGGCTGCAATGTGGACTAAGTCATACATAGCACAAGTCCCCTCCGGTACTTGAGGTAACAGCAGTCGCATCTTTTCACCTGCGCAGCTCGATCTCTCAGTGGCGAGGAGTAATGCGTGGGAGGCTCACGCTGCCCCCGACACTTCCTGATTCTACTGCGCAGGCGCACCAACCGACCTGTAGGAGTCGCTGTCCACAACGCCCGATCCCCACCCATCAGTTTCCCACCCCCTAATACGGCCAATGTGTATTAGTACGGACGACCAGCTAAACTGAAAGCAAACGAGCCTGACGAGCCCAGCGTCTCCAGCATTTCGTGGCGAGTGCCTTGCCCACTACGCCACGTAGCCGCCCTTACTATCTGTCCATTCTCATTGTCACTTGAGTGCATAAACCGTGCCTTCATAATGGCTTAAAGAAAATAAAAATCCATCGGTTGGTTGTAATTTTATAGCGTCGTGAATATAAGGTTTATCGCGCTTTTTTGTCTCGTCTTTTTTCCAGGAAGATAGATAATAGGCTAAACGTTGGCGCCGTTATATCAAACGCCATTTCTGCTGTATATATACGAATGAAATAAAACAAACTGCGTAGCATCCGGACTATTACAGAGCATCTATGGATGAAATGGGGGCGGCGGGGAACGCCGATTAGTATTATTGATTAGCAATACAGTGTGCGTTCAGGTAGCCAATGTCAGTGATTGATCACGTTAGGTTTTAAAACAATGTCCAATCCAGCTGTAATTTGGGGGAATAGTATCCTACCGTCAGGCCATGTGATCGCCGGCAGCATTTCGTCATTAGTCATCTGAATCTGGTAGATCGATATGTCCATTGGATAATCATAAATCCCATTATTCCAGGCTGAAATATGCGATCGGTAACGTGATCAAAGATGGAGGGTGTTCGTTTGGAATCGAGGCTCATATGATCCGCCCACAGACGGTGAAAATAAATTTTATTTCAAATGCCCTCAATGATACTGCAGTGGAGCGATGGCGCCCCTAAGCGGATCTGGCCGGTATTGCATGTTTCGAAAATCAAATATGTGGGTAGGTCATGCATCTCGATCGCGGACGTTAATAGCGTTATAAATATGGAATAAAACAATAACAACTTGCCACGGCTATATACGTGGCTCTGGTCCACAACGCATGGCACCGAAACACGTATATATACGTGGCCGGTCCTTAAAGTGTTAAGGGAATGTACCACCCTGTCCACCTTTAGGGGCCAACTCAGGAAATGGCTGTTAGACAGCCAAATATGCACTCATTAGGGATGTTAGTGATGTTGTACTGACTGAATGTCATGTTAGTGTGGTCATGTCAGTGATGTCAGTTTTTATGAATGAACATTTTTTTTGTTCCCCCCCCCCCCCCCCCCGTTTTGTGTTTGTTTAATGTTAGGACTACGGGTGGAAATTAGCCCTGTGCTATTCCCGGCATATTTACATCCTTATCATGCTGTGATGTTATGCATACACATGTAAATGATGTTCATTAATTTGCATTGTCCTTAACACTTTCAGTGCCCAGCAGGGGGCGCACATTTAGTGCTTGAATGCCCACCATCCACTTCAATGTTAGCATTAATATCGCCTAATCTATGTTTTAAATTATGGCTATGTGTCTAATCTGCCCGTCGCATTATCAATGACTCATTTCCAGTCAACATAGTCGAAGCGGATTGTTTTTTTATCGGTTAATTTCCGTTTTATAGCATTTTGAAAAGCCCTTGTTTTCATGGAAAAAAAAGATTCCATGATAATCGCCCTGTACTGTAATATTCTAGAACGTTGTCATTTTTCTGCCTATTTATGAATCGTTTTCAAATAAATGCTAGATTATCGATGGTATGTGTACGTGTGCACGCTGGTGCCGCGCGCTGAAAATCGATTCTCTCAGTTCCTGATCGCTCTTACAGTCAAACAGCCATATCACATTATAGGGGAAAAGCTCTCCGTGAAAACGGGTCTGATTATCCTAAGACTGGTAAAATAGATTCCTTACCTGAGATCAGATGGTATCCAAATGGATTATTCCAATTCCTGATCGGCATTCCAAAAATCTATCCTTTTATTGAGCCCACGCGTATACTGTAAAACACATATTACACGTTGTGCTGAGGGTCCAGAATGAAGCTGATCGGCTCCGATTACATGCGCGAGAAGTAAAATATGGATTCCGGAGTTTTTTTTTTACTCATGCATTTTCATTGAGTCCAATCCAAAACGGTGCATTACCATCTGGGAGACGATAGGGGGCGCTTTTTTCACATCTGAGCGCCTGGCGGGGCTGCTGTACCAACGGTAGACTCGGTTGATGAAATATGAATTCAAAAAAAATTCAAAAAAACGAGAATTCTCGTGATGGGCATTCAACCCGCGGGCTGATAACCCGAGATATCTCGTGATGGGCATTCAAAGTGTTAATAAACAAATCTTAATCTCTTCCATCAAAAATTATAAATTTTTATTTATTTATGTATATATATTGTAACTGAGGGGTACAATTCCCTGACTGTATTGATAAGTATGGTATCATTAAACCACTACCGCTTTATTTTATTTTTATTTTTATTTATCCTTTATTTATCCAGGAATGTCCCATTGAGATACAAGATCTCTTCTTCCAGGGAGTCCTGACCAACACAGCACACAACAAGTTTCAACATAAAACAGGGCATTAAACAAAAAACATACAATTCAAATATAAATACAGAGGGTCATTTGTGCAGTGGCAAGGAGCATAATCACATCAACAATAGCATCAGGTAAAACAGTTACATGTTTCATAAAGGGCTAATCGTAGCATACCTTTAAAAGCATTCACAGTAGGAAGTGCCTGTAGACACTTTATGTACTTTAATTACTGGCCATACAGTACACGATATATGAATATGATGAACACTTCCCACAATGAAATCGGTTCCAGTCAAAGGTATTAATCAAGTATTTAATGGAGCAAAAGGTACATAGGATACTTTACATTATTCTTTGAATGCACTTGTAAGGCAAAGGAGTATGCGTAGGCAAATCAATAACGAATGTCCATTCTCTGGTTACGCAGGAGGTAATTATACAACCTGAATCTTAGGGAATTATATCTATGGTACACTAGTAATAGCGGGAGATACTGGAAGGGGTTCCCACTGGTTGTAAGCCAGCAAGGGGGTAGAAGATCTGTCGGTAGTAGGACGTCTGGTCAACGATGACTAGGGAGACTTCAGGTACAGAAGCCGGTGCAGTAGTCTCTTGATCCACAGACGAATACAGCTTGGTTCTCTTGTAGACTGTAGCTCTACAGTGAAGAAAGCTAGGCGGCCTCAGGCTCTCTGAGCGCCGACTCGACTTGACTCCTCTCGGGGTAAATCCAACACGTGCAGGCGTCGGCGATTATCCGCTCCATAAATCATAGGACCAAAGCAAATATATTCCAGCCGCAAAGGCTATGTAGTCGTCGGGTAGATTAATCCAGTGTACATGTCCATACGGTTCTCGCCTAGGTCTCCTCGGGTGAAAGCGCCATGCGGTCGGCCCAGCCTGGATAAGAACTCTAGCTAATACGAGAAAGCGTTGGAGATGCTGGTCACTATAGAATTCTAACCGCACGATACACTATACACAAATAGACTATTAAAGACTCAATAGAAATATGTCGCACTCGACGGTATAGCGCCAAACTCTGACAATTCAGTTACTAATTCGCACGCGGTCTCGATGCTCTATTCTGAGGCCAAACAGGCCATACTTCACCGCACGTTGTATCGTGGGTGAGGCTTCAACTTATCGGTAACATGCTAAAAGGACGAAGGGGTACGGAGGTAAGGGGCTAAAAGGCTTCTACATTCACCTGCGCCGTATTTATACGCACGGTACACAAACTAGTTCCACTCTCATTTCTGTCGCGTATCCCTGGGCAAGGTTGGGCATGTCCAGACACGTCGTGTCGGTGACTTTGAACTTGGCTCCGGGGGCCGGTCCCTGGCGCCGGTGGACCGCTGTCCAATAGGAGAATGAAATATTATGGGCTGGACTAAAGGGATATTCCGTGTATATGTACAAGGAATATACAAGGGATATCAAACGATATACAAATACTATGCAATATATATCAATAAATAAATATATATATTCGGTTTAATCTGATCCTTCGTAACAGCCGCCCCCTAATTAGTCCCACCTAATTAGCTAAGCAGAGACAGATTAACCGCACTGTCCACTACTCAATGTCTGCTGTGAGGGTCAGTCAGTTCACAAAGTCATGGGGTCATGGTCGTCATCGATAGTATCGGGGAGCCTTGGCAGTTCTATTAGCCTCGCCACGGGTCGGGTGTAGGTCCGCCCTTGGACGAGCACTTCAGCTGCTCGGACCTTTCCGTCTGCACCGGTGATCACTTTGCTTACGCGGCCAGCCGGCCACATAGCTCGGGGTAGTGACTGGTCGATAATCATGACGACTGTTCCTTCTGTCAAATTGTCTCTCTCTTTTACCCATTTCTGGCGGGTCTGTAGAGACGGTAGGTAGTGGAGTAGGAAGCTGTTCCAAAACTTGTCAGCCAATACTTTACTGTACCTCCACATTCTTCGACCGTTCGCTTCTTCAGGCCTGTACATTGTCTGGGGTAGCGCGGGGTCCAGCCGCCCCATCAAGAGTGTGTTGGGGGTGACTGGGTCGACATCTGCTACATCACTTGAGACGTAACCGAGGGGCTTTGAGTTCAATACTCCCTCGATCTCCGTGAGGACTGTCATTACGACTTCTTCCGCCACGGTCTGGGCCCCAAGCACGGCGTACAGGGCTGTCTTTATTGAACGTACTTCTCGTTCCCAAGTTCCACCGAAGTGAGGTGCGTTCGGGGGATTAAACTGGAAGTCAATCTGGGATGGAGCGAGGTGGGTCTTAAGTTCTGGGCCCATAGCTTGGAAGCTCTCTTTCTCCGCCTTTGAAGTTTGTCCCGTGATCAGACAACAATATAGACGGTTTGCCTTTCCGCGATGTGAATCTTCGGAAGGCCATAAGGAATGAGTCTGTGCTCATGGTTGGAAGGAGTTCTATATGTATCGCTCGGGTGGTCATGCATTTGAATACAATACCCCACCGCTTCTCGGTTCCTCTTCCTTTCTTTATATACAGCGGGCCGAAACAGTCCATACCGGTGGAGTGAAAAGGCTTGTCGCCGAGTCGGAGGCGACAGGGAGGTAGGTCAGCCATCCGGGGTATACTGGGCTGCGCTCGCCACTTACGACAGTCTAGACAGGTTCGCTGGAAGCGCCGCACTGCTTCTCTCCCTTGCAGTATCCAATAACGACGTCTGATCTCCGCGAAGACTCTCTCTGCCCCTGCGTGGTGCACATCCTCGTCGTATTTCTTTATGATCAGCTCTGTGACCTTGTGTCGGCTGTTCAAGACTATCGGGTACTTGACGTCATCCGGTAAGTCTGGGGCTCTCCGCAGACGACCACCCACTCTGATGAGACTATGGGCGTCGCTCTCGGGTGCTAGGTGGAGCAGTCTGCTGTCTGATGGGACGGGCTTTGCTCCCTGTAGACAGTCTAGCTCATCGGGGAACGAGTCTCTCTGGGCTCGTTGTAGTAGAAGAAGTTCTGCTTCTTCGTAGTCAGCTGCTGAAATGTCAGTAGTGGGCTGAACCTCTGGGTGGTGCCACAGAAATGTCTTTAGCTGCGCACTCTCTAGGGTGAGGCAATCGTCTATGTCGGGGTCTGTGGAGACGAGTGTGTTCAATCCACAGAACACAGATTTCTTGTTTTCGGCCTCCTCTTTACTCGCCTCCCGTGGGGTGGGTGTAGGCCACTCTTCTTCCGGGAGCTTGAGAAACTCTGGTCCGTCACTGTATGGGTTGTGACGGGTGAGGTCATCCAGGGACATTCCCCGGGTGATGACGTCAGCTGGGTTGTGTTTTGTGTCCACATACCTCCAGCTTGCTACTTCTGTTAAATCTTGAATCTCTGTGACTCTGACCCCCACGAAGACCTTGTATCTGCACGAATCAGACCGGATCCATGTGAGTACTGTCGTGGAGTCTGACCACAAGATTGTTCTTTGCACCGGAATGGTGAGTTCACGTTGGATTAACGTGGCGAGGTGCGCTCCTGCTAGGGCTGCGCAGAGCTCTAGACGCGGGATAGATTGTTGCTTTCGTGGGGCTATTCTTGAACGAGCCAGGATGAAAGCAGTATGTATTTCTCTTTCCTCCTCTCGGGCACGCAAGTAGGCCACCGAGCCGTAGGCTACTTCGGAGGCGTCGCTGAAGACGTGCAGGTCCATCTGGCACGTCTCCGGCCTCACTGTGGGTGGGAAGTAGCTGCGGCGTATGTTAACACCTGGGAGTGAGCTGAGTTCCGTCTCCCACTCTCTCCATGTGGATGCAAGGTGTTCGGGTATGGGGTCGTCCCAGCCCTGGTCCTTGTCCCATAACGCTCTTACAATCATCTTTGCCCTGGTGGTGTAAGGTAGAATACATCCCAACGGGTCATATTGTCTGGCGAGTGTTCTGTATACACTCCGTCTGGTGGTCGGTAGTGCAGTCGACCTTCCCTGCTCCTTGGTCAGGGGTGTGTGTTTATAATGGAGCGAGTCTGTTTTGAAGCGCCAGACTAGTCCTAATGTCATTTCTTGGGCTTCTCCTGGGATGGTCGCCATCCAGGTCTCGCTGCTTGCTGCCTTGTCCTCGGGGGAGAGGCTGCGCAATACTTGCGGGTCGCTGCTGGCCCACTGCCTGAGATCAAAGCCGCCTTTGATCAGGGAGGCGCGGAGCTTGAGTAGAAGGGCCTCGGCTTCTTCTGGCGTCGAGACGCTTTGCAGACAGTTGTCCACGTAGAAACTATTTTCTACACTTTTTCGGACCTCTTCATCAGCTGCTGGGTCCTCTGCAACGTGTTTTTGCAGTGCAAACGTAGCACAGCATGGGCTGCATGTGGTTCCGAAAGGGAGGACTTCCCATTGATAGATGGCTGGTTGCTCATCCCCGATCCTCTCTCTCCATAGGAACCGCAGCAGGGGCTTGTCCTCTGGGGAGAGGCTGCGCAATACTGGGGGGTCGCGGCTGGCCCGCTCCCTGATCAAAGCCGTCTTTGATCAGGGAGGCGCGGAGCAGCGCACGACGTCGCCAGTCAATTTTCTTTGTGTCCCGCTGTGATTCGCTTGTTAATCTCAGCGCGGTACACAGTCTCTTGAGCGGGGTCTCTGGCTAGGCGCCGCTCTGTGTTCAATAGATACCGCTCCGTCGCTTCTTTTGGGGCGTGGAAGGTAGGCATACCCTCTCGCCTCAGGAGTGGAATTGCGTATCTCATCACTCCGTTGACTTTGACTCTCTTTGTCCCCTGCTCGAGGAGTGCTATGGCGTAAATGTCTTCCTTGGAACGAATGTCTTTCTTTTCGCTCTTAAAGGGCATTGTCTCTAGTGTCCATAGCCTCTCGACATGCTGTAGGAGGGTGGTGTCTTCTTCTGTCACTCTGGAGTGGAGGCAGCTAGTGGCTGCTGTTCGGTTAAGAGACTTAGCGAGGGGGCCTTGTAATGTCCATCCTAGGCGGGTCTCGGCTGCTGCAGGACAGCCTCTGGGCCCTGTGTGGACCCGGTCTATCGGGACTATGAGGTCTGCATGGTCGGAGCCTATCAGCAGGGTCGGGGTGGCACCGTCTATGAGCGGGATAGGTAGTTGACGCAGGTGCACATATTTATCCATCAGCTTGGCGATGGGGTAGGTGTACTGCGACAGGCCTATTTCTTGGCTGGTGAAAGCATTAGTAATCCTATACCGTCTCTCTGGCTGCCCGCTTGCTGCGATAGTGAAGGAGACATTCTCGCCCTTTATCGTCTTTAGATCTCTTCTTATTGTCCGAATCGTCATCTGGTTTTCGCTCCCCCGCAGCCCCAGCTGGGCCGCAGCGGATGCGAGGAGAAGGGTCTTCTCTGACCCGTCGTCAAGGACGGCGTAAGTGTCCATGACCTTGTCTTGGTAACTCAGTGTTACGCGGACCACCTTTAAGAGCACTCAGGCGCCCCCGCTGCTGACGGGGTCAATGTACATAACACTTGCCTTTGTGCTGCTTGAGGGTGCGGGCTTTCTTCTGTTACTGTCGTGTAGGACATCTAGGTGGGCTCCGTCACACCGACTACACCTCTTCTTTAAGCGGCACTCGGCTGCCATGTGACTGCGCGCACATCGGTAACGGCGTCGGTTGGACTTTATCCATTGACCCACTTCGTCGGCGGTCATCTTCTTGAATGTGTCACATTGTGACAACCAGTGTTCTTTCTCGCAGTACGGGCACACCATCTTCCACTTCTCTTTCATCGAGGGGGTACTGTGGTTCTTGCTGCTCGGTACTGGTTCTGATTGGTGCATGACAGTCACCAATCTTCGGCCATCGTTTGCTCTCCTAGGTCCCTCTCTGGAGCTTGGTGTGCTCCGCACGAACGTATCCAATCGCAGGCTGCTGACTTCTCTCGCCAGGAAGTCGGCTAGGTCTAGGAGGGATGGCTCGGGACCGTTAGGATCACGGTGGTCTCTTTGCCGCCTGAAGCGCTCTTGTCGGGCGGGCGGAAGCTTCTCTAAAATCCTCTCGACATTAGAGTTTGCGTATAGTTCGTGCATACCCTTTTCTCGTTGCGCCCCCAGCATCCCTACCAGGGATTGTACCTTGATAGACAGGTCGTCTAGTGAGCGATTGTCTGTTGCTGGGGGTAGGCGGTCAATATGCCTTATCTCTTGTATTACGTAGTCCCATATGCGTCCATATCTTTGGTCGAGTGCTGCTAGAGCCGCTGTGTATGGGGTAGTAGAGGTGGCATAGGCCAGCGCTATATTGTGCGCTCGGGGCACCTTGAGGTGCTTCAATAGGATAGCATACTTGTGGCGTTCATCAGCTACATCAGCCATCATTGTCTCTAAGCACATCCGTAGCTCCGTGTACTGTGCTCTGTTCTCATGGGTGAAGTCTGGAAACGTCGGTGTGCCAATGTATGATGCCGTAGATGGCTGGCACATCGGTGAGCCTTGGAAGAGAGGCCTCCTAGGCGAGTCTCCTCTTACGCCTCTCGGTGGGCTGGTACCGGCAGGGTACCATGGCCCGCGTATCCAGGTGCTATTCCTCGGGACTGGTCGTGCGTCAATCTCACCCGTGAATTGAGTCGGGGGTCTGTAGCGCAGAGCCGCGGGGGTAGAGCCTGGGCTGTACTGGACCTCCTGGTCCTGTGGAGTACTGTGCTGCTGTCGGGCTTGACTCTCCTCCTCTCCCTCTTCTTCTTCCTCTGTCAGGTCCTCTAGATCCTGTAGTCGTCTATCTAGCCTCTCCGCGGTGTATACCGTTCCTTCCTTGTAGCTTGGTCTCACTGGGACCGGTCGGGGAAGGAGTTCGGAGGGGGGTATAGGCTCTCTCTGGTGGTCGGGCTCAGGGTCGCTTGATTGGTTAGGGGAGGGTGCCCTTGACCCGTGTCTTGATGAGGCCCTGGAACCCCGTGCGGAGGGAGGGGGTGTTGCCCTGGCGATCAGCTGCTCCATTAGCTGCGCTTGTAATCGGTCGCGCTCGGCTTCGCGCTTGGTGAGAGCGATGTCGCGCTCTGCTTCTCTTTGGGCACCGGCCGCGGCGCGCTGGGCTTCGGCGGCGGCGCGCTGGGCTTCGGCGTGGTCTCTTACCATATTCTCTTCCGTCTGAAGGCGTCTAATCTCTAGACGTATACGATCTTCGTTGCTGCGCTTGGAGGCGTTCTCTTTCCATGGAAGAATGTTCGCGCTCACTAAGCGTCTGTGCTTGGAGTCGATCGCGCTCTGTTGAGGCTGCTAGGCTGGCGAGGAACGCCTGTGCCAGCATCTTGTCCGCCTCGCTGGGGGAAGACGCTGGTTGAGGTGATCCGCTCCTGGCAGTACTCGTTGGAGATGCGTTCTCCTACGGGGAGTCCTGGAGCTCTATCTCCTGGACGCTCTCCTCTTCTTGTACCGGGCAGAGTTCCATCTCTGGTGGGTTGTCTTTCTCCTGGAGCTCTCCGGGGACTACTTCTTCGGTCTTGGCGGGGGGTAAAGTCGTGTCAGTTCCCTCCTGGTCCCTACCGTGAGCTTGGTCAGTTACATTAGAACCCACTAGGGCCTCTGTTGGCGGGGGAGCCTGGTTGATAGGGTCGGACATAATTTTACTTTCTACTTTTTCCGCGTTTACCGTCTGTAGAAGGCTAGGTAGTATACTGGCAACGTAATCCTCTAAGTACTGAGGTGGCTGCCGTCTACGCTGCGGGCGATCTACTTTAGGAGGACCGTTTTGTGGAGTGTTCATCATAGGCCATTTCAATATTAATACCACTATATTAATATTACACTAGTTACCCTCCGGCTCGAAGGACCAATTGTAACTGAGGGGTACAATTCCCTGACTGTATTGATAAGTATGGTATCATTAAACCACTACCGCTTTATGTACTTTCATTACTGGCCATACAGTACACGATATATGAATATGATGAACACTTCCCACAATGAAATCGGTTCCAGTCAAAGGTATTAATCAAGTATTTAATGGAGCAAAAGGTACATAGGATACTTTACATTATTCTTTGAATGCACTTGTAAGGCAAAGGAGTATGCGTAGGCAAATCAATAACGAATGTCCATTCTCTGGTTACGCAGGAGGTAATTATACAACCTGAATCTTAGGGAATTATATCTATGGTACACTAGTAATAGCGGGAGATACTGGAAGGGGTTCCCACTGGTTGTAAGCCAGCAAGGGGGTAGAAGATCTGTCGGTAGTAGGACGTCTGGTCAACGATGACTAGGGAGACTTCAGGTACAGAAGCCGGTGCAGTAGTCTCTTGATCCACAGACGAATACAGCTTGGTTCTCTTGTAGACTGTAGCTCTACAGTGAAGAAAGCTAGGCGGCCTCAGGCTCTCTGAGCGCCGACTCGACTTGACTCCTCTCGGGGTAAATCCAACACGTGCAGGCGTCGGCGATTATCCGCTCCATAAATCATAGGACCAAAGCAAATATATTCCAGCCGCAAAGGCTATGTAGTCGTCGGGTAGATTAATCCAGTGTACATGTCCATACGGTTCTCGCCTAGGTCTCCTCGGGTGAAAGCGCCATGCGGTCGGCCCAGCCTGGATAAGAACTCTAGCTAATACGAGAAAGCGTTGGAGATGCTGGTCACTATAGAATTCTAACCGCACGATACACTATACACAAATAGACTATTAAAGACTCAATAGAAATATGTCGCACTCGACGGTATAGCGCCAAACTCTGACAATTCAGTTACTAATTCGCACGCGGTCTCGATGCTCTATTCTGAGGCCAAACAGGCCATACTTCACCGCACGTTGTATCGTGGGTGAGGCTTCAACTTATCGGTAACATGCTAAAAGGACGAAGGGGTACGGAGGTAAGGGGCTAAAAGGCTTCTACATTCACCTGCGCCGTATTTATACGCACGGTACACAAACTAGTTCCACTCTCATTTCTGTCGCGTATCCCTGGGCAAGGTTGGGCATGTCCAGACACGTCGTGTCGGTGACTTTGAACTTGGCTCCGGGGGCCGGTCCCTGGCGCCGGTGGACCGCTGTCCAATAGGAGAATGAAATATTATGGGCTGGACTAAAGGGATATTCCGTGTATATGTACAAGGAATATACAAGGGATATCAAACGATATACAAATACTATGCAATATATATCAATAAATAAATATATATATTCGGTTTAATCTGATCCTTCGTAACATATATATTCTTTTTTATGTCACTCAAACCTACATTTCATTGTGGTAAACCTCATATTTTAATATTCAGAGGTAATTATATAGTTTACACTTTTTATTTTTCTCATATAAGCTGTCGGGTCATCTGACCCGTTCCTGGCGGGAATTAGTGGCATTTTCTCCATGGCTGTGCTAGTCTTAAGGAGTTGTTAAGAGAATAGAATATATTTTATTTCGAACATGTAACAAATTGTAAGAAAACGCACACAAAAAACAATAAGCAATGATATAAACAGCAAACATATAAATAGCAAACTCCATAAATAACTATATTAAATATAAAATGTCCCGAAAAGGTGTAGGAAGAAATATACACTCATAAGGTCCTACCCCCTCTTTTTATGAGTTAAATGATTAACTCCCATGTGTATCATATATACACATCAATAGTTACCTCAAGTTCATCATATCCAACTTAAATATTTGCCCGAATGAGTTCTTGTTTGACTTGAGTGGAAATGTTCCTCCTCACAGCAACTGGAGGAGTTCACAGACGTCAACGAGGGAGAGAAGGAGGTGATGAAGCTGTGGAACCTGCATGTCATGAAGCACGGGTATGTGCAGTACTATTACTACTACCTACTACTAATGTATCTACAGGTGCAGCTCAATAAATTAGAATATCGTGGAAAAGTCCATTTATTTCGCCGCATTGATGCAGTAATTTGTGCAAAAGGAGCCCCAACTAAGTACTGAGTGAACATACTTTTCAGTAGGCCGACATTATTATTATTATTATTATTTAACTTTATTTTTTTTTATTTTTTAGCGTTTATCGCTTTTCTGGTCAAGCATGACCGACAGAAACAGGTTGAAATGGGATGTAGAGCAGGGGAAGACATTCTGAGAAATGACGGCGGGTCCGGGAATCGAACTCGTGTCTCCCAGATCCGTGACGAGCATGGTTTTCCCCGACGCAGAAATAGCGCCGAGATATGCGGTGAGCTACGGGAGCTCCCCGGCCGACATTTCTATATACAAATATTTTTTTTTTTTTATTGGTCTCATGTAATATAAGAAAATTCTGAGATACTGAATTTGGGGTTTTCATGAGCTGTAAGCCATAATTATCTAAATTAAAACAAATAAAGGCTTGACATATTTCACTTTGTGTTTAACACTTTCAGCGCCACGCCTGGTTTTCCGTTTTACCGCTTGAATGCCACCATCGGCGCCAATGTTAACGTTAATATCGCCTAATCTATGTTTTAAATTATGGCTATGTGTCTAATCTGCCCATCGCATTATCAAAGACTATTTTCCAGTCAGTGCTGTGAAGGCAGATTGTTTTTTTATCGCGTCGTTGCCGTTTCAGAGCAGTTAGAAAAGCCCCCGTTTTGATATAAAAAACAGCTCATTCTGGAGCATTCTATGAAAATCGTCTTTTAGTGGAATATTCCACAACGTTGATATTCGTCTGCCTTTTTATGAATCGTTTTCAAATAAACGCTAGATGATCAATATTATACGTGCACGCACGCACATTACGGCCGCGCACTGATAATCGCCTCGTTGATTTCCTCTTGGACTTTTACAGTGAAACCGAAAGAAGACATTTCACAAAACAGCTTATAACTTCATCAAACTTACTCTGATTATCCTACCACTGATAACATAGAGTCCTTACCTGACATCAGATGGTATCCAACTGGTATATTCCAATTCCTGATCACCATTCGAAAAAATCGATACGTGTATGGATCCAATGCGATACAGTAGAACTCCATGATCCGCGGGTATCTGAGGCTCCAGAATGAACTCTAGTAACCCCGGCTGGATCAGTGAACTGGAAAATGTGGAGTACCGGATTTTTTCCCCCATTCATTTTCATTGAGTCCATTCCAAAATCACTTATGTCATCTGGGAGACGACAGGGGGCGCTTTTTTCCACAGTGATCGTCGGCGCCCCTCGGCTATACTCGGGTAGGCTCGGGTGATGCAATAATTTTTCAGATCGCAAAAAAAAAATCAGAGAAATCTCGTGAGTGGCTAGCAACCACCTATAAAAAAACACGAGAAATCTCGTGAGTGGCACTGAAAGAGTTAATGAATCTATAATCTGAGTTTCGATTTTTGAATTTAATTACTGAAATAAATTAACTTTTCCACAATATTCTAATTCATTGAGCTGCACCTGTATACTACTATAATATATAGTGCTGTCAATCGTTTAAAATATTTAATCGCACGATTAATCGCAAATTAATAGCATTTTTTTTAATCTACCTTAAACAGATCTTTTTCAAGTTCCAAGTTTTAATACTCTTATCAACATGAGTCAACAAATGCTTGCTTTATGCAGCCATTTAACACAAAAGGATGACCCTCATGCATTGCAAATTTGCATCAAATTCAAAACAGAGTGATGCACAAAATAACTTAAAAGAAAATAATAATTTAAAACAATGAATAAAGTGTGCATGAAATAATAGGGGAACGAAAATGTTAGGAACTTGTTACATTCACCCACACAAGGGCTGAGTAATCACATACCCCCCTCTCTCTCACACACACACTCTCCCAGCTCTCTTTCTCTCTTGCCCCTTCCTCATCTCTCTCACCCCCCTGTCTCTATATATATATCTCACACACACACTTCAGAAACAAACATCGTATCAATGAGAGCATCAATAATACACCTGAGTGAAGTCTAGTAAAAAAAAATTCTTAAGAGTTAATCGTGAGTTAAAAAAATAGTGGCGTTAATAGAATCGGGCGATAACGCGTTAATACCGCGTTAACTTTGACAGCCTTAATAATATAATACCAGCTTGTTCGTCCTGCTGACTAGTACACAATTTGTAAGTCACTTTGGATAAAAGCGTCCGCTAAATGAATTAATGAATTAATGTACAGTAGGTTATAGGGCTGCAACTAATGACTATTTTGGTAGTCGACTAATCTGTCGATTATTTCTTCGATTAGTCGACTAATCGAAAAACAACTATTTATATATAAAAAAAAAACTACCTATCTTTGTGAAAGTGGCTTCTCAGCTCTGGTCCAGCTGAAGACCAAGCAGAGGAACAGATTGGACATTGAACATGACCTCAGAGTTGCTTTGAAACTCTTGTCAGGACCAAACAACATCCCCAGTTATCCCATTAGTTCCCCCAAACTTACTGTCGGTATGTTATGTTAAGCTAAGAAGTCTTCAGCTGGCTGGACCAGAGCTGAGAAGCCACTTTCACAAAGATAGGTAGTGCAGCAAAAAAATAATAATATAATATATATTTTTTTTAATGACTAATCGATGCAACAATATCTCGTCGACGATTTTTCATAATCGACATCGTCGATTATGTCGACTAATCGTTGCAGCCCTAGTAGGTTATTATAGTGAGGGAACACAGTCTTGATTAGTCCAATATTGGAAGGAGATGCCAGTATTCACAGATAATGGTCTTAATTGTATCTTTTTTAATAAATGTCATGGGCAGCAGAATGGTACAAACGCACGTATTTCAGCGCATTTGTACCATTATGCTGCTTGTGTATTGTGATACAATTACGTACAGCAGGTTTAACACTGGTGGAATAAAGGGTCACCAGTCAAACTAGATAGTCATGTAGTCTTGGATGTGCACAACAGCATTGAAATGTACTGCAAAAACGTAGATAAAGACTTAATTTCACAACAGCATTGAAATGCACTGCAGAAACATTTCGGTTCACATGGTCCCGATTTTATTTCAGTCTATTGATTCAGAATTTGGCTTGATGGTTTCGGGCGGCCCAACACCTGCCATTGTCAAAATATGTGATTTAGTCTACCGAGTTTCTGTTGTACTTCAATAAAAGTAAACTACAGGCAAACTACAGATATCTGCAGGGTGGGGAGGTTCACTACCAGTAACATTTAGTGGAAAATCTTCACACAACCACTGGAAAAAGGCACAGATTAACAAGGGATTTTAAGAATCTAATATGAGATTGTTCAAATGAAACTACTCAATGTGGATTCTTTCCCCTGTCCCTACTTTACAGTATGTAAATAACTCGATAACTGTAGGAACTTTTTTATGCAGACCATATTGATATTGGTTATCGCTATCAGCCATAACAGAAAATGTATTACAGATTTTAAATAGATTGCTTGTTGGATAAACCAGACGTAGCATACTGGAGTGAGATCAAGAACATAAATTATTATAAACTTTATTCATGAAATATAAAGTAAAGTACTTGAAATATGATAATGCTAGTTAGTAGTTCTGAACCCAGATAGACCTAATCACGGTACGTTACTGTGTTGGAGTAATCAATTAATGATGTTGCTAATTACAATTGCAAGGTACTTGGATAAACTGTAAAACGGCATTGTCACAATGTGAAGCTGTTGTTGTGGACCCCAGATAGAATAACTGCTGCAATGCTGTAGAGTAGCTAATGGGGATCCTAATGAACTAAGATGTCGGCCAAAATGTTCTTATTGGTACATCCCGATTCACAGTTGGTTAAGACTTTTTTAATTAATTTGAGAGAAATGTTTGGTCTTTATCTGTACTTAGATAATTTCTTCCCTCGGGTGTTGTTCTACTCATCCATCACTATTATCTCACACCTACGTAAAGATCCACCTCAAAACAAGATGCACGTGCCGTTTCTACCACAAAACTATTTCCTTCATATTTGTAAACACGAACGCCTCTTGAAACTAGAAACCTAAGCAAGGGCTGTAATCTGTGTTGCTGTTGAGACGTGGAGCTGCCTTACTGACATTGAATTGTAAAATTGACTTTGAGGACTTTTTTTTAGCTTAATTTCATTGTAGTGCTCACAATTATTAACCAGTAAACATACCCCATATCCCTGTAAAATTACCTTTTGGTAATATTGGTGTCTATAAAATCAACACTGTATCAGAAAACGTAAATAAAGTACTAATCGACCACAGAAAATAAATCATAATGTCCGTTATGTTATAGTCATAAGTTATATATTTACATATTGTATAAGTAATATATTTACGTTTCGTATTGGCAAAAGTCCAAGACTAATCACGAACCCATTAGGGGAACTCGAAACGTTTTCTGAAAACGAAGTACATTTTTGAATGTAATATACCGGTATGTACTTATTTGTAGGGCCCCTCTCGGCGGTCGTGGGTGAACCAACCGGTCCCCCTCGCTCTGTGTGTATGTGTGTTTAATACATACATTGTAAATACGTCAATATATTACTTATGGCTATAACGCACAATATGTATGTTTCCTGTGGTCGATAAAGTACTTATTTATTATGTTCAGCAAGATTGGGCTGGCAGAAATCTGTCAGTCGTTTTGGGGTTTCCCCCTCGAGCGTGATGTTATCTAACCTCCAGAAACGAACCCCCCATCTGTCCGCCTCCTTCCTCCAGCTTCATAGCGGACAACCAGATGAACCAGGCGAGCATGCACTTTGTGGAGCGCTGCGGCGCCCACATCGCCCGGCGCAACCTCTGCCGCAACTTCCTCCTCCACATGGTCAGCATGCACGACTTCAACCTGGTGAGCGTTGCCACCATCGACCACGCCATGGTGCGCCTCCGGCAGATCCACGAGGAGCAGCCGGACGTCTCCGAGGAGGACCGGGCTCTGATGATGGGAGGAGTCTGCAATGGCACCGTGGTCACCCCCAGTGGGGGAAAGCAGGGCAAGAGGACAAAAAGCTCCGTATCAGACTAATGGCGGCTGGAAAGACCAAGGATCGCCGCCATTTTATTTCTTTTTTTCCTTTTTTACCATCACCAACCCCTTGGTGCTTAGGATAGGATGGAGTGGACTGTTTGACTCAAAGAGGACGAATATGCACACAGACAGGTGTTTAGGGACTTGAGGATTGAACCAAATATGAACATTAAACAATATTATCACCCGCACCCACAGCAAATCAGGCATTTGAGGACTCAAAGGTAATGTGAGCTGAACCAACCGTAATATGCATTTAGAAATGATTTGTTGTTGGGTGAGAGAGTAAAGAAACGGTCTCTTGTTGTGGTGCGACTGCCTTTGTTATCTTCTTGTAATGGGCAACTGTATCAAGACAACAGTAAGAACTCATAATGATAACATCGTCACTCTTGATTATTTGTACACACATACACAATAACCGTGTCGGCTCTTGTTATCCTTTTTAGCTGATTATTTTAGCACTTGATATCTGTATTTAGAGAATTGTTAACTTGAAAACACAATTTTTGTTTGATCATTGCTGTGTCAATTGTCAGATGCATCTTGTCTCAAACATTCTGAAATGTTTCTGTCATCATTGGGGGAACTTTATTTTTGATAACAATTATGATTGTTGATGTGTTGTGGGACCTTATCTGGTTTCACGGCAGGCAACTAGTCGACATCCAATCCGGAGTAAATAAAGCATATAGGGAATTGTCTTAAACTGTGGGTCAGGACCCAAAATGGGTCTATTGCTTGTCGGATCCCACATGACATCGTAAGTAATGTTTTTATGAGCCTGGGTCCCAGAGTGAGAACAAATGACTAATTCTGGTTCCTGTAAAGGTTTCAAGTGCTCAAGCTATTCATAGGTATTCCATCTCTGGACATCTTGGGTCAGCAAACGGATGATCGCAATCAACTAGCAGGCGATTATCATTAAATGACAACTACAGCCAATGAGCTGTGGCATTGCGCCATATTGTTTGGTAAGAAACGTGAGAATACTAGGAACCTGGCTTAATTCCAACTGTTAGGTCCCATCATCCCTAAGCCCTGCAGTCTACATTGATAACGTCATGCAACATCATCATTCTCGTCGCCAAGATGAGTCCTACAACTACCAGCACCACATTACCGCTCATAATATGCCGCATAGCATTAAAGATGTAAAAAAAATAAATCCATGGACATTTTGTGAGAAATACTGGAACTTGCTGTGCATTACCTTTCCATTCTAGATTTGAGAATACTGGGAAGACAAAAGGCCTATTGATATCCTGTTTAAACATTGGTTCTAAATGTTAGTAGTTGATACTTTACAAAAACTTTGTATACATTGTAATATTGTCAAATATCTAGCTATTCCCCATTGTGAATTCAACCTTTAACTGAATTAATTAAATACCCTTTTTTTTTCTCAAAGCAATATGCTGTTTTATTGGTTTTGAGGTCCTACTCAAGTCGTCTATCCTATTAGGTGCAGTTTATGCCAAAGGGGGTTCTTCATCGGTCTGTTAGTTCTGTATTATTATTTAGCATCATGTATCCTTAGCTCATGGTCAGGTTTAAAACGAGTTGTTTCATGTTATTGGCACGAACAGATGATCAAAACCGTCTCTTTTTTTAGGTACACCATATTGATTGTATTTTTCTCCCTCAACCATTCCCGCACGCTTTCTTTGGTCATGTGGAGAGGAGAGAATCAATCAATTCACCACTATTGTCATTGTCACACCACCATGTCAAAAATTTAAAACTGTAAACTTTGGATATGGGGATTTTTTATATTTAAAAAAAATAAAATACATTTGAACTTGTTCATGGATGAGGATTCTTTCACCGTTTACAAATGGAGCCCAGTGAGATTATATGCCTGAAACGCCAGGATACCCAAGGCGCGGCGGCAGATCCTGTCAACTCAATAACTTGAATAGTTTTTAACAATCTTTTTTAATTTACTGAACATTTATGCCCAGTTGAGGAAGAACCCTATTGATTTGTGACCCCATGACCCTTTCTCTAGTGCCACCAATAGGTCAAACATTACATTTTCAAATGAGTAAATGTGTAATTTAGATCATTAATAGGCCAAGCCATATGGCTGACAGATCAAATAGAATTTTGGAAAAATGCATAGTAAACAGGAAGTGATGAGTTACTTGTGAACTCATTTTCCCATCTGCACCAAACTTGACTAAATGTTTTGTTTTAGGTACACCATATTGATTGTATTTTTCTCCCTCAACCAACATGCCTCATGTGTGACCTTGTGGTGGCGGCATGGCGCTATTATCATAACTCAAAAACATCAACTAGGCTACTCCTCAATAGCAAAAACAAAACATCGCGTAGCATCGAGTTGTATAAAGGCGGCTGGTAGACAAACCTTTTGACCAGATTAGAGGCATTATCAAATGGTGTTATTGAGAACTCTGCCTTTTCAGGAATACATGTCTAGTTTATACACATTTTTACAGCTTATCCTTCAGCCCACCTGGACGTAAGGACACAAACAGGAGAAAACATTATCTTTACTGTAGCAACAACAATATAATGCTAATCTACTAGGAAGGGAGAGGGACACCAGAATATTTTGCTAGTTTGCCAAGACGTCATACTCGAAGAATAATAACAACTTCATTTCATATAGCGCCTTTCAAGAGACCCAAGGTCGCTTTACATAGGGGGGGGGGGGGGTAACAAAGTAACAGACAGTGGACAGACAACATATACAGTGAGAGATTAGGGGTTAAAGGCCAAGTTGAAGAGGTGGGTTTTGAGCAGTTTTTTTGAATGAGTCCAGAGTTGGGGCGGTGCGGAGTTCTGCGGGGAGGGAGTTCCAGAGGGTGGGAGCTGCCACACTGAAAGCTGTCCCCGAAGGTCCGCAGTCTGGTTCGGGGGATGGAGAGCTGACCAGTGTCCGTGACTGAGTGTAGGGGTGGAGGAGGTCAGTGAGGTACTGAGGTGCCAGGGCAGAGCGTGAGGGGATTTGTAGGTAATGCAGGATTTGATGGGGAGCCAGTGGAGGTGGATGAGGGTGGGGGTGATGTGCTGCCAGGGTTTGGTGCCGGTTAGAACCCTGGCAGATGAATTTTGAACATATTGGAGCCTGTCCAGGGTTTTGCTTGGGACCCCGGACAGGAACCCGTTGCAGTAGTCCAGGCGGGAGGTTACAAAGGCATGGATGAGGGTCTCAGCTGTGGAGTCTGAAAGTGATGGTCGGAGTCTGGATATGTTTCTGAGGTGGAAGAAGGCGGATTTGGTGACTGAACTGACATGGGCTTGGTAGGAAAGGGTGGAGTCCAGGATAACGCCCAGGTTGCGGACCTTTGGGGATGGGCAGATGAAGCAGCCGTCTATGTTGAGGGTGAGATCCCCAACCTTCCGGAGCAGGGCCTTGGGTGCCACAACCATGAGCTCAGTTTTATTTTTGTTGAGTTTGAGAAGATTAGATGACATCCAGGTTTTTATTTCGTGAAGGCAGTTGATAAGGGAGTGTAGGGGGAGATGGGTGGATGGTTTGGTGGAGAGGTAGAGTTGTGTGTCGTCAGCATAGGAGTGGAAGCTGAGGCCATGGCGGCGGATGATCTGACCGAGGGGGAGCATGTAAATGGTGAACAGAATTGGGCCAAGTACAGAGCCTTGGGGGACGCCTTGGTTGACTGGGGCTGGGGTGGAACTGGTATCGCCGATGGTGAGAAACTGTGTCCGGGTGGTGAGGTAGGATTGGAACCAGGAGAGTGCTGAGCCAGTGATTCCGAGGTTATTGGATAGGCGGTTGAGGAGGATGGAGTGGGAGACTGTGTCGAAGGCTGCAGGAGGATGCTAATGTGGCCAGAGTCAGCTGCAAGGAGGAGGTCGTTGGTGATTTTGATGAGGGCAGTCTCTGTGCTGTGTTGAGTTCTGAAGCCGGATTGAAAAGGCTCATAGAGCTCATGGTCATTGCCGACCTCGCAAATGTCCCCGACACATCCAGGGTTCTCAGGAAAAAGTCTTTGCAGACTCTTATCTTCCTTCCCTCTGATGTGAAGAAATATTCTATACTGTACTGCCGCCTTGAATCCGTTTCAGTCGTGTGCCTCTTCTTATCTCTTATCAAAACATGGGCGATGATGAAGTGTTTCTGCCTAACAGAATCCTCAATTCCCCAAAAGTTTCTGAAAATTATTTCCCTCTCCGACTCCGGAAAGTTTGCATTGCATTTGTAGCGACAGTAAGCACAGTTCTTCTCCCTCACCCTTTTCCCTGGCGGTACCAGTACATTTTTAGAATGAATGTAACTCTGGCTCAAATGGATCAGTCTTTTGCGTTCATTTGATATCCTGTTCTCAAGGTCTCTTCTTTTCTTTCCTCTTTGCATGCTGGTTTCTCCCACATGGTAAGCAGCTCTCTCTTCAGCCAAAGGCTCTGGGACAATACCCATGTTTTGGTTGAATGCGTCGACACATTCATTGCAACTGTATGGATTCTCCCTGATGTAGGCGCTGCTTTGGTAAAACTCTTTCCCACATCCATTACAAATATACAGTCCTTGTTTTGAGTGGCAACTTGGTAATATATGTGTTTTAAACGTTGACAGGGGTTCTCCATTTTCCCTGCAACTGTCATTGTTTCCAGTGTCATTGCTTTCATCTACAGAACAGTCTGGGGAAAGGGTCTGACTGTTTGGTTCCGATACTCCATCGAGAAGAGAGTGTCCACTGTATTCTTCGTTTTGGCTCAGATAGAGAAGTGAGGGTTGAGAGAAATCATACCGGTATTCACTTTTTACACAAGTAGAAGGACGCATTGTACTAGCCTCCTCCCATGCCTGAAGCCGCTTGTGTCCTTGACTGAGTTCATCATGAGTCTGTGGAGGCTCAGTGTCCTGGTCCTCCAAACTGGGTCGCCATTCTGTACAGTGCTGTTGCTCAGGGTCAGACAGAATCTCCTCTTCCTTGATAGATACAGTAGGTGGATGGATGGGGTCTAGAAAAACAAGTAATGTAAGGCATACCAAGTTAAAACAAAGAAATGATTTAACACCTTGACTAATGTCAATTAATAACTATCTACATTCAAGTTAAGTTCTTCTCCCAGGGACAGTGCATATTCAGTTTCCACATCAATGTAAATTGCTGCCAGAATTAGCTAATGAGCTAGTTTTCATCTATAGTCCCTGCCTACCATGCATGTCTTTATGGTATACAACGCAAACACAAGTCAACATTTACCATTCAATATACGATAATGCCACATATAAAATAGTCTTAATTGTCTGGTTTATTTATACAACATCCAAATCAACTGGATAGCGTTAACGGTTTCATAATAGCTAGTAGGCCAGCTGTTGTTTACGTTGAGAGTCGATCTCCTTCCTGGGACGCTTTGCCTCCTCCACGTACTCCACGAATGTTCTTTCAAACATTGCGCAGATCTCATCTGCAACATCAATGAGCCGCTTGTTGACAAACTCTCTTAATATTTGTATTTTAGTCATTCTTGTTGCTCCCTCGATAGCCTAGCTCAACCAAAACAACTACTTTTCGCGCACGATTTTGACGTCACCAATATTCCACCGGACTGTTTTCAATGTAACACCTGACCGAAATAAAAAATAAAAAGTTTCCCCAGTATCTTTGTTTAATTCGTTGCATTGTGGTGTGTTGATATGGCATCACGTGACGTTAGCGTTCAGATGTGTTTTTAACGCAGAGATGTACACACAGGGCTATGCAAAAAGGTGTAGACAAATGCACGCAGACGCAGTCTTCTTCTTCTTCTTCTTGTAAGTTTCCGGCGGACTACGCGTCTAGGCGTATTGCCGCCCTCCACAGGACAGAGGGAGCACTATAGATTTCCAGGCCTCCCTATATTCTGTTATACAGCCCCGCGGCAAGCAGGAACTGCACAACAGCACTAGCTCTCTCTTGGTGGTTCTCACCCAGGCTTAGAAATGAAGGCAAAGATAAAGAATTAACTCCCTGAGAAGAAAGAACTCTAAACTCTAAACTCTAACTCCCCATTGCTGCACGTATCCGCTTCAAGGCCCTCGACCTAGCATACCGTGCGGCAAAGGGAACCGCTCCCGCCTACCTCCGGTCAATGGTCTCTAACTACACACCCTCAAGACCCCTACGCTCTGCGTCTTCTGGCCGCCTCAGATCTACTCCTATCCAAGCTCCCGGAGGGTCATCAAAGAGAAGCCGCCTATTCTCAGTCCTTGCCCCACAATGGTGGAATGAACTACCCATCCCAGTTAGGACAGCCGAATCCCGTCCAATCTTTCGCCGTCGACTAAAGACTCACTTCTTCAACCATTATCTGAAATGATAAAAAAAAAAAAAAAAATCTAACCCCGACTAACCTTAATGTCATGCACTTGTCCTAATAAACTAACCTACACTGTAACACGCAACACTTTGATGAACATTGTTACTCAGCTGATAGAGTTATACCCTTCTTGCTGTCTTGTCGCACAGAACTTGTAAGTCGCTTTGGATAAAAGCGTCAGCTAAATGACTAAATGTAAATGTAAAATGTAAAGAAGGAATTTCGTTGTTCTCTGTACTTAATACAATCCCTCAGGACATGCTGCACTGACTCCACCCCCCCACCCCACATTCACATAACCCAGAAGGATGTTTCCCTACTGTACCCAACCCAACGTCTGATTAAGCCCACAGTGCCCCAACCGTAATCTACAGATTACAACAGAGTCTCTTCTAGCCTCCCCAAAAGGGGCCCCCATCCTCCTGACAGGGGGCTGGATAGAAAATGCACGCAGTCCTGCTGGAAGAACCAGCTTAGACCATTGATTGATTGATTGAAAACTTTATTTAACAGATTGCAGAATGGGTACAATACAGTACGGCTCAATACATACAATTGTTAAGCGGATGCAGACCTGAGAAAGTCGTTTGTCTTGTTTCCATCAGGGTCCCCCATTTTCAATTCATATAGACATTTATGACATACACAACATACATGACATTTATGGCATAGGGACATATAGATATAGGTATTTAGTAGGCTACTGATACATTTGTGACATAAACGGTATTCAAATATACAGTACTGTTACCCCTAGATCCTGACAGAGTATATACATATGATGGGGAGGGGACTGTATTAGGAGGGGGTGGGTGGGTGCAGTGGCGTAACTCTCTCTCCAGGTGTGCCGGGGACAGATTTGTGGGTGTGGCGAGTGACGTCGCTGGGGGGGGTTAGGGGGGCCCCCCCCCCCCTCTCTACCTCGATTTTTTTTTTAATACCAGGGGTGCAATACCGCATTTTCCCAGGCGGTGGCGCCATTTCTCCATGTAAACGACACACTGAGCTCATACATACAGAATTTCCATTGCATTCAGAGATCTCCAGGTAATGGTCTTTGCTATGGCAAATTGCTCTTAGAAATGGGAGTCAAGCAAACTTGTTAAAGTGTACAGCATGTGAATCAAATGTGGGATTGTTGTGACAAAGCTACAGCATAGAATTCTAAAGAAGCAAATCAAAATCCTTACTCCTGATTCCCCCAAAACACAACACTGCAGTAAATGAACTCATGCTGAAATTCTTCTTTCAACATGAGATCACTGCAATAACCAGAGGAACGTGCCAAAAAAACAGGGTCCAACTCATCTGTGAACTAAAGAGCACTTTCAAGCATTTCTAATTGCCACTTCATCTGCAGAAAATGAAATGTCATGTTTGATTGATTGATTGATTGAAAACTTTATTAACAGATTGCAGAATGGGTACAATACAGTACAGCTCAATACACACAATTGTTAAGGGGATGCAGACCAGAGAAAGACTTTCGTCTTGTTTCCACCAGGGTCCCCCATTTTCAATTCATCAGGACATATATGACATACATGACATACAGATAGTCAGTACTGCTACATCTATACATTTATGACATACCAGATTTGCAAATACAGTACTGTTTGTGATACAGAAGGAGTCAAGAAAAGGGAGTATATACATTTGACGTAGAAACTGTACATTGGAGGAGGTTGGGTGGGGGGGGTTGGGTACACTGGGATATTGACAACCATACTGGGTAATTTACATTGGAGGTGGTTGGGGGGGGGGGGGGGGCACACTGTATAAACAAGCAAAACTGTACATTGAGGGGGGGGAGACTCTGTACAAACAAACAAAATTGTACATTGGACTATTGACAAAACCATACTAGGTAAATGACTGTACATTGGAGGGGGTTGGGTTAGGATATTTACAGGGGCCAGTGTTGAATTGCAGTCTCCCGTAGGTGTCTCTTGAGAGAGGTTTTGAAAGTGGGTAGTGATCCACATTCCTTTACAGCTTTGGGTAGGGCGTTCCACATTGATGTGGCATAATTGCGAAACGTGTTTAGTCCCTTATTTGAGCCGAATCTGGGTTTAACATGATTTGTGGAGCTCCCTCTGGTGTTGTGATCGTGGTATTCACTGACCTTTGGGAAGTATTTTGCCATGTACATGGGTACCTTGGTCGTGTAGTGTATCTTGTAGACCAGGCCCATTGCAAGTTGCTGTACTCTGTCATCTACTCTAAGCCATCCTAGGTTGTCAAAGTGGGCAGGGGTGAGGTGGGTTCTAGGAGTAAGGTCAAGCAGTAGTCTGACCAGTTTGTTTTGAGATGTTTGTAATTTTGTTTTTAGCGCCTTTGAGGTGCTTTGGTACCATGAGGTGCAAGCATAGTCGTAGTACCCCTGAATGAGTGCTCCTGCCAGAGTCTTCAGGGTATTCTTGTTTACCAGAGAGGAGATCCGGTACAAGAACCGAGTTCGTTGGTTGACTTTTTTTATTACATTGGATGCCATTTTGTCACAGGAGAGATTAGCCTCTAGGATGGAACCCAGGTAGGTTTTGATTGATTGATTGAAAACTTTATTAACAGATTGCAGAATGGGTACAATACAGTACAGCTCAATACACACAATTGTTAAGGGGATGCAGACCAGAGAAAGACTTTCGTCTTGTTTCCACCAGGGTCCCCCATTTTCAATTCATCAGGACATATATGACGTACATGACATACAGATAGTCAGTACTGCTACATCTATACATTTATGACATACCAGATTTGCAAATACAGTACTGTTTGTGATACAGAAGGAGTCAAGAAAAGGGAGTATATACATTTGACGTAGAAACTGTACATTGGAGGAGGTTGGGTGGGGGGGGTTGGGTACACTGGGATATTGACAACCATACTGGGTAATTTACATTGGAGGTGGTTGGGGGGGGGGGGGGGCACACTGTATAAACAAGCAAAACTGTACATTGAGGGGGGGGAGACTCTGTACAAACAAACAAAATTGTACATTGGACTATTGACAAAACCATACTAGGTAAATGACTGTACATTGGAGGGGGTTGGGTTAGGATATTTACAGGGGCCAGTGTTGAATTGCAGTCTCCCGTAGGTGTCTCTTGAGAGAGGTTTTGAAAGTGGGTAGTGATCCACATTCCTTTGGTAATTTCATCTTTCCTTGTGACAATATTGTCACCCACTGTAACTGAGAAGCCGTCGGTCTTGCTGAGTTTGTTATTTGAACCGAAGAGAATGGACTCTGTTTTGCCCATGTGTAATGATAGTTTGTTATCAGCGAGCCATATGCAGATTCTGCCTAGTTCCGAGCTGAGGGTTTTTTCAACCTGTAACTTGTTCTTGTCAGAGACCAGCAGGGCTGAGTCGTCCGCAAACAGGAACAAGTTGCAGTCACAAGCTGACGACATGTCATTTGCATAAATTAGGAACAGTAGCGGTCCTAGTATGCTTCCTTGTGGAACACCACAGCTCACTGTGAGAGGGGGGGATAGGGTACCGTTTACCTCCACCATCTGTTCCCTCCCCTCAAGGTAGGATTGCATCCAGCTCACTGATAGACTATCAAAACCAATTGCTTTTAGCTTGTCAATCAGAATGGAGTGATTGACCGTGTCAAAGGCCTTTTGTAGGTCCAGCATGACCATGCCGCAGTATTTGCCTGCGTCCACCTCTTGTTTGATGTGGTCATTCAAATAGAGAAGGCATGTGTCAGTGGAGTGGGATGTTCTGAAGCCAGATTGGAATTCGTAGATTAGATTTTTTTCCGCTAGGTACTTTTCGACCTGTTCGTAGACTATTTTTTCCATGACTTTCGAGATGGAGGTGAGAATAGAAACAGGGCGGTAGTTGCCTGGGTCTAATTTGCTGCCCTTTTTGTGCAGAGGGGTCACCCTCGCAATTTTGAAGTCCTTGGGGACGTGTCCCTGTTTTATGGAGAGGTTTATTATGTGTGTGATGATTGGGGTGATGGCGGCTGCTGAGTCTCTGAGGAATTTGGAGGGGATGTTGTCATGGCCAGTGGCCTTGTTAGGTTGGAGGGCGCTCAGTTTATTGAGTACCTCATCTGTTGTTACCATTTCCAGCTTGAAGTCGTCCTTGCGGACCCCTAGGTTTTTGTAGTAAGCTACTATGTGTTCTACCCCATAAAGCCCTGAGTGGGAGGGTAGTTTGTTTACCAGTGTTGTGGCTATGTTTGTGAAGAAAATGTTTAAGTAATTGGCTACATCCAGCTTGTCTGTGATGAGCGTGTTGTCCGTTTTTATGTTTATGTTTGAGAATCTGGTTTTAAGTTTTTTACTGCATCCTAGTTGATTATTGAGTAATTTCCAAAGTTCACGTGGTTTGTTTTTGTTTTCCTCAGTTTTGTCATTGATGAAATTCTTTTTTGCAGTTTTGATCATGGAGTTTACGTCGTTTCTTAGTCTGTTTCTTTCTAGTTTGAGTTCAGTCACGTGGGCTTGGAGTTCACTGCTCGTGCTTTTAGTAAGCTTTGACTGACTTTTACGAAACTCAGAGCATTTTTTGTCTCTGGTTTTCATAGCGGCCAGTATTTCGGAGTGCATCCACGGCTCAGCGCGATTTTTTACCCTGGTGGTTCTTAGGGGGGCCATGTCGTTTAGTATTGTTGAGAATTTGGTTTTGAAACCAAGCCATGTTTCTTCAACCAGTGTACCATTGAGTTCATCTGACCAGTCCAGGCTCTCCAGTTCAAGGTTAAAGGCCTCGCTAGAGTAGGTTTTGAGGTCTCTAGATGTGACTGTTTTGTGGCAGCCAGCCTTTTGTTTTAGTTTTTTGCGGGTACAGAATATCATATAATGATCACTTAACCCGCATGCTATAACCCCTTTCTTGGAGATCTTGGACTTGTCGGAGGTCAGAATGAGGTCAATGGTAGTCTGAGTTGATTCACATACACGTGTGGGTTGGGTGATTAGCTGGCTGAGGCCGTGCAGATCACAAAACCTACTGAATGACTTGAAGACGGGTGCATCTTTTCGTTGCATATCCGTGTTCCAGTCTCCATGTTTATCTCCAACCCAGTTAAAAGAGTTTCTCACACCAAGAAAACCTATTTTATCTTTTAGTGGAATGAACATTGCCGGCATCAGAATACATTTGACTTCTGGTCTTCATATAATCTATCAACAAAACGGGGGGAACAGAATGAAGAACAATTAAAACAATTTGCGATCATGAAACGTTTGGAGTCTAGAATATCTGATGAGTAATCGGTAAACATTATTCTTTTAAGTATAATTTTCTTCTTCTATGTCACACACACACTGTAGGCGTGCGTTCTTCATGGGACGGGGGTGCACTAAGTGCAAGCCCAGATAAGTACTCGCTATTTGCATATCAATAGCGCCGGTCGTATTTAACACACCTGGCGACCGGCGCTATTGATATGCAAATAGAGAGTGCAATCCCAGTTGATTTCAGGAACGCACCACTCACTGCACACACACACACACACACACACTGCTGGTGTCATCACTGCTGCTGGTTTAGCTCTAGATAAGGGCAAGAATGCGACCCCCATCTACTCCTCTTTGCATAATAATAGGACAGGTAGTCAGAAGGGGGGGGGACATAACTGCATTCTGAAAAAATGCGGGGGACACATTCCAAAGACCCCCGTGGGAGTTACGCCCCTGGGTGGGTGGGAGAGAAATATACATACGGCGGGGAGGGAATATATACATGCGGTGGGGAGGAGACTGTCTATTAGGAGGTGGCCGGGGGTTTTGGGCATTTACGGTGGCCAGTTTCGAATTGCAGCTTCCCGTAGGTGCTCTTTAAGAGCGGTTTTGAATGTGGGCAGGGATTCACATTCCTTTACAGCTTTGGGTAGGGCGTTCCACATTGTTGTGGCATAATTGCGAAACGTGTTAGTCCCTTGTTTGAGCCGAATCTGGGTTTAACATGATTTGTTGAGCTTCCTCTGGTGTAGTGGTTGTGGTATTCACTGACCTTTGGGAAGTATTTTGACATGTACATGGGCACCCCGGTCGTATAGTGTATCTTGTAGACCAGGCCCATTGCAAGTTGCTGTACTCTGTCGTCTACTCTAAGCCATCCTAGGTTGTCAAAGTGGGCAGGGGTGAGGTGGGTTCTGGGATTCAGGTCAAGTAGTAGTCTGACCAGTTTGTTTTGTGATGTTTGTCATTTTGTTTTAAGCGCCTTTGAGGTGCTTTGGTACCATGAGGTGCACGCATAGTCATAGTACCCTTGAATGAGTGCTCCTGCCAGAGTCTTCAGGGTATTCTTGTTTACCAGAGAGGAGATCCGGTACAAGAATCTAGTTCGTTGGTGGACTTTTTTTATTACATTGGATGCCATTTTGTCACAGGAAAGATTTGCCTCTAGGATGGAACCCAGGTAGGTAATTTCGTCTTTCCTTGTGACAACAATTCATATGCTAGCTTTTATTCTCTCCACCACTTCTAACCACATTGTAATTTTGGATTCACTAAGACCCCAAATTCTTGCTGTAGATATTTCTAGATAAATCACATCGAGAATGTAAGACCTTTCGGCACATTTTTTCCGGTTGAAACCATCGTGATGCTATCAGCTTTTTAGCCGCTGTGATACCAGATAAAACCAATCTCTTTAGCTGTTTAGGGACTGCAAACTCAAAAACATCATTCAACAGTAATACAGAGGGGTGTACAGGTATATTCAGAGTTAAGAGAGTTGATAATTGCTGGGTCACTTCTTTCCAGAATATCTTAACTGGTGAGCAGGCCCAATACATGTGCATAAATGTACCCTCATCCCCATTTGTACATAAGGTGCATCTGGAGTCTTGTTTAAGACCCATTCTGTTCAGTCTTATAGGAGTCAGGTATGTCCTATGAATATAGTTAAGATTGATTTGTTAGGGGCGGTCAGGTGGCGTAACGGAGATTGCGTTCGTCACCAAACCCCGGAGCGGCTGGATTCGCCTGTTCGAATCCAGCTCACAGCTCCGGGGTTGTCACCAGCTTGGCTGGCCGTTCACACTAATACAATTGGCAGTATTAGAGGGTGGGAGAAGCTGGTGGGGTGGATCCGGGTCGTTGTAAACAGCGACTCCTACAGTTCGGTCGGGGCGCCTGCTAAGCGCGGATAGGACCTGAGTGGGATAGTGTAATCCTTCCACACGCTACGCCCTCTCAGTGAGAATCCGCGCTGCCAGGTGAAAATAAGCGGTTGATTGGCTGGACGTGTGTTGGAGGAAGCACGTGGTAGCCTCCACTCTCCCAGACCGACTGTGGGGGGTAAGTGCGCAGCGACCAGGAAGGGGATTGGGAATTGGCATAACGACTAACATTGGGATGGGAGAAAATCGGAGGAAAATGGAGGGGGAAAAAGATCAATAATAAAAAAAAGAAAAATTGATTTGTTGATGGTCCGGGTTACGTGACGCAAGTCGAACATTTGCCCAGGCTTCTTGCCAATCAAAATTTATTTCCAGGTCTGGTATATCCCTCCTCCAGACTGAGTCTAGGTGGAGGATTTCATACGAGGACGTTAGTAATTGATGATAAAAATCTGATACAAAACCTCTCGATGTCTCTCTTTCATAGAAGAATTTGTGGTATCTGTGGTGTACAATTGGTATCCTTAATGGGATACCATGAGCCTTCAAACATAACAATAACTGTGCGTAAAAATAATATGTGGAACTGGTGAGATACATTTTTTTGTGTATTTCCTCATAACTACAAAAACCCTGTTTGTTGAAAACATCTCCTAATGTGTGTATGCCCTGCTTTTCCCATCTAGGGAATCTTATAGGTCGTTTTCCAATCAGGAGTGCATTGTTATTGAATAAGGGAGTATGATTATGCCATTTATGTGGGTTAGAATATTTATTTTGTGTTTCACGCCATATCCGGATCGCATGAGTAATAATGGGGCCAAATTTCAGTTTGCATTGCTTAATTGATAATTTGGTGTATACTATGTCCTGCAGTCTATGTGGTGCTACTATATTTACTTCTAAATTTCTCCAGGATACTGATGCTTGGGGATCAAATCAGGTTGTCAGTGGTCTTAAAATGTACGCCTTAAAATAGTGGAAAAAATCTGGAAATGCCATACCTCCGTCGGCTTTTTTTCTCTGTGCAGTGGATCTTTTTATATGTGGTGGTTTGTTATTCCAAATAAATCTGTATGCGGAAGAGTGTAATTTTTTCCAGTAACCATCTGGAGGGGGTAACGGTAGCATTGAGCTGATGAAGTTGATTCTAGGTAGGACATCCATCTTAACTATTGATACCCGTGCCTGTACTGAGTTTTTAAGTTTTGACCACCTGTCAAAGTCGTATTTTATTTTATTTTGGTTTTTTATGTAATTGTGCTTCACCGTTTGGCTTATGGTAGGGAATACTTCAACTCCCAAACATCTAAAGTGTTTAACCATTGGTATTTCTTCTGGAAGGAGTATATATTTTTTTGCAGGGGCGTTAAGTGGAAGAAAAGCCGACTTTGGCCAATTTATCTTAAATCCCGATAGATCGCCAAAGTCATCAATCAACTTGAGAAGATGAGGCATTGCGGTGTTGGGGTTTTGCATGAACAGTATTACGTCGTCCGCATATAAACTAATTTTATGTTGTGTGCCCTTGATTACGATTGGTTCTATGGATTGGGATTGTCTTATATATTGTGCTAAAGGCTCTAATGATAAATCGAATAGTCCGGGACTAAGAGGGCAACCCTGTCTAGAAGAGCGTGATACCGGAAAGATTTCGGAGGTGATTATACCTGTTGTAATCATGGCCGATGGGTCTTTGTATAATACTTTAATCATATCAATGAATCCTTTTCCTAACCCCATCCTTTCTAATACTGCCCATAGATACGACCATTCCAACCTATCAAATGCTTTCATCGCATCCAGGGACAGCATCGCCTTAGGTGTGGTGTCGTCCTTGCTGGCATCTAGTATGTGTAGTAATCGTCTTATGTTATCCGTGATCAAGCGGCCTCTTATGAAGCCAGTCTGATCCGGATGAACTAAAGACCTCATATGTTTTTGAAGTCTGATGGCTAATACCTTAGAGTACAGTTTGATATCGGTTCCGAGGAGGCTTAAGGGTCTATAACTACCGCACTCGGTGGGGTCTTTGTCTTTTTTAAGGAGGACTGTTATGAGTGCAATATTGTCGTTCTTTTTTTTTTTTATCCACTTTTTCTCCCATTTTTCTATATTTTCTCCCATCCCAATTTCGTATCATCCAATTCAACCCTCCCCTGTCACGAACGCTGTTTCTTGCCTCCCACAAGCCGGCTGCAATGTGGACTAAGTCATACATAGCACAAGTCCCCTCCGGTACTTGAGGTAACAGCAGTCGCATCTTTTCACCTGCGCAGCTTGACCTCTCAGTGTCGAGGAGTAACGCGTGGGAGGCTCACGCTGCCCCCGACACTTCCTGATTCTACTGCGCAGGCGCACCAACCGACTTGTAGGAGTCGCTTGTTCACAACGTTCGATCCCCACCCTTCAGTTTTCCCTCCCCGTAATACGGCCAATGTGTATTACTGCGGACGACCAGCCAAACTGAAAAACAATGTGGAGAGCTGGATTCGAACACGCGAATCCTAGCGTCTCCACAATATTGTCGTTCTTATGGAAGTTCCCCTCCTTGACTGAGTATAAAATCATATTAAGTAATAGGGGTCCAATTATGTCCCAACATGAGAGGTACATTTCTGGTGGGATACCGTCTCTTCCTGGAGCCCTACCACTTTGCATTTAGGATATGGCCTTCCTGAGTTCATCTAGTGTGATGGGTGTTTCTAACTGTTTAGCGTCATCCTCTGATAGTTTGGGGAGGTTAATTTGATTAAGATATGTGTCCATTTTGTTTTGATCAAAGGTCGTTTCTGATTTATACAAGTTGGAGTAGAACTCTTTGAATGTCGCGTTTATTTTTTTAGGGTCTGTAACAAGTTGTGCTTTAATGGTAGTTATATCTGCAAATTTTGCGTTGACTCTTAATCGCATAGCTAGTAGGTGACTTGGTTTAGAACCTTGAGAGTAATGCTGTTGTCTTGTGCTACGTATTTGTACTTCAGATTGTTGTTTATAAATGGCGTTAATCTCTTTTTTTAGCACATTAATTTGAGTTTCCAGTCGAACCGAGTCGTTGTATTGTAAAGAAGTAAATAACGTAGAGTAAAGCGTTTCCAGTTCCGCCAGTTTTGAGCAACGATTCTTGCGTATTTTGGAGGAAAAGCACCCGGTGAAATCCTTGATCAATCCCTTTACCGACATCCATAACATTCTGGGGTCCTGCACCGAATTCGCATTCTCCAGTAGGAATACCGAGAGAGCTTCTTTGAGTTGTGAAATGAATTCCTTGTTATTAAGCAGCATCGAGTTAAATTGCCATCTTGGGGCTCGGGATGACAGTATACGAAATGATCCTTTTAGGAGTAAATAACAGTTATCTGATAATGCATTGGGTACCATTTCCACATCATAGTTATCAAATAGTCTCGGGGATGCAAAAACATAATCTATTCTGGAAAGTGTGTTATGTCTTGCAGATCGACAAGAGTACTTCCGGGTCGTGGGGTTGAGTGATCGCCATAGATCATTTACACCTGTGTTCTTCGACCAATCCTTTAACGCATTAGATGAATTTTTCTGTTCGTTGGAAAAGGAGGGATAAGATTTATCCATCCCTGGATCCCAAATGGCATTAAAATCCGCACCAATTATAAATGAGTATTCAGGAAGGTCTAACATTGTTCTGGTAAGTGTAGTGAAGAAATTAGCTTCGTACAAATTTGGGGCGTATACCGCTACCAACGCTATTTTCCTGTTCTTGTATACAATCTTAGCTATAGTTATCCGACCATCTGCATCAGACCATACTCCCTTCAATTCAATATCCAACTTCCGTTTTACGACTATGGCAACCCCACGGGTTCTCGTTCCAAAGGAAGAGTGACTAATGTTTTTTTTTTTTTCACTTTTTCTCCCATTTTCTATATTTTTCTCCCATCCCAATTTCGTATCATCCAGTTCAACCCTCCCCTGTCACGGACGCTGTTTCTTGCCTCCCACAAGCCGGCTGCAATGTGGACTAAGTCATACATAGCACAAGTCCCCTCCGGTACTTGAGGTAACAGCAGTCGCATCTTTTCACCTGCGTAGCTCGATCTCTCAGTGGCGAGGAGTAACGCGTGGGAGGCTCACGCTGCCCCCGACACTTCCTGATCCTACTGCGCAGGCGCACCAACCGACCTGTAGGAGTCGCTGTCCACAACGCCCGATCCCCACCCTTCAGTTTCCCTCCCCGTAATACGGCCAATGTGTATTACTGTGGACGACCAGCTAAACTGAAAGCAAATGTGGAGCGCTGGGCTCGAACTGACGAGCCCAGCGTCTCCAGCATTTCGTGGCGAGTGCCTTGCCCACTACGCCACGTAGCCGCCTGGAAGAGTGACCAATGTTATGGTATATGTTGTCCGCTAATGTAGCTTTGTCTTCCACTAAAATGTGCGCTTCGCTTAGCAGAGCCACGTCAACCTGTTTGTTTTTCATCAGTGTGAGCACGCTTTTGCATTTGTGTTGATTATTTATTCCCCCAGTATTCCAGATCATTATATTCAAACTAGCCATAATCTATACATGTTGTTGTGTAGTTGTTGGTAATGCTTCTGGAGTGCGAATCTACAATGGATATACATCCAACTATTGAGGTCCCGTTGAGAGCCGAGCTTAAAAACATAGATATATACAAATAATAATCCCCTAAATCCCCCTCCCTCAGAGAGTCGTACAGGGCTGTGTTCCATAGACACACCCTACGCGTATGACTCCCTCCCTTAAACCACCGGATTGCCCAAAATGAGCCTTCTAACCCTAACCTTCCTATGCTAATTGCCATAGGATCTAAAACTTTCATTCTAATTTAATAGAATGTCACTCTTGGTCTAGCGCCTTCCCATTAATGTAATACAAATAGTGTGAAAAATGAAAAATATACCTCCATTGGTATATTTATTTGAACCTTCTACTAACTTGTATATGTTGGAACCTTCAAAAAAAAGGAGAAAAAGAAAAGAGAAAAAAAAAACGAAACAATAAGAAATAAAATGCATACTGTATACTTTACTTACTCATAGTATATATTTATATTCTAGTGTTTATTGTAATCATATTTATCGTAATGTATAATATAACTGATAGGGCATACAGACCCTCATCTGCACCTTTGACTACACTGCCTACTTGCTCATATGCGTATATTTGGAGTTAATTATATTGTTTACACTGCCTATTTTTACTTTCTACTGTACTATAATTTTATTGCCATGTATTTATGTCTTCTACTATTAGGCTACCATGCCCATCCCCCCCCCCCCATGCTGCTACGATGCCTGAATTTCCCCAAGGGGATCAATAAAGGAATATCTTATCTTATTTGCTCAGTGGGATATAATTTTAAATGTAATAGTTTATTTCCAGGTTCTTCCTGGCAGTGGCTGCAGAAGAAAAAGACAGAATATGCAGAGGCCCCTGCCAGGGCAGCCAAAGCTGGACGATACATCACAGAGAAAATATCATTAACAAACAAACAGTTCAAACCCCTACATAAGAAGACAACTTTGTTGCAAACGACTTCTACCAGATTACATGTCTGAAATTTTGTAATTATGTATGACACTGCTGTTGTCCAATGTTTTGGACAGTGGCTTGGGAGGTAGAACAGTCTGGTAAACCGGAGGTTCCCGGTTCGATTCCCGCTCAGCGTGTCGAAGTGTCCTTGAGCAAAACACTTAACCCCTGACTGCTCCCAATGAGCAGGTTGGCACCTTGGTTTCCTCTGCTGTCTGTGTGTGAATGGGTGAATGTGAGGCATAAGAAGTAAATAAAGTACTTCATTGTTATATTATCTCATCCACCCAACAAGCCTATTAATTTCCTACACATACAGTGCGGTCCAGGCAGGTGATATTACTGTTCCTACAGCTTACTGCTCATTTTTGTTATTCAACAACATTACCTTTCAGTAGCTTTACTATGGGGCTGTGATTGAGGTGCTGCTAAACACAATACTATTGTGTTTTTCTTTTCCAAAACAGAAAGAACAAAATCCAAATAGGAAACGCCAAAACTAAAGAGATATCTCTGGAAAGACACTCAAATGTTGGCGGTCAAGCCCTACTGCAGAGGAGGCCAGTGTATCAAGTCACTGCTCCCCTTTAGGACAACGTACCCAGGGTACTAGTGTAATTATTTAAGCATTACATCACGCGCAGGAGTGGTTTGTGAACAATAAACCATGCCTAGGGGTGGTCGTTAGGCCCGAGGCGCAGCAGAGGGTCGTTAGACCCCCCTAGGCATGGTTTATTGTTCACAAATCACGACTGCAAGTGGTGTAATGCTTTTATACAACTGCCACATTCATCCAACCTTATTGCTATACAATAAACACACATTAATCGAAGATTTATTGAAAAAACCATCCGCCAGAAAAAGTAGTTCCCACAACAACAAAAAAGACAAGTTGCTTCCATGTGGAAGCAGCTCGGAAGTGCATCCAACCAACTAACACATCCAACTGTGTTATTGGAATGATTGATTGAACATTTTATTACCAGATGCAGAATGGGTACAATACAGTACGGCTCAATACACACAATTGTTAAGGGTATGCAGACCTACTTTATATAGAACTTCATTCTTAGATGCTTCTATAGAGAGTAGGTAAAACAAATTAAAGTTTTCTTTGCCCTATAGGGAAAAAAAAGTTTTCGCCCTATTTTTTTAAACCTACTTTAGAGGGCCTAAACTTAACCAGTTGGAAACCAGGCGTACAGTAATAAAATTAGCAATCAACCAATCAATCAATTCAATAGACCATGCTCACTTAAAACAGCGCAGCACTCAGCTGCTTCTCTCTCAGTCTGACTCTCCCCCGCCGTTGCAGACAGGAGTGTGTGTGTGTGTGTGTGTGTGTGTGTATGTGAGTGTGTATGTGTGTGTGGGTATGCCAGACAGTGTGAGAGTGAGCTCTGCAGTCAGGGGGAAGGAAGAAGAAATTTAAAATAAAATTGCAAATAATCAATCAATCAATCCACGATTTTTCTTTTGTTCTACAATGACTCATGACCCATCAATTACATCATCCAACATTGTTTAAAGGACTAAGACATTCGCCGTGACAGAATCGCTTTATATTTAGTCGTTATGACGCTATCAACATATCCATTTGTTAAAGATTATTGTCCGCCATCTTGTTTTCTCCGAAGAATCTGCACGGCGGAGTGATGTGATTCGGTTGTGGGCGGGTCCTGGGACCAGGAGCGTGGATTGTGCCCTATACATACGTGTAAATGGACTGTTTCAGCCAATCAGAATCGAGAAATTTGCATGCCGTTGTATAAACTCAAATAGTATTATCACAATTCGCACCACACCTACATAGAGCAAAGATCCACCTCAAAACTAAATTCACGTGCTGCTTCTATGACATTTAAAATGTCATTAATATCTGTAAAAATGTACGCCTCTTGAAGCTCCAAACCAAAGCAAGTAGCAGCTTGCAATGGCACTGTAGGCATTGTTCATATGTCTACCTCTATCTGTGTGTATGTGCCGGGTATGTACCTGTATGGTTATTCATGCTGCACACTGTTCACTGTATACGTCCTTTTTTTGTCTATTTACCTGTGTATCTAGTTTTAGGCTAATTTCTTTCTGTACATTTGGCTGCTGCTTGCACTCGGGTTGGATATCAATTGTATTTTGTTGTGCTTCATGTGTAATGACAATAAAAATGTATACAATCCTATCAAATTAAATCCAAGTACCAAGGCTGTAATCTGTGTTGCTGTTAAAGAAACAAAACTACACTGACTTAATTGTTAGACTGACTTTGAGAAAGAGCAGTGAAGTGATTTGTTGTTGGGTGAGAGTAAACAAACTGGGAGTCTCTTGTTGTGGTGCGACTGCCTTTGTTATCTTGTAATAGGCAACCGTATCAAGACAACAGTAAGAACTGCATAATAGAATAGAATAGAAATACTTTAATCAACCCGAGGGAAATTTGGCACTACAAATCGCTCACAGTAAACATTTAGGTAGACAAAACAGTCACAAATAAGAATAACAAAAAAATTGCCTAAGAATAAAATAAGCCTAAGAATAATAATAAAATACAGACCGGGATTCACATTTCCTATATTATGTATATACATTCTAATATAAAATATACAGAAATCTACAGTAAGTGTAATATTGAACAATGTTGTTTTAAAAGTAAAAGTCCAGGAAGATGGTAACTGTCACCCTGTGCTCAGTGATGCAGTGAGGCACAGTGATCAGTGATGCATTGTAAAGTCTGATGGCTGTCGGAATGACTTCCTGTGCCGTTCAGTGCTACATCTTGGGAGTGTTACATGCTCCTCCTGTCAGCCAAGTCTGTGTAGTGGGTGGGAGGGTGTTGTCCCGGATGGCATGGAATAATGATAACATTGTCACTTGATTGATGAATGAATTACATTTATTTCAGTCTGCATTCATTATAATAATAACATGTGTATGAATATACAAATTAATATACACATACATAGCTATGATTCTCAAAGTGGGGTCTGGGGACCCCCAGGGGTAAGAGTTTAATTTCACTAATGTTTTATTCACTAGAAGTTAGCCCAATACAATAATATACTAGAATTACTATTCTGATCATAGGTTTCACATACATTATAGACTATGGAATTCTGGACTAAATCACATCTAAAAATAATGATCTTCTCAGATAGGGGTCCCCAAGACAAATTAAATGGGGGTCCCTGAACTATTACATGTCAACTTGGGGGTCCTTGACATGAAAAAGTGTGAGAACCAATGCTATAAACACAAACACAAGTACCTCAACTGAAAACAACACAATTTGAGGTTTCTGCAGTCTGAACCAGGTGTAGGCTGAAGCTACAGCTTATAATACCTTTAAATGTCACCTCATTTGACTAGGTAACATCAAATATCAAAAACAAAACAACTTACATGACAATGTTTCGTTCCAATCATCCTTTTTCATATTTGTTCAGTTTTATATATATATATTTTTTTAATGTTTTACCATACTGAGTGTTTTCAGATCCTTATTACAACTGTTCCATAGGATGCACTCCTGTAACTGAAATACAATGATATTTTACATTAGTCCTCGGTTGTTTTTTGAACATGCAAATTCCTCTTAAATCATGTTGACTTTCTCTCTTTTTAAACAACCTTTGGATACTGTCGGGTAATAATCTTTTTTTATTTTTTATTAAAGTCGACCAAATCTTTTTTATATATATACTTATTTTTTTTAGAATACAGAATAAGCCGATTTATAGATAAGTCTAAAACTGAATACAGAGAAATACAAATAGAAAAAATTAAATAAAAGGAGGGTGGGTTGGCGGGGGTAGACGCTTTACAATAGTTTTGTGAGAGACAGTTTCAACAGTCACTTCACCATATCTGTATTATACCCTTCCATTACTGACAAAGGCAGTCTTTGTGTAGTCTATACAGTCTCTACACATTCTGACCATAGATCATCATCAATTGTTGTAGAGATTGTTAGATCTGACTCTGACTTGTCTTTTGACTTGTATAAATAGGACTTTAGACACAGCCCCACTAACAAAAGAGTACATCTTTGATATGGATCTGCTTGATTGTTTGCCATCACAGAGCAGTTCCTCTACCCTTGTGAGCTTAGACATGGCCATCTCGGCTCCCAAGGTCTTCCTGAGGTAAGCCCTTAACTGCAAATAACAGTGATTGTTGAAATACATCTTCTGATGTACCTGAACACATCATCAGTGATGTAACATCTGGGTGTTTTGGGTCTTCCAACATCAGACTCCCTCACCCAGATGACCCAGTTGATCAGCTTGTTGGATAAGTGGTATTTTCTTCTCAAATTACATAAAGACCCCATCTTCAAAACAAAGTTCCAAGATATTTTATCCCTTTTTCATACCAGGAATGAAAAATGTTATTACCTGATAAGCATTGGTAAAATACTATTTTGCTATAAAGGCATTTCAGGGGATACATAATCTAGGCCAAATATAAAATCTTAAAATTTTAGAGCCTCTAATTCAATAAAGAGCGAGTTTGTTCGATCTCTACACGTATGTATTAAACATTGGTTCTAAATGTTAGTAGTTGATACAAAAACTTTGTATACATTATAATAGTCAAATATCTAGATATTCCCCATTGTGAATTATTTCAACCTTTAACAGATTACCCCCCCCCCCCCCAAAGCAATATGCCGTTTCATTGGTTTTGAGGTCCTACTCAAATCGTCTATCCTATAAGTGCAGTTTATGCCAAAGGGGGTTCTTCTCATCCTTCCCTTTTATCGAAAGCGGGCATGGCCACCTTAATTTCACTATACGTCTTGTGTATGTATGTGATGAATAAATCTCTTGAATCTTCTCAAGTTCTCACATAATAGTTCTGTATTATTGTTTAGCATCATGCATCCTTAGTTCATGACCAGGTTTAAAACTGTAGTTGCGTTTCATGTAACTGATGATCAAAACCGTCAATATTATTTTTAGGTACCTGGTACACCATATTGATTGTATTTTTCTCCCTCAACCATTCCTGCACACTTCGTTGGTCATGTGGAGAGGAGAGAATCAATCAATTCACCACTATTGTCACACCACCCTGTCAAAAATTGTGATCTGTAAACTTTGGACATGGGGATTTTTACATTTAAAAATAATATACATTTGAACTTGTTCACGGATGAGGATTGTTTCACTAAAATGGTGAGTCCAGTGAAATTGACCATTATTCACGAAGGAATCCCGACCTGAGCATGACACAAGAGCAAAATGGCCACCATGTGTGAATTATGGTCAATTGTTTGCCTTGTGCTAATCTGTACAGCTTCTGCATCAGCCCACCTGGAGCTAAGGACACAAACAACAGGAGAAAACATTATCTCCCTTACCAAAAACAATGTAACACAACTAAATAAATATACTAGGGGAGAGGGGGACACCAGAACATTTAGCTATAATTATATATATATAAATAATCCTTATAAATTTGAGTGTTTTGTTTTTAAATCATATCAACGTTTGCATTGAGTATGATGTCACGAAACAGCCTACTTTCCCCACTCTCTTTCACGTCAGAGAATTATCATAGAGTCCCTGGGCCTGGACTGCACTGGAGAGATGGACACATGGCTACTGCGGACCTTGAAAATGTGTCGGATACATCCAGGGTCCTCAGAAAGAACTCTCTGCAGACTCTTATCTTCCTTCCCTCTGAGGTGAAGAAATATTCTATAGTGTACTGTCGCCTTGAATCTTTTTTAGTTGTATTTTTCTTATCTCTTTTCGAAACATGGGCAATGATGAAGTGTTTCTGCTTAACAGAATTTTCAATTCCCCAAAAGTGTCTGAAAATCTGTTCTCTCTCTAACTCTGGGAAGTTTCTGTTGCATTTGTAGCAACAATAAGCACAGTTCTTCTCCCTCACTCTCTTTCCTGGTGGTACCAGCACACTTTTAGCATCGCCATAAGTATAACTCTGGCCCAAATTTACCAATGTTGTGTGTTCATTCGTGGATAAACTGTTTCTTGATCTTTTCTTTCCTCTTTGCATGCTGGTTTCTCCCACATGGTAAGCCGCTTTCTCTTCAGACAAAGGCTCTGGGACAATACCCATGTTTTGGTTGAAAACTTCAACACATGCACCGCAACTCTCCCTGATGTAGTTGCTGCTTTGGTAAAATTCTTTCCCACATTCATTACAAATATACATATCATTGCTTTCAGCTGCAGAACAGTCTGGGGAAAGGGTCTGACTGCTTGGCTCTGATGCTCCACCGAGAAAAGCATTGTATTCTTCGTTTTGGTTCAGATAGAGAGGTGGTGGTTGATGGTAATCATATTCACTTTTTGCGCAGGTAGAAGAACGCATTGTACCATCCTCCCATTCTTGAAGCCGCTCGTGTGTTTGACTGAGTTCATCGTGAGTCTGTGGAGGCTCAGGGTCCTGGTCCTCCAGACTGGGTCGCCATTCCGTACAGTGCTGTTGCTCAGGGTCAGGCAGAATCTCCTCTTCCTTGATGGATACAGTAGGTGGACGTGTGGGGTCTAGTAAAACAAGTAAGCATACAAACAAAGAAATAATTTTACAACGTTCCGGTCTACATTCGAAGCAAAAACAAACACGTGTCGATATAAGATAATTCTGTATATAAAATTGTTAATAGTCTTGTTTCTTTATACAACGTTATCTCCAAATCAACCGGATAAGTTTTTATAATAACTAAGTTAGTAAGCCAACTGTTGTTTACGTTGATAGTCGATCTCCTTCCTGGAACGCTTTGCCTCCTCCTCGTACTCCACGAATGTTCTTTCAAACATTCCGCATATCTCCTCTGCAACATCAATGAGCCGCTTGTTGACAAACTCTCTTAACATTTGTATTTTAATTTTAGTCATTCTTTCTGCTATCTAGCCTCACCGTCACTGGCGTGGCGAAACAATAGAACTATATTAAACCGGGCTAAAGCAAAGCAACTTCTTCTTCTTCTTTGTGTCTACTTCCGGCGCACTACGCGACTCTGCCGCCAAGCAAAGCAACTACTTTCCGCGCACGCTTTTGACGTCACAAATAATCCACCGGACTGTTTTCAACGTAACACCAACAATGAAAAAAGTTTTGTCTTCCCAGTTTGCGTGCTAATTAGTACCTATGTTTAATGAGTTGCATTGTTATTCACCATTTATGATATGTTTATAATGCCGAGGTATACGCACATGGCAATGCAAAAGGGTGGTAATTGGTTCTTCTAAAGACGAATGCATGCGGTGCAATGCACTTGGAGCAGCATCATGCAACACACAGGTGAGTGGCAAACCCAAGAGATGCCACTGAAGTGCATCTAGCAATGCCAAACAAACGGAATAAAAAATGTATGGTAGCAACTGGCCTAATAAAGGACCATACACAGACCTGTAAATCTAATATAATAGTCATTTCAGAGTCAAGATGCTCCAGTGATGAGGCATCACTTGAGAGAGATTCAGGTCTCCTGGTTGAAGACACTGAGTACAATGCAGATGCTGTTGTAAGTAGTACAACACTAACTCACAAACATCAACCACTATGTGGACAGAAGAAACATTCTACAGCAGTTATCAAGTTTGCACCAATTTTCTTACGGACAACACAGCACATCAGAGGTAAAGGGAGAAGAAATGCTTTGAAAAAGGTAACACTTAAGCAACAATCGGTTACTATTCCATATAGACATGATTCGGAAGTGGTGAAGAGTCCGCATAGGTTTTCATCACCACATGTATTTGCTGAGAGAAAGAGGCCAACTCTCTCCAGCTTGAGGAGAGAGCTGTCCGCATCAGCACAAAAGGGCTGCCTTGAGGAAATCGGAGCATCTAATCCGGCGTTTCCAGTCAGAAGAGTATTTGCTGCTCTGCAAAAGAAATGCAACAAAAGTCTACAAGATTTGGCATCCTCAGGTAAGATTGAGTATCTCTCTGTTAAAGTAATACGCCAACATTATGGGAAATGTGCTTACTGTCTTCTCCAGAGTCAGACAATAAGATGGATACCAATTTCCTCTGTGCGTTCAGTAGAAAGCTATCTGGCTGCAAGATGGCCTAGCTTAGTACAAATTGGAAGCGGATACGGACCAGCTAGACTAGCTGTTGGTAAAAAACACCCCTCTCAGAGTTTTAAGCTAGGCTAGGTGATCCGTATCCGCTTCCATTAATTTGTGCTAAGCTAGACTAGCTTGCAGCCGGATAGCTTTCTACTGAACGCACAGAGGATTTTGTGTTTCTTCTTGTCTGACTCCGGAGAAAACGGTAAGTGCATCTCCCATAATGTTGGCGTGTTCCTTTAATGTCACATCCTATCCATTATACAGTACAGTTAGTTGTACCACTAACTGTTTGACAGTTCATTGTCATATATTATCTCATCCAGCCAACGAGCCTATTCATTTCCTACACATGCAGTTCGGTGGCTTTACTATGGTGCTATGGTTGTAATGCTGCTCAACACAGCATTGTGCCTTTCTTTTCCAAAACAGAGAAAAAACCCAATCCAAACACTCCTTCCTTCCCACAAAAGTCAAAAGGAGAAAAGAGGAAACGCCAAAACGAAAGAGATATCTCTGAAAAGGCACTCAAGCGTCGGCGGTCAAGCCCTACTGCAGAGGAGGCCAGTGTATCAAGTCACTGCTCCCCTTCAGGACAACGTACCCAGGGTCATACTGCCCTCCCAACCGAGGGGCGGCCCGGGAGAAGCAGGCTAAGTCGCACTCGCAAGCTGAAGCAACAGAAGGAGAGTGAACGGCTGGTGAACTGCTGTGAGCTGAAAACACACACAGACTCGGAAAGCGAAAGCCTGCCCCTCATAACCACTGGAAGACATCACAGAGGTGAGGGTTCTCAAACACGGATTGTTTCTTTCGCCTCATCAATGGTTTCTATGTTCTAGCAGCATTCATTTTAACTACAGATTTGATTTTGGGAACCAATATGGGTGGCGAGATTGATTCTGGTGGGTTCCCTCATAACAAGAGGGGGCTCGGGAGGTAGAACAGTCATCTGGTAATCCGGAGGTTCCCTGTTCGATTTCCGCTCCTCCCAGGCAGCGTGTGTCGAAGTGTCCTTGAGCAAGACCACTTAACCCCTAACTGCTCCTGATGAGCAGGTTGGCACCTCCCTTGCATGGTTGCCTCTGCCCTCGGTGTGTGAATGTGTGAGTGAATGGGTAAATGTGAGGAACAAATTGTAAAGCTCTTTGGATAAAAGTGCTATATAAATGCACCATTTACCCTTTTTTTTTTTTTCTGCTCCCATCCCAATTGTGCGCATTTTCCCACTGTTGGCCTAGGGAGGGTGTAGAACTACCACATGCCTCCTCCGATACATGTGGAGTCAGCCAGCCGCTTCTTTTCACCTGACAGCGAGGACTCTCACTGGGGGAATGCATGCGGAGGTTCACGCTATTTCCCCCGAACCCCTCCCTGCTGAACAGGCGCCCCGACCGACCAGTAGGAACCGGTTTACAACGACCAGCACACATACCCTGCCGGCTTCCCACCCGCTAACACTGCCAATTGTGTTAGTAGGGACGACTGACCAAGCCGGAGGTACCGCTGACAGCTGGATTCGATCCCAGAGTCTCTGCGGTGGTAGGCGAGTGCATTCTCCACTGCGCTACCCAGCTGCCCCTCCATTTACCTTTTTTACAAGATAACTACAGTAGCACGTTTAGTAAGTGATTCTGGTGGGTTCCCTCATGACAAGAGAGAACTACAGTATTGATTGATTGAAAACTTTATTAACAGATTGCAGAATGGGTACAATACAGTACGGCTCAATACACACAATTGTTAAGGGGATGCAGTCAGACCAGAGAAAGACTTTCGTCTTGTTTACGTCATCAGGGTCCCCCATTTTCAATTAATCGTAACATTTATGACATGCACGACATACAGATGAATGAATGAATGAATGAATGAAAACTGTAAACGGTACTTTTACATCCAGACATTTATGACATACAAGATATACAAATATGCAGTACTGTTTAAGAGACAGAGTTTCTAAAAGAGAGTATACATTTGAGGGGGAAGAAACTGTACATTGGAGGGGGTTGGGGGGGGGGGGGGGGGGTTGGATGTTTACAGGGGCCAGTTTCGAATTGCAGTCTCCCGTAGGTGTTCTTTGAGAGCGGTTTTGAAGGTGGGTAGGGATTCACATTATTTTACGGCTGTGGGTAGGGCGTTCCACATTGATGTGGCATAATTGCGAAACGTGTTTAGTCCCTTGTTAGAGCCGAATCTGGGTTGAACATGATTTGTTTTGTTGTGGTCGTGGAATTCACTGACCTTTGGGAAGTATTTCGACATGTACATGGGTATAGGGCTGGGCGATATAACGATAACGATAAATATCGCGATATATTTTAATAATCGATATCGAATATCGAAATAAAAAAAATCGAAAAATCTTTTTTTTTTCTTTTTTCTTTTTTTTACCTGCAACAGGGCAGTTTTAAAACCAGAGACAGTGGACAGACTTGTCTTTCTTGCCTGCAACTTAAAGTAATGGCTTTGCTTGTCCAAATGACAATACTGACCAAATTCAGATTTCTTTTTCTCTTGTCCATTTATTTTGTTTGCTTTCTAATTTAAAATACATTTTGAAACCGTCTGTACACAGTAGGCTATGTGTGCTAGCAGAACTAGACTCCAGTCATGAGTCACAGTGCACATTTTGGTTTGTCCACCAAAAAAGCGCCAAAAGATCGAAAATAAACTAGCAGAGCCAGAACTGTTCAACTCCTCTGGAGCCACAGCCAGCAGAGAAGCCGGTTTACTTTAGCTTTTAAACCAGCTGCAGCCTGAGAACTGGAGTGTGAGGGGATGTAACACTAAAGATGGCGGCAATGACAAAGAATTGCTGCAAAATAAACATACACCTGTTGTTAAAAAAAAAAAAAAAAAAAAAATTAATTTTTTTTATACTTATAACAATTCGATAATTATCGATATCGAGAAATAAAATAAAATTATCATATCGTTATCGCCATATGATTTTTTTCCATATCGCCCAGCCCTACATGGGTATCTTAGTGGTGTAGTGTATCTTGTAGACCAGGCCCATTGCAAGTTGCTGTACTCTGTCGTCTACTCTAAGCCATCCTAGGTTGTCAAAATGGGCAGAGGTGAGGTGGGTTTTAGGAGTAAGGTCAAGCAGTAGTCTGACCAGTTTGTTTTGTGATGTTTGTAATCTTGTTTTTAGCGCCTTTGAGGTGCTTTGGTACCATGAGCTGCAAGCATAGTCATAGTACCCTTGAATGAGTGCTTCTGTTAGTCTTCAGGGTATTCTTGTTTACCAGAGAGGAGATCCGGTACAAGAAGTACTGAAGTAGCATGTTTAGTAAGTGCTTATGAGTCAAATCAGCCCGGGTCCTAGAGCAGGTTCAGGACGGCAACTTGGTCTTAAAAGTAGCTTGCACTTGTCGTTCTGGATAAGCATCTGCTATCTGCCTAACATGTAAATAATTTTAATGGGCTCATGCATATCAGAGCATGCTATTTTGTAGTGATGCACCGATGTGAAAATTGTGGCCGATACCGATAACCAATATTAATATTGCTGTTCTGGCCGATACCGATGTCGATATCTCTGTATAGAAAACACTTTATGATAATCAAATAAAGAGCTATTTTCCAAAACTCATTTTGTAAAACTTTTGTAACTTATTTTGAGAAATGACTGATATTTTGAAACTATAAACATGTAAATAAAAAAAATAATTTTATTTATTTTAATTTTTTTTATATCGGCCCTATCTTGATATCGGACCGATACCGATGTGTAAAAAAATTACCATATCGGCCGATATATCGTGCATCACTACTATTTTGTTAGGAAACACAAGGTTTGAGCTCTATGATTGAAGCACCTTACTACAAACTATATTTACCATGTTTGAGTCCCATGCTGAAAAAGTTAACAAACTAGAGTAATAGAGGTTACAATATGCCGTTGTTGTTCTTCTGCATTAGATTCCAATGTTGAGGATAGACTTTGGACAGAAAAGTACAGCCCCCAGCATTCAAGTGAAGTGATTGGCAATTCGACCACAATGAAGAAGCTCCACAGGTTACTTTTACACAAACGTCTCTCACCAACACTGCAGACCTGACATAAGTAAACATGTCTCTCGCCAACATTGCAGACTTGACATAAGTAAACATGTCTCACCAACACTGCAGACTTGACATAAGTAAACATGTCTCTCACCAACATTGCAGACTTGACATAAGTAAACATGTCTCTCACCAACATTGCAGACATGACATAAGTAAACATGTCTCTCACCAACATTGCAGACCTGACATACACTGTAGCACTCAACACTTTGATGAACATTGTTACTCAGCTGATAGAGTTGTGCCTTTCCTGATGGCTTGTTGTACAGAACTTGTAAGTCGCTTTGGATAAAAGCGTCAGCTAAATGACTAAATGTAAATGTAAATAAGTAAACATGTCTCTCACCAACACTGCAGACTTGACATAAGTAAACATGTCTCTCGCCAACATTGCAGACTTGACATAAGTAAACATGTCTCTCACCAACACTGCAGACTTGACATAAGTAAACATGTCTCTCACCAACACTGCAGACTTGACATAAGTAAACATGTCTCTCACCAACATTGCAGACCGGACATAAGTAAACATGTCTCTCACCAACATTGCAGACTTGACATAAGTAAACATGTCTCTCGCCAACATTGTAGACTTGACATAAGTACACTTGTTTCACCAACACTGCAGACTTGACATAAGTAAACATGTCTCTCACCAACACTGCAGACTTAACATAAGTAAACATGTCTCACCAACACTGCAGATCTGACATTAAGTAAACATGTCTCTCACCAACATAAGTAAACATGTCTCTCACCAACATAAGTAAACATGTCTCTCACCAACACTGCAGACTTGACATAAGTAAACATGTCTCTCACCAACACCGCAGACTTGACATAAGTAAACATGTCTCTCACCAACATTGCAGACTTGACATAAGTAAACATGTCTCACCAACACTGCAGACCTGACATAAGTAAACATGTCTCTCACCAACATAAGTAAACATGTCTCTCACCAACATAAGTAAACATGTCTCTCACCAACACTGCAGACTTGACATAAGTAAACATGTCTCTCACCAACACCGCAGACTTGACATAAGTAAACATGTCTCTCACCAACATTGCAGACTTGACATAAGTAACCATGTCTCTCACCAACACTGCAGACCTGACATAAGTAAACATGTCTCACCAACACTGCAGACTTGACATAAGTAAACATGTCTCTCACCAACACTGCAGACCTGACATAAGTAAACATGTCTCTCACCAACATTGCAGACCTGACATAAGTAAACATGTCTCACCAACACTGCAGACCTGACATAAGTAAACATGTCTCACCAACACTGCAGACCTGACATAAAGAGCTTTAAAGATATTTTCTTGTGTCTCGTCTTTGCAATGCAGTTGGTTGAAGAGGTGGAAACTGAGGGCTGACGGCGATGAGAGAAGGAGAGCCTGGGAAAGGAAGCGTGAAGCAGACAGCAGTGGTGTGGTGCTATGTCACTGTCTCGCTCTATACTTCCATGATCTTTGTGTCCTTTACCAACTACCAATGCAATTGTCTGCACTAATGTGTCACTTATTAATATGGGTTAACTTGGTACCTTAAATGGGTTGCTGATATGCATAGTCGTCTCCATCTGCATTGGGGAGTAGGGTTGGGTACCGTTCACAACAGTACCCAACGGTACCTTTTTTCGGTACTTAACTCTCTCTGTAATCCAAACTTCTCAATTTCAACATTATTTATTGTTGTAACACACCTCACAAAATAAATGGCATGATCATGTATTGTTCTTAAATGTTTAAATGTTTAAAAAAATCAACACCTGGCCATCCTCAATAAATATGATCAAACTCCTCTGACCTTGTCTGGTCTTTCCAAAGACCAGATGAGGGATATATTTGTGGAAAAGGCTCCCTCTTGTCTAGTATATTACACTCTTATAAACATGTAAAGGTACCGACATTTTGGTACCGATTGATTCTAGTGTGAATCGGTACTCTGTAGTACCAAGTTCAGTACCCAACCTTATTGGGGAGTTATTGGCCCAGTAGGGCAAGACTAGATTTGCTGAGTTTGATACTTGAGCTAAATATGTTTTCTATGTTTTCAGTTTTTTGACTATGAGCGTTGTGTGCACTGCAGACTCATGGGACCGTGGGGACTTCCAGGGTGAGGCTGGGCTAGAGGGAAAGGAGCAGCTGTGTAACACCATGCTGATCACAGGACCTCCAGGGGTTGGCAAGACTGCCTCTGTGTTCGCCTGTGCCCAAGAGCTGGGTTTCAAGGTCAGTGGTAGTCGGCACCAAGGTTGGTTTAAAAAGAGCCCACACAAGGTGCTGTTGCAGCTACGTCAGTAAAAAGATTACAAGCTTCACACTAATTTCCATGCAGTATGAAATTCACTATTCGTTGCATGTTTCGGAATCTGGGTGCACACTGATGAAGGCTTATGTGAAGTGTTTCTGAATAGATCATCTAAAAATCTACTGAAAGAAGTGGGACACTTTCATCTTTTTCAGGGTTAGTAGACTAAAATAAATATATATTTGTGTCACAACCAGAGGTCTGATGACCAAACAAATGATACCTGGAGCGGGCTGTTGTGAAGCCAGCCCGTCCAGTGCGTGCTTTAAGCACAGGTCCCGGCAGGCAAGAAAGAATACGTTTTCCAAAGTAAATTATATTTATTTCCAATTAGGGGAATGAAACCCACAACACACAATCAGGGAAAAGGGTAGGGGAGAACAAACAGGGTAATAATAATACAAACACAAGTATTCACTGTGTCATAAGACACCAGCCAACCAGCCAGAGCCAACCAGCCAGAGGTTGACATAAGACAATACAGTATATATATATATAGTTCCACTCACAAAGTGGCAAATGGCACAGAGGCCCACAACAATAATATATATATTCTGACACAATGGCTAATCCACACAATAGTGGCAAACAACGGGCAACCTCCACACTCCACTCTGGTCAGTGGCAATGACTCAGTGAGGCGCCCGGATGTGTGTCACCTGCCAGGCTATAACCACCCGTCTACTGAGGCTGACTGCCTGCAGGGCACCTGCAATCAGCACAATCAGTGAGATGGGCGGCATCTGGGAAGGGAGAAAGAAAAAGGAGTAAATACAAAGATGACACACACCACATACAAATAACATAACAAACATTACATACCGTAATTCCTCTAATAGTAACCCCGGCTTGTATTTGTTTCAACTGTAGCTGATACCAGGCTTGTATTAGGAGGAGGCATGTATAAGAGAGAGGCCTATATTTCTAATTTTCAAACGGATCATAATGAATAAATCAACATTTTGTGTCAGTTTGAACCCAGTAAAATGTACTGGGTTCATTTATTGAAACCAAGTACTGTATGAAATACGGTAGTAAACAGTGCAATTACAGGTGGTAAAAAAAAGTAAAATAAAGTAAAATAGTGCAATCACAATACTGGTATAATAATAATAATAATAATAATAATAATAATAATAATAACTTCGTTTTATACAATTCTGAGGTAGGCTTACTCTCTTGGTAAACATTAACACCATACCATTATATGGTATTTACTGCACAGCCAGGCCAGCATATACATGAAACCCGGCTTGTATTAGGAGGCCGGCTTATAATTGCTTAGCTCAACAGCGCACCCGGTCATTAATAGAGACCCGGTTTTTAATTGAATACCGGTTACTATTAGAGGAATTACAGTATACTAACCTGATGTTTACACGGTGTTACAAATACGATAATAATGATAATGACCAACCCACGTACGTCACAATTTGTAAGTAGGGCCAGGAAAAAATATGGTTCAGTAAATTACGTAATTTTGACAACAATGGCAGGTGCTGGACCCCCTGAAACCAGCAGAATCAAGCATAATTGAATGGTCATTAAATTAAATCAAATTGGGACCTTGTGAATTGAATATAATCGGGAAATCAGTGCCGATACCCAGGGCCTATATCCAAGTGGTTGTAAAAGTTGTGTCTCATTTGTTTGTCCAAAAGTACCAGAGTTGCACTATGAATAAGTTCTTTATCCGATTCATAGAATCAGACGTGGTGCAAAAATAACTATTCTGGCCTGGTATATGCAGTGATACCTTAAATGACATCAAATGAGCACATTCACATACATTCCGTAATACCCGTAGATGGAAAATACAATATTTGGAACTTTATTAACTCTTTATTTTATTTATTTATTTATTTATTATGTTTTTGGTAGATATTTTTATTGTTTTTTTCCAGGCAGTCCGGTAGAGAGAGAGAGGAAGTATGGGAGGATAGATGGGGGAAGACATTCGGCAAAGGTTGCTGGGTCCCGGAGTCGAACCCGGGACGGCCGTGTTGCACCGCAGTGCTGTACGTGGTGCGCCACCCTGGCGCCCTATTAACTCTTTATTAACCTTATTTGTTTAGCAAACATTATCAATGTAAAACAAACCTTTTAAAGCCACAAGATACAGTTTAAAAACGATGTACCTGTCTGGTGTTAGTTCTTGTATCAAAACAAATATCATAACACTGTATCATAACACATTCTTATTGGTTGTTTTCGGTGTTTGGGCTACCCATTTGTTCTCGTTTGGATCACTGATTGGGCCTTTAACATCAGTTCTGTTGGATGGTTGTTTTTAAGTCAAAGCTATACAACAATGGAGTTTAAAGGTTGGAATTTAACGATTTTGGTGAATAGTAGCAATACTATACAATAGTCAAGTCAAGTCAAGTACATTTTATTTATATAGCACATTTCCAGGCAGCGGCAGCTGGCACCAAAGTGCTTCACAGGCAGGTTGATAAAAACAAAATAATGTGATGCAAGATATAAGATTAAAAACATAGTAAAGCAATGAAAGTAATAAAAACAAAATAATATGATGCAGGATATAAGATTAAAAACATAGTAAAGCAATGAAAGTAATAAAAACAGGTAGGGCACAGTAAAACAAAGAGGATAGAAGGGCCAGGGGTCTAGTAGTGATTAAGTGGGGGGGAAGGCCAAGGAGAACAGGTAGGTTTTTAAAAGTGATTTAAAAGCCTGCACGGTCTGGGCGGTCCGTACGCTGAGGGGGAGGCTGTTCCACAATCTAGGCGCTGAAGTGGAGAAAGCTCTGTCTCCCCTAGTCTTGAGCCTAGTTCTAGGCACCACCAATAGCAGCTGGTCAGCTGATCTGAGGGATCGGTGGGGGGTGTGGCGGTGCAAGAGCTCAGACAGATAGGGAGGAGCCGTGCCATTTAGTGATTTAAAAACATTTACGGCTAATTTAAAATCGATCCTAAAGTGAACAGGCAGCCAGTGGAGCGAGGCCAAAACTGGGCTGATGTGTTCATGTTTTTTTTGTTTTAAGTATAGTAATAGTTACAGTACTATATTATTTGACATCTCCCATCAGTCCTCATTCACTTTGTGGCTAGTGAGGACTGTATGACACCACTGGTCCAGTCAGGAGATCTACAACCCACAGACCAGCAGGCTAGTCACATGTCCATTCCCTTGCATAATCCATAGCTCTGTTTGACTATTGTTGTCTCTCGTCGTCTTCAAAGGTGTTTGAGGTGAACTGCTCCTCCCAGCGTAATGGCCGCCATGTTCTGACTCAGCTGAAGGAGGCCACCCAGTCACACCTGGTGGAGACCTCGGGAAAGGACCCCCTCAAACCAGCTTACTTCAACAGTTACAATACCGGCAGCTGCTCAGCCTTACCTGGTACCGTGTTTCTTGTTCTAAAAGGCTGTGACCTTGTAATTCACGTAATCATTCACATCCTGCTCATACAATATTTACAATGGCAAGCCTGACCAGGACTACATACCATAACATATAATTTCTTTCATTTCTTTTATGTACAAGATAAGGCAGTCTGTGATAAGCTTCTTCACTGATTTAAACAGAATCATAATAGTTTTGACTTTTCCTTTTCCAGGAAAAACTACTTCTCCAAAAAAGGTTGTTTCTACTTCCAAGAGGAGACGTGGGAAGAAGCCATGCAGCTCGGTGCTCAACAGAAAGACAAGTCCAACCACAGTTACTCTGGCCAAGTTCTTCAAGTGTAAAGCCAAAGCAGATGACATGCCCTGTGGTGGTGTCTCCTCACACAGCCCATCACCACCAGGACCGAGCAGAAGGATGTCAACATCTCTTATTCTGTTTGAAGAGGTAAAACTGGCTTCAGCGTGAAGAAGCAGAGGGCTGATGTGCCATATACTAGGGCGTGTGCGATTAATCAAGTTTCATTTTCAATTAGGATTGAAAAGTCCAAACAGTAGTTTCAACTCCGAAGGCAGGAGGGAAACGTCTTTGGTAACTTGTAGAAGATGACATAAAGGCAGCCTTTGATCGAGAACAAGGGTAAGAAAAGAAAGAAAATGCAGTCGTCGTCATACGATGTTCTCAAATCAATGAGTAATCATGTTTAATAAACGTGATTTCAATATCAATAAAAATAATCGTGATTATGATTTTTGCCATAATCGAGCAGCCCTACCTTATACTTTATGTGTAGCAAAATATTGCAAAAAAACTAAACGATCCAAAGCTCCTCCCTCTTTTCTTGATCCGCCAATCACAAGCGCTGCTTTCTTATTCAATTTTTCGACCTAATGCTGCTTCTCTCAATTCCGTGGTTTCTTTTGGGCTGTAGTGGTGCATACATTCTGTTATGTACAAACTTCCCACCACAGTTGGGACAGCCAAAATCCGACCAATCTTTCACCGTCGACTAAAGACACACTTCTTCAATCAATATCTAAAATTTTTTTATTAAATAAAAACACACTAACTAACCTTCTTACTGTCCTCTACTATCATGCATTCTTCCTAATATACTAATGTGTTTCTACTACTATGCACTGCAGCACTCAAGCTTCAATACTTTGATGAACATTGTTACTCAGCTGAAAGAGTTGTACCCTTCCTGCTGACTTGTCGTACAGAACTTGTATGTGGCTTTGGATAAAAGCGTCAGCTAAATGACTAAATATGATGTAAATGTTATGTTGATTCAGCTGTGTGCTGTCCTCCCCTCAGGTCGATGTCATATTCGATGATGATGTGGGATTCCTCACTGCCATCAAGTCCTTCATGACAAGCACCAAGAGGCCCATCATTCTGACCACTAATGGCAAGTACATTAAACTACATAGCAGTTAAAGACCTTTAAAGACGGCATCAAAGACCGCAGCAGACTACAGAGAGTGGCCCGTTCAGCCGAATGCACAATTGGAGGTGGGCGGTGGGCTTCCCACTCTCCAGGACATTTATAACAAGCGTTGCAGGGCCACGGCTAAGAGAATAACCAAAGACTCTAGTCACCCAAACAACTGCCTCTTTGAACTGCTGTCAGGCAAGAGCTACCGGAGTCTCATGGCCAGTACAGAGAGACTTAGAAGGAGCTTATATCCCCAGGCCATCAGGATGCTCAATGACAATGACACTATGTAACAAGTCAACCCATCATCTACACTCACGGCACACACATCCACATGTACACACTCACTTTAAACAAACACTCACCTTAACACCCACTTTACTCACTTTAACACTAAATTATATTTATCTATTATTAAAGAGATTTGCACTACATTCATACCTCATTTGCACCTTACCCTAAGTTTTGTACCTCATTTCTGCATTGTACCTCACTGTTACCCATTTTACTATATTGAACATTCCTTTACTAACTTTTTACCTACTTCTTAATTACTTTTTTACTAACTTTTTTTTACTGTATGAAGCACACTCAGGGGCTCATACAGAAACAAGCATTTCATCGTAAAGTATTCTGTATTTTATTGTGACAAATAATAAACAAACTTGAACTTGAACATACTTAAATATTGTTAGTGGTGGAGAAATATATGTCTATAAAACATCAGAATAGAACAGACCGGAATCTAATAATCATACGTCTCCTCTTTAGATCCCTCATTCAGAGAGAGATTTGATGGTAACTTGGAAGAGATCATTTTCAAAAGCCCCTCAGCGGTGAGTCAGACATCCCACCACACCCCTGCATCCTTTTACAAAGTATGAGCATTCCCTTACTTTGAGTGCCGCGCTGTTTTCTGGCCCCATCTATTCACTGCCACGCTTTAAAAGATAGGAGTCCGTCACCTTGTTTGTAGAGCTATAACTATATTCTATATTATAGCTATGGATACAATACTATGGTAATTTGACAGTGACTTTCTTCTGGTCAAGATGCAAAAAAGAGATAATTTTTCCATGCATACATTCACGCGTTATACCGTGGTGAATATAAGTATGTTTTTAGATCGGTCTGGGGTAATTCCTGAAATGCTGAGGAATAGCCTTATAAGTGTATTAACTAAAAAACCACCAACGGCATACGTTGTGGACTAACGTTACACTAGGGCTGGGCGATATGACCAAAAACGTTATCGCGATAAAATTATAAAATTATTTTCATATAATTCGATATCGATAATTATCATCGATATAATGTATGTCAAGTTTAATTAACTTCTTATGCTGCTGCGAATGTCTCGAGTCGAGTTGATGTCGTCATCGGTCCGCGCACGTTAGCAGTTAGCCGACAAGCGGAATATCTCATGACAATGTAATAAATATGACACTAAAATACTCTCTTCCGCCACAATATATTGAAACGACGTCCACTGTATACCACACACTACTATGAACGTGGCCTCAGAATTCACGCCGCACACATACTCTGCACGTAAATATATAAAACATCGCAGTGCAAGCTAGTTATCCTAGCCAGCCTGTTGTTCCTAAGCGGTGTATTCCATGACAATGTGCTCAATATGACACTAAAATACTCTCTTCCGCCACAATATATTGAAACGACGTCCACTGTATACCACACACTACTATGAACGTGGCCTCAGAATTCACGCCGCACACATACTCTGCACGTAAATATATAAAACATCGCCGTGCAAGCTAGTTATCCTAGCCAGCCTGTTGTTCCTAAGCGGTGTATTCCATGACAATGTGCTCAATATGACACTAAAATACTCTCTTCCGCCACAATATATTGAAACGACGTCCACTGTATACCACACACTACTATGAGCGTGGCCTCAGAATTCACGCCGCACACATACTCGGCACGTAAATATATAAAACATCGCCGTGCAAGCTAATTAGCCTAGCAAGCCTTGTTGTTGAGTGAGTGCTACCTCTGGGTCTCCTTCCTGGTCTCCTTCGCTCTCGGCCATCTCCTTCACCGATTGGTTGTTAGTGCGTGCTCATATCCAAGCTTGGAAAATCGATATATCGAAACTTTGCGACCACGTTTCATGTTTATTTCGAGGAAATAATTTATCGCGATAGTTATCGTTATCGTTTTATCGCCCAGCCCTACGTTACACACACGTTCGGATCGAGGTGAAGACATGCTTGGATCAACGCAAGATTGATATCATATAGCCCTTACCTTGACTAGGATGTACCCCAAAAAGAATATTCCAATTATCTGATGATGATTGATGTCCATCGTGTCGCCAACATAATCCACTACACATCATGCATCGGAAGCATTTGATTATTCTCAATCCGACCGTTAACCGCTCAGTTTGAGCAACAAAAAAACGATGTGCACACACATCCATTTGAAACTATGTGGTTTGTTTTCTTGGCCGAGCTGCAGCGTGGGGGCGGGTTCTAAACACTCCGGCAAGACAAGCGGTCACCATGATTGCCTCGACGAGTTCATCCGCCCGCCCTTTTCATGTGCAATGCTGGATAACGTCGGACAAACGATCGCAATGAATATTTGGAATGGCGATCAGATAATTGGATTATTCTTCTTGCAGTACATCAGAGACAATGTAAGGACTTTATATTACCAATCTTGCGTTGATCAGATAAATTTTTTCGCGCGATTGCAGCCTGTGTGTGTGTGCGTGCCGTTGGCTGCGATAGACGCGCGGAGGGCCGGTTTTCCCCCGTCCCCTTTTGTGCATGCACGAGGAAACATAATACAGATAATCTAGCGTTGATTTCAGGATGATTCGATAATCAGGCGAAAAATGGCAACGTGATAAGTGGATTTCACTAAAGGGCTGTTTGACGGAGTTTCCTGGGATTACACAGGACCACTCTACAACTATACTCATATTCACCACGGTATAAAACGGAAATGTATAGATGAAAAAATAATCAAGTTTTTTGCACGTTGACCGGAAGAAACCCACTGACAATCGACTGTTATTAGATCCATAGCTATAATATAAAATATAGGTTTAGCTCTACAAACAAGGTGAGCGCTTACATGGGGTTAATGGGTGGCAAGGCCTATGCACTTCCCGGAAGGGGCGTGGCACCCAATGTATTAAAGGGGAACGAACACCCAAATTGTGAAATGCAATTTTTGTGAAATCCAGTTATTTCCATGGCCAAATTAAGTTCAATTGATATTTGTGAACATGAGCTGCTCTCTCTTCCAAAGCCAGAAACCAGACAAGTATGACACAAACTAGTGCCGTCATCAGGTAAAAAGTCTGAAGCTGCTCCATAGACAATGAATGGGCGACTGGTTATGTGGACCCACAGTGAGTCTTTATACACAAATTAGCTTTATTCTATAGTAGTGTTCTCAGTGTCACCTATAACATCTTTCCCAATGTATGGAGCAGCTACAGACTTTATACTTGATGACATCACATGTTTGAGTTTTAGCACTCTAGTTTTTGGATTAAGGAAAGAGTTGTGTTTTCCCAAATATTCTTTGACTGTCTTAGACCACATAAATTGGGTGTAGTTCTCTTTTTAAATGGTGCTTTTCCACGCTTTTACCTTTTTTCAGATGAACGTCTGCAGTTACTTGCGCCTGCTGTGTCTGGCGGAGGACGTGAGGACGGAGCTGGGTGATGTCACCAGTCTGCTGCGTGTGTTCCGCGGGGACGTCCGACGCTGCCTGCTCCAGCTCCAGTTCTGGGCATACAGCGGTGGGGAACGGGCAGCTCCACCTGAGGACCCCACTGGTGTGTAAGAAGCATGAAGTCAACTTCATTATAGAGTAGGACGATGCCATGATGTTCATGGTGCTTCTACCTCGACCGGTTCTCATAAACTTATTTTTGGTTTTCCATTATGGGCCCCGGTGTTATTGAAGGGGAAGAATGTTTGGTTACCCAGCTTCCTCCCCATGGTGAGAGCTGCACTGCGAGCATGCTGGGTCTCCATCAGAACCTACTGAGCTTCCTAAAAGTAAGTACCGGCAGGAATATGTTAATATATCTATACTACTATGCCAGGGGTGGCCAACCAGTCAGAGACTAAGAGCCACAAAAATTACTGTGGTACCACAAAGAGCCACACCATATACCAGCGTTTCTCAACTTTTTTTTCAGTCACGGCACCCTTCATGTGTTTATAGGTCTCACCCTCTGGCCTTTGAAGTTGCTAATGTCTTTTTTATTTGGGCCTCACAGGGTTAAAAGTACCCTGTGAGACCCACGGTTGCAAAATTACAAAATCACTTTTAGCCATTTAAAAAAAGAATGTTTATTTAAAAATGTTTAAATGGGGAACTATTTTACTATTTCTTTCACTATTTGGGCACTTTTACACAATTCCTGTGAGTCTATGGAACACCTAGGTTTTTTTCAAAAAAAAAAAAAATGCATTGTTTTGTATTTCTAATCAAGTACTCAAAAACTGCATTTTTCTACCTCAAGATCTTAAGCCGTTTTGAGGCTGGGCTCCAACCACTGTGTGGCCTGGTGCCAACTGCCACATCAACTGCCACATTATTATGCAGCTGATAAATCTCTGACATCACAGATATGCACATTTTCAGATGACTCAGTTCAGTGAGGGTGAATATTGTGAGAGGAGAATTGGAAGAATGCGCCAATATGAGAATTAGAGACATAGATCCTATTAATATAAGTCCACATAGCTAAGAAACAATGGTAAACACTGAAAAAGGCCATTTATAAGATAGTTCCCCTTTAAGCACATGTATAGTCAACTCAATTGGTCCTGTTGTTCAGCCTCACAATGCTATTTGATAGTAAATGTGTTTATATGTCCCACCCTCTGGCCTCTGAAGTTGCTAATGTCTTTTTAATTTGGGCCTCACAGGGTTAACCTTTTTTTTTTTATCAATTTTTTGTTATTATTACTTGCATGAAACATTAATCACAATCACAATACACAGAACTTCACAGGAAAATAACATAAAACAACAATAATACAGAATATAACAATATATAAATTATAAAGACAAAAAGAAAAGAAAACAGAGTTCAACCTTTTTTAAATTCAAAATTCCAGGGGTACTATCTAATAAATGACCAAATAGCAAAGAACTAGCTAAATAGCTGCCCCCCAATAAAATCCCTAGTTAAATTCAAGACATCACAAAAGACAAGACAGACAAGACATTTCCTCCTCCCCCTCCCACGAGACCGCCGGACTCCCCCGAACAAGCACCCCAACCCCGCTCAGCCGCACACGGCGGTCCTGACCTTCTCAGCTGCTGCGAACCATAGGTCAATCCCAGCCTGCCCCACCCCAATCACCCGCGCCGTGGATATCTCAAGATAAATCACATCCAACAGTGTTAGGGACCAGTTAATCACTGTGAGCTTCTCAGGCTCCTTCCATCTCATAGCTATTAGCTTCTTCGCTGCTGTGACGCCCGCTAGGACAACCCTTTTCAGTTGTACGGACGCGGGTAGTGTTGTTATATCGTTCAGGAGTAGCGTAACAGCTGTGAATGGGATAGTTAAGCCACACAGATCTGAAAGTTTGTCCGCTATTGACCTCCAGAAGCGGGCCACTGGTGGGCAATCCCAATACATATGCATATAAGTGCCAGTGGCCTTTTGAGAGCACAAAGTGCACCGAGAGTCGGTTATCAGTCCCATAGCAAATAGCTTCCTAGGTGTAAGATAGGTCCTATGAATATAATTAAAATTAATTTGCTGGTGATTGGGGTTGCGGGAAGACAATGCCACATTTGCCCAAACATCATCCCAGTCAAACTCGGGGTCCAACTCCGGGATATCCACACGCCAGATTGTATCCAATGATACATTTTTATACGTGGACTGAATTAAGAGCGTATAAAAGTCTGAGACAAACCCTCTGGAGGTCGTCCTGTCCACTATGAGCCTGAGGAAGGGGTGTGGTTGCAAAGCTTGAGCCCACGGCACGCCATGCGCCCTCAGCGCTGACCTTAGTTGAAGGTAAAGAAAGAAGGACTCGCCGGGAAGATCATAAAATTCTCTTAAGTCCTGAAACGCACGGAGGCCGTTCTTATCATAAATATCCTCCAGAGTATGAACCCCCCTCCTTTGCCATTGAGGAATATTAACCGGCTTGTGCCCAACAAGTAATTGCTGGTTATTAAAAATTGGAGAGTCCAGGTGCCATGGGCATTTAACCCCACACGACTTCTGTACATTACGCCACGTCTGGATCACGTGAGTTATGATCGGTCCATACCTCAGTCGGCATTTCGAAATAGGGACAGTGGAGTACACCACATCCTGCAATCTTAGCGGTGAGACCGCCGCCGCTTCTAAGGAGCGCCAAGATACAGCATCTACAGGGTCTAGCCAGCACATCAGAGGTCTCAGTGAAAAGGACCAGAAATAAAGCTTAAAATCAGGGATTGCGAGGCCCCCATCTTATTTCCTACGTTGAGTAGTAGCTCTTTTGATTCTCGGGCGTTTGTTATTCCAGATAAACTTAGATACCATCGATTGTACCTTGCGCCAGTGGTCTATTGGAGGGGGCAGGGGGAGCATTGAGCTAACAAAATTTATCCTAGGCAGGACGTTCATTTTGATTATGGAAGCCTGGGCTTGTAAGGAGTTAGGAAGGGACGACCATCTGTCTAGATCCTGGCATATTTTATCATAAGTACCCATGAAGTTGTACTTAGTAGTTTGACTCAGCGTGGGGAATATCTCTATGCCTAAGTATTTAAAATGTTCCACTATGGGGATATCAGCTGGTAGTCGCACCGCCTTGGCCAGCTCATTAAGAGGTAGGCAGGCTGATTTGTTCCAGTTAATCTTAAAGCCTGACAATTTACCAAAGTCGTCGATTATTCCCAATAATTTTGTGGCCGACCGGGAAGGGTCATCCATAAAAATCAGTAGGTCATCCGCATAGAGAGCAATTTTGTGTGGTGTATTATTGATCATTATGGGGACGATGTCCTCCGATTGCCTAATAAATTGGGCCAATGGTTCGAGGGAAAGCGCGAATAGTCCTGGGCTCAGGACAACCCTGTCTAGAAGATCTGGAGACTGGGAAAAGTGTGGAACAGTTTTTGCCTGTCAGTATCATTGCCGACGGCGAGGCATACAGGACTTTAATCATATGAATAAAATTCTTTCCAAGACCCATAACCTCAAGTACCTTCCACAGGTATGACCATTCTAGTCTGTCAAACGCCTTCATGGCATCCAAAGACAGAACTGTGGACGGAGCTGTATTGTCTTTACTGTTATCGACTACATGCAACAGCCTCCTAAGATTATCTGTAGCCAGGCGCCCCGGGATAAAACCAGTTTGATCGCAGTGTACCAATACCGTCATAAATCTCTGCAGGCGGCGGGCCAGCACCTTGGCAAACACTTTTAGATCGGCCCCGAGAAGACTCAAGGGCCTATAGCTACCACAATCATTGGGATCTTTGTCCTTCTTGAGAAGTAAGGAAATCAACGCCATGTTGACATCTCTTGAGAACTCCCCTTGTTCGATAGCGTAATTGATCATATCGAGCATCAATGGACCCAGTTGGTCCCAGAAAGCTAAATATACCTCGGGTGGAATACCATCCCAGCCTGGTGCCTTACCCCTCTGCATTTCAGCAATCGTCTCCCTTAGTTCCATAAGAGTGATCGTTTTCCCCAGTTCCTTAGCCTCTTCCTCAGAAATGTGGGGTATCTCAAGCCCGCCAATGAACGATTCAAATTTAGAGTCGTCGAGATTAACCTCTGAGCTATATAACTGAGTAAAACTCTTTAAAAGTGTCGTTGATCTTTTTCGAATCAGTAGTGACTGTACCCTGTCTCGTCTTGATCGAGGGGATATCCGAGAAATGATCATTCGAGCGTATTTTCATTGCCAATAGATGGCTAGGCCTGGAGCCGTGAAAGTAGTAATTTTGCCTTGTCCTATGTATCAAGAACTGTTGTTTAAGTATGGAGTTTATTTCTTTCTTGACTATCTTACGTTGTGTGTTTAGTCGTTCACTATAGTTAGTTTGCAAAGATGCGTATAGGTCCGCATATAATGTTTCCAGTCCTTCTAGTTTTTTTGACCGGATTTATGCAAATTGGAGGCGAAAAGTGTGACATGACCCCTGATAAATCCTTTCAATGCGTTCCATAGGACCCTGGGGTCATCGACCGTGCCAACATTGATCTGCAAGAATTCAGCTAGTTTACTCCTGAACTCAGAACAGAAATCATCGTTCTTTAATAAGGTTGAGTTAAAACGCCACCTGGGAGCTCTCATGGAGAGCCTGCCAAAGGTTGCCATAAGGAAAATCCCCTTGTGGTCCGAGAGAGCCAGGGGAACCAATGAGATGTCGAAACTATCAAACATATTAGGGGACGCGAATGCATAGTCTATTCGAGAGAAGGTTTTGTGTCTGGCTGACAGGTGAGAGTAATCCTTGAGGGTGGGATTGGATAAGCGCCATAGGTCTGCGAGCCCCGTGTCCTGGGCCCACATCCTGAGGGCCTTAGAGGACCGTTTTTGGTCGCTTGTTTCAGAGGACCCGGACCTATCCATCTCCGCATCCCAGCACGCATTAAAATCGCCACCCACAATGAGAGCGTATCCAGTAAGTTCCAACATATTCTTCGTGATTGTATTATAGAATGCTGAATCAAATGTGTTAGGGGCATACAATGCTATTATTGCCATCTTCCTATGAGAGAACTCAACTTTTGCTATAGTAATCCTTCCCTCCGTGTCCGACCACACATCCAGGACTTTGATATCAAGGTTGCGTCTTGTAACTATGACGACTCCTTTCGTCTTATCATCGGCTGAGGATGAGGAGATAACGTGATATTGTCGATTTGCTAGCCTTGACACATCACCCACCAATAAATGCGTCTCACTAAGGAGAGCAATGTCAATATTTCTTCTCTTCAATAACCAAAGGACACTGGCACGCTTGTGTGCGGCGTTAAGACCCCCTGCGTTCCAAATTAAAATATTCAATTTAGCCATGGTCGAATTTGTCTAAATGCGTAGAGAACATACCAGTGCAGCCAGGCTGAGTACAGAGGCGCTGATCCAGGCGGGCCCAGACGGTCAATCCCAGGAGTTCAGAGGAGGAACAATTACACACATATAAGACAACAGTACATAAAACACAGAAAAATACCACCCCAGTTACAACCCCCCCTCCTTCTACTCTAAACCCTAACCCACCCGTCCTATTATTAACCCTCCTATACCCACTCTCCAATCCCCTCCCTATGCCCCATCCACTAAGGATGGTCATCTTCCTATCATTTCCCACTGGAATCATGGATCCAATAAGACGCTCTCCACTCCGACCCCCTCTCTAGATAAACCCCTGATTAAACCCCCACTAGTCCAATAAACATAAATTAAAATTAAATTCAATAAAGATATCGGTCGAAAACCACCGTGAGCCTTGGCCCTAACATGAGACAACTATAATGGAAAAAATAGCCATTATTATATAATAACTCAACATCATCCCTGTGGGGGGGGCAGGTGGCGCACGGAGATTACGTTCGTCACCAACACCGGGAGACACTAGGATTCGCCTGTTCGAATCCAGCGATCAGCTTGGCTGTCCTCTCACACTGATACAATTGGCTGTATCAGGGGGTGGGAAAGCTGAAGGGTGGGTCCTGGGCGTTGTGGACAGCGACCCCTACAGTTCGGTCGGGCGCCTGCTCAGCGAGGGTTTGAACTGAGGAGAGATAGTGTGGCCTCCCACACGCTACACTCTCCGGTGAGAACCTGCGCGGCCAGGTTGGCCTGCCCCAGGCTGCACATGCGTCGGAGGAAAGCATGTGACAGTCTCCGGTCTCCCGGACCAACAGTAGGGGAAAGTACGCAACAACCAGGAAGGGTGGGATGGGAGAAAAATCGGGAAAAAGGAGGGGAAGAAAGATTAAAAAAAAAAAAAACATCATCCCTGTAACCATCTACTTCCGAGTCTGCGTATTAATGTCGCAATGTTATAGCATAAATGGATAAAGGAAAATTTAAAACAAAATTAAATTAAAGCATACCAGCAGTCTAAGGCAGGCTCGGATCACAGTTAAATTGCGCAAATAGACGTCATTTAAACAGCGACAATAAGAAGAAAAGGAAAAAAGGGTTATGGTCAAAGTGCACGCATGTAACAGCCCCTCTGGTCAGGCACAAAGGCTGGAATGACAACCTATGTAAGAATAGAATTAAACACCTTCATTAACCCGGGGATAGTAATAAGCTATACCTGACACAACCTGTTATCATATATTGTATATATATATTCAACCGATCTTCTACTACTGGAGCCCAAAGCTCAAAACAGCCTGGATATAAAAATAAAAGCATACAAGAAGTTAGTTAAGGACCCGATCACTGTTGAATTGTGCAAACCGATGTCACTTAAACAGCAACAACAACCAAAATACGTAAACATTAACGGGTCTCGAATGTCTCGGCGCGGGCGATAGACACAGCCTGCTAGCTAGCCCGAGGCTAGCGCGTAAGCTAGTGATGAATCCGGCTAGCACGCTAGAATCTGTTATGTACATTGTCCAGCTAGCTCGCTAGCTTTCATAGAGGCGACACACACGTACGACCATGAGGTCAGCATTAGCAAGTAACAGAAGTCATTGGGATGCCCCGCTAGTTTGGATGGGCAGTGGACAGTTAGCCTGTCTGGGCATGACAACAAGCATTTGTGAGTAGTCCGCCCTATCAATGTATTCAGGCCCACATCGCCAAGTCACTCACCCGACATAGATATCAAGCTACAGTCTCGGCTATCCCCCCAAGATATTCCTCCGCTTTAGCCAACGACCTAAATGAATGCAGATCATCGCCCTTACCCAGCACAGATAATTTCGCGGGAGCGAATAGCGTAGGCCTCAGGCCTAGTTTCCATAGCCTGGCCATGACCACTTTGTATTCGCCTCTCTGTGCTTGAACCTCCGGCGTAAAGTCTTCGAAAATGGCCACTTTGTGATCGCCGAGACTTAGTTTACCCCTTCTGGCACGGGCCGACCGCATGATGAGCTCCCTCTGCTGAAGCCTGTTTAGCTTGACAATGATGGGCCTCGGCTCTTTGTTCACTCCAGGATTGGTCTTGCCCGCTCTGTAGGCCGACTCACATACGGGAGGGCTGGGGAGGACATCTTTCCCCAGTATTTTCTGCAACAAATCCGGCATGGTCTCCGAGAGACGGCCTCCCTCATTGCCCTCCGGTACACCAACAATCCTGATGTTGTAGCGTCTCTCCCGGGACTGCATTTCCACAATTACCGACTGTAGTTTGGCAACTTCAGCCTGCCTAGCCAGCAGGGAGGTCTCCAGACCCGCCAGCCTCTCGCCTCTGTCGTTAGCGTGGCTAGTTCGTTAGCATTAGCCGAGGAGACAGCATGCAGCGACTCCATCTTGTCTCTCAACGGGTCGACCGCCAACCTAATTTCCTCTGACATCTCTCGATGAAGGGTATCAAAAAATTCCGCCTGCACTTTTCTTTGTGTTTCAGCGAAGCGTATCTCAAAGTCTGCATGGAGTTTGGTCATGACCGAGAGAACAACTTCACTTATCTCACTGATACCGGGCGAAGGCGAGGGTAGATCCGGTGGCAGTTTCCTGGCCGGGGTGCTCATGGATCTGGTCTCCACCGACATCGCAGAAAGTTGAAAAAAGTCGACGAAAGTAGTTGAAACTCGACGACTCAACAAGCAGACAAATAACAAATAAAAATAAAATAAAGACTAATGGGGAGAAAAGTATATTTTGCACGATAGAAGGGAGCTCACGTGAAACACGACTCACTCCATGAACGCCTAGCTCCGCCCCCCCACAGGGTTAACCTCTTAAGCCCGAGATATACAGTAAAAGTGTATTTTCAGCATTACGTTTGTTTACCAATTATTTTAACTGTTATTAGTGAAATATAAGATTATAGAAATCTCAGGGCATTGAGTCGGAAACCGGCGCATATTGACAGGAGGAAGTGGCACATCCAAAAGTGAGTGTAGTCTTTTGAAGGAAGAGACTCAGGGCTTTCAAATTTCGAAAAATTACCCTACCCAGCTCACACCAGCCCCTGTCAATCATCTGACTTCTGGATTTACTTTTTTATTTCTCTTATTTTTTGGGATTATCTCCCACAAACCTGAACGTTGTTGCCATAAAACAGAACGCAGTTAGTTTCTCTACCTTTCTGTGAACGTCTTGCAAAAAACGGTGTTGCAATATGATGAAAAATGGTGGAGAAATTTACATTATAAAAAAGATGGCAGAATTCAGTACTGTATCTACAAAACCTTCTGTTTAATCATCTTCCCTTTATTCATTTGCTTAGATTTTTCAGGTCTGGTCAATTTTAGCATGGTTATGGTTATTCACAGTCAAAGATAAACACTCTCCTTTGGTTCATTACAATTTACTCAAGCCTAGTAACAGACACACTATTTCTGACACTGATCCATATATGTCCCTAGATTCAGATACCAAGAACATGCAAATGGACCATTTAAAATGTTTGTAAATGTTTATTCTACGTCCTTATGGAATGAGTGACATAAAAAAAAAAAAAGTAAAAAAAAAAAAATATATTATGGACATTGACGGGCAAAGAGCCGCGGGTTGGCCACCCCTGTACTATGCACTCATGACTGTAGCACTCAGGTTTCAGGTGTGACGAACAATGTTACTGACCCTTAGCTGCCAGAGTTGTACCCTTCCTGCTGACTTGTTGTACAGAGCTTGTAAGTCGCTTTGGATAAAAAGCGTCGGGTAAAGAATGTTAGTTATGTGTAGTGATGCACCGATGTGAAAATTGTGGCCGATAACCGATATTAATATTGCTGTTCTGGCCGATACCGATATTTACAGATGTCGATATCTGTATAGAAAACACTTTTATGATAATCAAATAAAGAGCTATTTTCCAAAAGGCATTTTTTTATTAAATGTTTTTGACTTATTTTCAGAAATGACTGATATTTTGAAACTATTTAAGACAAACGTAAAAAAGAAAAAAAAAAAGATAAATTTCTTTTAATAAGAAATAGTTATATCGGCCCTATCTTGATATCGGACCAATACCGATGTGTAAAAAAATTACCATATCGGCAGCCGATATATCGTGCATCACTAGTTATGTGTATAGTTTTGTTCACAGATGCTTGCATGCTTCCGTTTTTCCCCGCAGTGCCGGTCCTGGACTGAACCGGACATGGATAGATTCATACAGGCCCTGACTGAAAGCTGGAGAAGGGGCGTGTCATTGTTGTACTCCAACCTGGAGCTCCTTCTACCCCTCCCAGGGGGAGCCCCGGAAAACAACCCAGAAGCAGCAGTGACTCTTTCGGGGCTTCAGAGTGTGCCAACACCCCGCACTAACATCCAGCCTCAAATCCAACAACCGGATCAGGTTATTGATCTCACAGCATCGACTGCAAACAACTTGATCAGATGTGTCTCCAGACTCGGCAGAAGGAGACGCGTGCCGTCGGTGTCTGACTCCAGATCCTCCCACAGTGTTGCACTCAAATCACACAGAACCTTGTTGTCATTGAAGAAGACTCATTTGAGAGTGTTGAGTTCAAATGACAAACCTAAGCCTGAACTAAATGTAACCAAGCAGTGTTTAGATGCCTTGACTGACTTCACTGACCTTATGTCACACCTCGATGCCACAATGCCAACTGGAGAGCCGTGTATACATGGCCCGTGCAGATCAGGGGAGTTCGTCTGGACGGGGGCGGGGATCAGCGATGGATTGCTGGATGAGATGAGAGAGTGGGACGATGGGAGTTATGAGCAGGAGAGGTTATTGGAGATCCAGGCTGCCGTCGAGGGCTTGGGGTTTCAGAGATGCTGGAGGAGAGTATCTGAGGTGTGGAGTGAAGCCCAGAGAGGAAAACGGGACCCGGGGGATAAAAAGTGGGATGAATTGGTGGAGAGCCTCAAGCTTCCAATTCCAGCCTATAGAAGGAGCTTCAGCTTTAGTTTGCCTTCATTCTGTGAGCCAAGGTGAGGATTTCCTCCATCATGACTTTGAAATGAGCTCTTGATTTTGCGACTGCAAGAATGTACAAAGTATTTCTCTACAGTGCTGATGGAGATGGAGATCTAATTTTCTAATGGTGAATTTCTGTATGGCTCCTTAATTTTCATTCATTCAGCAGTGTTGAGGCGTCTCAGCAAGAGTCACTAACCTGCTATTGACACTAGAGAAATGTGAAATCTATAAATATTGTTTCACTTCAGACAATTTCCCTTAAAGCTGATGTTTGGATTTATCGCCCTCGTGATTAAAATAGTATAAATAACAGTTTTGGCACTGCAAGATTCAGTTAGTGGAATCAAAACTGGGACAAAAACATGGACCGATATGGAATAAAGACCAACCTGACAACCCAACAGTACTGCTACAAAAACCAATAGGGGAAGTACTGCTCTATACCACAATATTATTATTATAGAAATGAATAGAACTGCTCTGTACCACATTATTATTATAGAAATGAATAGAAGTACTGCTCTGTACCACAATATTATTATTATTATTATTATTATAGAAACTAATAGAACTGGGCCCTATTCCCCGTACCTGGTTCAACTAAGTCGATCAAAAGTCCCATTATCCAGATTCAATTAACCTGATGTTTGAATCCGCACTTTTCCTGTTCCTCGAAGGTGGATTCAGTCTCGTTAATTCGAACCAGACTTGATGCTCAGGATCAGTGCGCGCGGCCGCCTCAGCTGAAAAGACAGCAGGTGTCGATCGCAGAAATCCTGATTTTCTAATGGCATTGATTGATTGATTGATTTAAAACTTTATTAACATATTTCAGAATGGGTACAATACATACGGCTCAATAGCCTCGCAGACAAGTTAAATGCATAATCTAGGCTAATGTTAAATCCCTCATTACCCCAATCAATCAGATTATATTTCTTTAAATGTGCCTGATGGCAGTAGGCTTGATGGAATGAATAATCGAATGAGATCTATTGCTAGGGAAAATAATTAGTTAAACTCTTTCAGAATAAGTAGATACAAACAAGCCCAAAGAGTATCTAATTGATAAGAATTAATAGATGCTTATGAGGATATCTGCACTGTATGCGCTCGGCTTAGGTAACATGTACTTTATATATAAATACAATTTTCAAGGCGCGACCCCCGAAATAACAGAGAGGCTTGGAGCCGGCTATACAGTTTCACTATTAATCAGGTTTTAATCTGTTTCGGACATAATCCATATGCATTGAATTGATTAACCTTTGGTTTATACCAGTGACGCATGTTCATCATCAGATAACAGTGCTTGAACAGATAAATGCATTTGCTCAAATGCATTAATGTGACGTCAACGGCTCATTCAATTGCTCAAATCCGTCAAACAGCGCATCTCATCAGACATTTTAATCCCAGTTACAATATCACAATAACGTGTGAGTGATGATACAATTCAACAATCCTCAGATTCCTCGTAATTCATAATCCACAAAGACCACAATCCACGCATAGACACTTCAATTTTATGCTTGAATGAAACACAATCCGGACGCTCCGTTAAGCAAATCTACAGCAGAGAATATATGAAACTAATCAGAGCCAAACGGCCGATGGGTTTCATTCATTAAAAATATCCCTGCGGGATTCACATTTGCAATGCGCCGTTATTAAAATAACCACATGCAGTGTGTATCGCGACTCCGAGCGCCGTATATGACGTACATTATTTTATTTAGGACAAAGTAAATCTATAGGCTGAATATGATTTTATTATCAGCATTTAGGTCTATTATTTTACATTTCAAAAGCCCCCTCTAGGAAAACGAAGCACAAAAACATAATTTAGAATGGTATAATGCAGATCTACACTGTGGTAATTATTTCAGGAAGCGAGCTGGCACTTCTTTGCGAGGGTGTGGCCATGGTTCATCCAGCTAACTGAACTTAACCCTGCTCCAGAGCAGGTTCAAACTTTCTGATCTGTTACCATGGCGATTTAGAAAATCCGACTACGGGGAACGGAAATGTCTGGCTTAAGTCAAGCTATGCTGAAAATTATCCGGCTAACTCAGTTAGCCAGGTACGGGGAATAGGGCCCTGCTCTGTACCACAATATAATAAAAACCAATAGAATTACTGCTCTGCACTACAATATTATTATAAAAAAGAATAGCACTGCTCTGTACCACAATATTATAAAAACGAATAGAAGTACTGCTCTATACTATATTATTATAATAAAAACTAATAAAAGTACTGCTTTGTACCACAATATTATAAAAACGAATAAAGTACGGCTTTGTACCACAATATTATTATAATAAAAACCAATAAAAGTACTGCTTTGTACCACAATATTATAATAAAAATTAATATTAGTACTGCTCTGTACTACAATATTATTATTATAAAACAAATGGGGGAAGTACTGCTCTGCACCACTTTATTTTTTTATATTAATATTTGTATTTCTTTTTATACACAAAACAAGACAAACACATTACAGTAACCATAACAAGACCTCACAATACCACAATAATAATAACGACATTAGCAAAAAAAATCCTCCCCCACTCCTACCCCAGGACCAACACCCCAACCCTGCTCCGCCGCTAGATTGTGGCCTTTACTCTCTCGGCCGCTGAGACCCAAAGTCCAATGCCGGCCTGTCCAACCCCAGTCACCTGTGCAGTAGAGATTTCCATATAAATTATATCCAACAGTGTCGGAGACCAATTAATCATTGTGAGCCTCTCAGGTTCTTTCCACCTCATGGCTATCAGCATCTTGGCTGCAGTAACGCCCGCCAGAATGATTATTTTCTGTTGTATGGATGCCGGTAGCAGTGATATATCATTTAGGAGCAGTGTCACTGCTGTCAATGGGATTGTCAAGTTACTATGTTTGAAAGTTTAGCTGTCAAGGATTTCCAAAAACAAGCCACTGGTGTGGGCAATCCCAAAACATGTGCATATAAGTGCCAGTGGTCCCCAGAGCGCACAAAGTGCACCGGGAGTCGGCCACCAGTCCCATAGCATACAGCTTCCTAGGTGTGAGATACATCCTATGGATATAATTCAAATGTATTTGTACCACATTATTATTATAAAAATGAATAGGGGATGTACTGCTGTCCCACATTATTATTATAAAAACGAATAGGGGATGTACTGCTGTCTCACATTATTATAAAAACAAATAAGGGATGTACTGTTCTGTCCCACAATATTCCTGTATGTCCTTCCAGTGTGGCCCAGAGGAGGTATGAGCTGAGCAGGACAGTCCTCTGCAGCAAAGTCTTCAGCCTCCAGGGCAACAGACGGGCTATTCATGTTGACTACATGCCTGTCCTTCGTTCCATCTGTCGCTGTGAGGCCCAGCAGCAAGGGAGGACGCCAGGCAGGTGAGCTAATGACCTGGGCTCACTTCACTTCCAACTCATGAAATAGATTTAAAATTATAATATTGTAAAAACTTGTGGCTCGAGAAAGTTGTCATATCCAACCTATTAAGAAATAATAATAAGGAAATCAAACAAATGACTATCTCCATTTCAATTTAACTTAAACCATTTGGAGTGAATTCAGTTGTAAGAGGCTGCTGTACATATTGCAGCTGAGTGGCCAGCCTGACTGAATAGCAGATGACTACTGAAAGTCTAACAATACTATTTTCATTGTTGAACATCTAAATTATTACATAAAATTTGCTTTGTAAAACTTTATTTCTGTATAAGCGAGTTACATATCAACGTATCCTACCTCACTGCATATTTTTCCACTTTTTGTGCCCTGTAGGTTTGTGAATGACCTCAGCAGCCTTCACCTGGGTCTCTCAAAGAAGACTCTTCAGGCCTTGGCAGAAGACTTCCCATAGCAGCCGGGAAGATAGAAACTAAAACTGCACACTACCGTCCTTGCCAACTTCAATATTTATTTTACTGTGAATGTATTTCTGTTAAAACACCTGAGTCACTTGAAGGGAGGAACCAACCATTTGTACTTAAGGTACATGCATTTAAAATGTACAACAGTCGGGATGTGAAATCCCATTGTACATGTGTGAAGTGTAATCATGAAGAGTAAATTAAAATCCATATTTTTATAACCTTTTATTGCGTTTGTGAAAATAAGAGGTATTTCCGATTTCAAGGGATAGAGGTTCACATACAGATATGGTGAAAGAAACTTTCCTGTTAAAGTTTGAGCCGTTAACCACAGATCTACACAGGACACCAGATAAGGAGATCCTCCTCACCCCTGAAGCAGAATGGGCCGAACACGAGAGCAAACACACCAAGCACAGGGTTTCTGAGTGTATTCTGGAGTCACTGCAAGTGAATCTCCCAGTGTATTAAACACACCAAGCACAGGGTTTCTGAGTGTATTCTGGAGTCACTGCAAGTGAATCTCCCAGTGTATTAAACACACCAAGCACAGGGTTTCTGAGTGTATTCTGGAGTCACTGCAAGTGAATCTCCCGGTGTATTAAACACACCAAGCACAGGGTTCCGAGTGTATTCTGTCACTGCAAGTGAATCTCCCAGTGTATTTCTATAGAGTCCGCATCAGACACACTGAGAAAATAGCCGCAACATATGAAGTTCCGAGCCGGACACATCCGATGTGGACAACGGCACCCATGGTTGCTGAAGTGACACCAGCCAACTAGTCCTTCCAGACTGGGGTCCAAATTCCTTGAGTTCATCCCTGCATGATTGTGATAGTAACGGTGTCTCTTGTAGGGCAGTAGCCTATGGTGATGGGCATGTGACTGTTTGTGTGCAGGTTGGTGGAAGGTGTGTGTGTGTGTGTGTGAACATATGTATTGGGACTGATATATACCTAGTTACTAAACTAAGGGGAGAGACGTATGTGTATATATATACCATTTAGATTTGTCTGATGCGTTTGTGGTCAAATATATATATATTTTTAATAAAAAGCTGTGAAGAAAAGATGTCTATTGTGTGTTATAAATAGAACCCCTTAGTTCAGAGTCCTCAGGACAGTTTGAGAGTGATTTGCTTTCCAGGATCCACACCGCTTATTTACATTAAACAATATACAATCATCTACCCACAAACACCTATATTTTTCTTTTATCCATTTCCCACCAAGTACTTAGTGCTGATCAAATATTAGGTGTATTGAGTTTAGCAGCCAGAGGAGACTGTTTGGAGAGAGAAGACTAAGAGCAAGGACAAGGTGGGGAGAAGCTTCTTGGAAGCTTTGTGGGACTGGCTTAACGGAGTGACCTGGTGGTTCTGTTGACTTTTTAGGCGTATACTGTGTTCTCACCATGTATATATTTATGTACATATGTTTTTTTTTTTTTATCCACTTTTTCTCCCATTTTTCTATATTTTCTCCCATCCCAATTTCGTATCATCCAATTCAACCCTCCCCTGTCACGAACGCTGTTTCTTGCCTCCCACAAGCCGGCTGCAATGTGGACTAAGTCATACATAGCACAAGTCCCCTCCGGTACTTGAGGTAACAGCAGTCGCATCTTTTCACCTGCGCAGCTCGATCTCTCAGTGGCGATGAGTAACGCGTGGGAGGCTCACGCTGCCCCCGACACTTCCTGATTCTACTGCGCAGGCGCACCAACCGACCTGTAGGAGTCGCTGTCCACAACGCCCAATCCCCACCCATCAGTTTCCCACCCCCTAATACGGCCAATGTGTATTAGTACAGACGACCAGCTAAACTGAAATCAAATGTGGAGCGCTGGGCTCGAACAGGCAAGCCCAGCGTCTCCAGATTTCGTGGCGAGCGCCTAGCCCACTACGCCACATAGCCGCCCTATATTTATGTACATATATGTACTCTCATCATGGCCTTAGTTACATGTCATCCACTCATCTTTCCTTTCACTCTCCACTGTATACCATCGTATAAAGCAGAAGTAAAAGTAATCTTAAAAGAAGTCTCCGGGCTGCAACCGGTACTCGTGTGGTTCACGGTGGTGTGAACGCCCAGAGGGGCATCACTTGATGGAAGACAGCAGCTCATTTATGAGCTGCGGACAAGCAGCTCATAAAATGCCACAGCCTGTAGCAGCGCATCACAGAGTTCATCCCCATCTCTGCCTTTTCCAATCTGGAAAGCGTTCCTGTACTTGACCAGCAGATCCTGGGAGAAGTGGACCCGGGGCAGCTTCTGCGTCATGGACTCTGTCATCAGCTGACGCACCATCTGGGCCCCGCTGGTTCGACAGTCGCCCACTATCAGGTCAAAGTGGCGTCCAACGGACTGGCGCATTATGTTCAGCACCCTGGTGGAGGAATGAGTTGAGAGGACTTTTATTATTTATTGAGGCGCACTCCATCGAATGAGATCAAAGAAAATCTATAAACAATTATAAATATAATGTGACCTAAAAACAACACAGTCTCATCAGAAAACGTAAATAAAGTACTAATCTCGACCACAGGGGAAAATGTACATAATGTACGTTATGTTATAGCCATATGGAATATATTTATATTTCTTATTGGCAAAAGTGAAGGAAAAAAAACTGCAATACTATGATGGTTCGTTTTAACACTAAGATAGAAAGTTAGGTTAAGGTAACAGTGTGGTTATGGTTAGTTTATGGTAACTGTGGTTAGGTTAAGGTAACAGGGTGGTTAAGGTCATGGTTAGTTTAAGGTAACAGTGTGGTTAAGATTTGAGTTAGGTTTTCTTTACCTTTTTCCTGTGGTTCATAAATATTTTAATTACAAAGTGGATGGTATGAAATCTTTGCGTGCATGTTTTGAAAAGGTTTCACACCATTTCAGAGCCATTTAAGATTGTGAACATACATATTGCAAAATGAGGACCCTGTGCTTTTCGCTTCCTGTCTCACCTGGGAGGGGTGTTTAACTCCGACTGAGAGGACCTGGGCTCCAGCAGAGCGAACAGCATGGCCTCCACGGTCCGCAGGTGTGCCATGATGGGGAACAGAGAGGGGTTCAGCAGCGAGAGGGAGGACTTCTCCACTATGTAGAAGTCTGCTGAGGGGAGGAGGGATACCACTGAGGAGATCTGGAGGAGGAAAATGTCACCATGCCATGGGACAAACTTTTAGTATGAGTGTTTATACAACGGCATGCAAATTTCTCGATTCTGATTGGCCATTAACACGTCTTTATTGGCAACAATCCACGCTGCTGGCCCAGGACCCGCCCACAACCGACCCACATCACATCACTCCGCCGGATCACAAGAAGGTGGCCAATAATCTTTACAAATGGATATGTTAATGGCGACTAAACGACTAAATATCAAGCGATTCTGTCACAGCGAATGTCTTAGTCGTTTAAACAATGTTGGATGATGTAATTGATGGGTCTTGAATCATTCTGTAACAAAAGAAAAATCGCGGATTGATTGATGGATTAATTTGTGATTTTTTTTTCAATTTCTTTTTCCTTTCGACTGTCAGCGCTCGCTCTAGTCTCCACCCACCCCCCCCCCCCCCCCCCACACACATACACACACACACACACACACACACACGCACACACACGCACGCACACACTCTGCCTGCAACGCGGGGGATAGTCAGAGAGCTGGGTGCTGCGCTGTTCTAAGTGAGCATGGCCTATTGAGTTGATTGATTGATTGATTGCTAATTTTATTACTGTACGCTTGGTTTCCAACTGGTTAAGTTTAGGCCCTCTACAGTAGGTTTAAAAAAATAAATAAAAGAATAGGGCGAAGAAAACGTTTTTTTCCTATAGGGCAAAGAAGACTTTTTAATTTGTTTTACCTACTTTATATAGAAGCATCTAAGAATGAAGTTCTATGGAAAGTAGGTCTGCATTCCCTTAACAATTGTGTGTATTGAGCCGTACTGTATTGTACCCATTCTGCATCTGGTAATAAAATTTTCAATCAATCATTCCAATAATACACAGTTGGATGTGTTAGTTGGTTGGATGCACTTCAAGCTGCTTCCACATGAGGCAACTTCTCTCAATCATTCCAATAATACACAGTTGGATGTGTTAGTTTGGTTGGATGCACTTCAAGCTGCTTCCACATGGAGGCAACTTGTCTTTTTTGTAGTTGTGGGAACTACTTTTTCTGGCGGATGGTTTTTTCAATAAATCTTCGATTAATGTGTGTTTATTGTATAGAAATAAGGTTGGATGAATCTGGCAGTTGTATAAAAGCTTTACATCACTTGCAGTCGTGATTTGTGACCAATAAACCATGCCTAGGGGGGTCTAACGACCACCCCTAGGCATGGTTTATTGGTCACAAACCACTCCTGCGCGTGATGTAATGCTTAAATATGGGTCAATGTCGGACTCTTTAAAAGTGCTGGAAGTGGTATTTTCTTGTTAAAATAAGTGGTCTACATGTTAAAATAATATCTACATTCCGACAGCCATCACTGATGTAAGTAAGTAAAACCTATTTTGTATAGCGCCCTTCTCAGCACGAGTGCTTCATAGCATTTTTTAAAACATCAGTGGAAAATACAACAAATAATACATGTGGGGGAAAAAAACATAAAAAATTTGCTAAAACACTAGAACAGACACCAAAAAACTAAAACAAAAAACAAGAACAAAACAGACATGAACAGAGAGAAAACGGCTATGGGTGTTTAAAAGGCCTGTCTGTAGAAGTGGGTTTTTAGCTGCCTTTTAAAGGTGAGCTCTGAGAGAGCTAAAGGGAGGGTGTTCCAGAGCCTTGGGGCAGTCACTGCAAAGGCTCTGTCCCCTTTTGTCTTCAGTCTGGTCCTGTGCATCACCAGGAGCTACTGATGGGAAGACCGCAGTGACCGGCTGGAGGAGAGTGGGTGAATGAGCTCATTAATGTAGGGGGGGGGGTTGCCCATGGAGGGCTCTGTAGGCGAACACCAGGACCTTGAAATTGATCCTGGTTTGCAGGGAAGCAAGGATGGGGGTGATGTGGCAAGATTTTTTTTACCTCGTGAGTAGCCTGGCGGTAGCGTTTTGGACCAACTGAAGTTGATCGATGGATTTTTTTATTTAGGCAGATGAAAAGTGAATTACAAAAAAAATGCAGTAAACGGAAAATACATTTTCTGGTATCCCTTCCCAATTTATCCAATCAGGAGAGAGGACTCCACACTGGAAAAATGGTCTGACAAAAATAAGAAATAAAAACAAATATGTGCTTGAAACAAATTTGGCTTGGCAAGATTTGTTGAAATTAGTAAAAATATCTAGGGTCCTCTCTCCCGATTGGATAAAATGGGAAGGGATACCAGAAAATGTATTTCCTGTTTACTGCAGAGCGGAGACCCATGTTACTGACCAAACACTCAGTGATGGCTGTTGGAATGTAGAGCTAACACATATTTTAACAAAAGAATACCACTTACAGCACCTTTAATTACTAAACACTGCACAGATTCTGGTGCAGTGTGCTACTAATATATATACCATGTATACCATTATTATTATCATTGATATAATATACAGCCATTCCACCATTATTTCTCTTTTTTTCCCTGCCTGTATCTCCCCTCCCTGTGCTACTATGACACCTGCATTCCCCAAGGGGATTAATAAAGGAACACTTTATTACCAACTTTGTTAACTTGAGTCCCCCATTTAATTAAATCAAATGCTCAGGGATACAAAAGGGTTGTAGAGGGTTAAAAAATGGGGCGGGGGGGCAAACGCTCTTCTAATTAAACAGTTGAAAAGCACAAATGGCTATTCTAATATTTGTATAATTTGTTACAGTATATAGTACTTATTACTCACATCAGTCAGGTAGGCTGACGCCAAGTATGTCCCTGTCAGGAAATTCGGACATTCCTGCTGTTGCCAGTCTAACACGGTCATCCCACGGTCCACGTGTGCCCAGGCTATTTGATTAATCCCACATACCACAGACACTATGGAACTGGCTTTCTGAAAAAAAAGGAATCATGATGAATACAGTGTGATAGGAATACAACATAAATGCCATCATGATGCATACAGTGTGATAGGAATACAACATGAATGCCATAATGATGAATACAGTGTGATAGGAAGTTGGAACACAACATGAATGCTATCATGATGAATACAGTGTGATAGGAACACAACATGAATGCTATCATGATGAATACAGTGTGATAGGAATACAAGATGAATGCCATCATGAGGAATACAGTGTGATAAGAACACAACATGATGAATACAGTGTGATAGGAAGTTAGGAACACAACATGAACACTATCATGATGAATACAGTGTGATAGGAATACAACATGAACGCTATCATGATGAATACAATGTGATATTGACTGAGACAACATGAACGCTATCATGATGAATACAATGTGATTATAGGAAGGAATACAACATGAACGCTATCAGGATGCATACAATGCAATAAGGATACAACATGAACACAGACAATTGAAATGAGAGATTTGAGGGAGGCGGCGGGCTAAGACACTGGAACCTCTGATCGCAAGATGAGAGTGTGTGTCCGTGTGTGAACACAAAGCCTAGTTTTACACATGCAAACAGTCTTGTATTACTTTACTTGTGAGGACCTTCTATTGACTAGGGCTATAAGCTATATTCACTATAAATCCTACCCCTCACTACATACCTTAACTGAACTGACCTTTAACCCCAAATTAGCCCCTTTTTAAAATAAAGACTACTTCCCTTCATGTGTCCAGAACTCAAGTGGTCCTCACGAACACAGAGCTAGCCTATATAACCTGTAGCATAGTAATGCTATGGTTCTCAATGTGGCCCAAGCGTTCTTGATGGAGTTCCAGAAAAAAAAACACACAGATGCAGGCATACTCACGTCCAACCACGACCTGTCCACCTCTGGCCTAATGAACTTAGCCAACTGGGTTTTGACCTTCTTCTTCTCTTTCTTCGGTGGGTTGAGGATGGAGTCGAAGACTACGACGGCGCTTTTGTGTTTTAGCAGGGGCACATTGATCACACTTTCCAGTGTTTTAAATGGTCCGTTCCTAGTTCTGTAATCTACAATGTTGACACACTTGCGACCTCGGAGGAGCTTGACACCTGCTAGTTCCGACTCTGTGGCGTTATTGAGGAGCTGAAGGATGAAAGCTCGCTGTTCGGACGTGTAGGAGTCATCGAGGGCCCCGACATCATCCTTGCAGGGCGATGAAGAGTAAAGGCTGCCGTTCAGAGTCTCGAACCCAGCCACGGGGATCTGACACCCCCTCCAGCAACATGTGCACTGAAGATACCGGGGTTCCAGCTCGGGCAGGCAGCCCTGGGGGCGTTGGAATAACCCAGACTGACCCGCATAATGTCCTACAAGAAGAATACCACAAGGGAATGAGATTATCATGTGAACATAAACTTGAATGCCATTAATTATTATGGCTAACGAAATGGTTTAACGTTAAACTGGCTTACGCCTTAGCTTTCAGTTCAGGGGGGGTACATAGAAAACATTCTCCAAATAATACCTCTCTGGGCGACTGATGATATAAATCGCCTGACAACCCACATCATTGTTAAGAGAAGTGTTAGTAATTCATTCTTCAGTTGTTATGTAACCTCGTTCCCAGCTTTATCTCGAGAGATGCAGGTTGTCCTTTAGTTGTTGTCCGTCAGTTCAACAGACCGAGGTTGTAAGAAAGCTCATGTGTTAATGGTTCCGGACTCGTTCGTCCGTAGGTGACGTCACGTTTCACCTTGTCACTTACTTACAACATTGAAATGAACTGTCAAAACTACGAATAGTTTGCAATGGTGGTATACCTCTTGGTTGATCAGCCACTGTTTAAGGGCAAACTATTTAAGAACCAAGTGGGCCGCTGTGAAAGCTCTATCTATCTTAAATTCCATGTATGTACATAATAACAAAGTACTTTTAATAGCAAAGCAACATTTCTTTTTAATAAAGAGGTGCCAAGATACATTCTAAAACGAAGCATTTTTTTAAAAATAATAATTCTTATTATTCTGCATTTTCGCCTTGTGCTATATTAAATAAAGTTGCATTTGATTATCCTTACTTAGCATTAAAATAGCATATTCAGTGAGCCATCTACCATTATTATTTTATTGTCATAATGCCAATAAATAGGCTATAGCCTTACATGGATGTTTTTCTTCTTTAGCGGGTCAGTCTGCACAATAGCTTTTTTTTCTGTAACATGAGTATATCAACCTATTAATAAAGTATGAAATGGTGACGCCTGTTTCACTTCCTTTCTCTGTTATTTCTAGACCTATGTGATTGTGTACAGAACAATAAACTTCTTAGTGCCGTGCAGCCAAGAGGAAACTAGCACTGCGCACCTCTGGCTAAGCAGAACAATATGCTGCTTTTCACGTATGTCCTCCATGATGCAGACTACAGAATAAACATGGATTTAATACTTTTGAGCTGTTTTGTTGGGACTTTTATTTGACAGAGGCAGGCGAACTTCACTTATGGCAATTCTGGAGAGAAATAAGAAAATTCTGCTTGGTTTGGCGAAACAGCCAGGCAACAACTTGTGTGCTGATTGTGGAGCTCCTGGTGGGTAGGCTATAGCTGTCAAGGAATCGTCAATGCGTGAAATAATCAAATCACATTAATCTTTTGATGTAAAGATTGTTTGAAGGCTAATTAGTAATTTCATTTTTAAACATTTGAGATTTGAAATGTGAAGTTGGTTCTGAATGGTGGAATCATTTCCCCCATATGCTGTTACCTCAGGGTAGTGTAAGTGAACTTTATATTCTAATATACATTTGAATTAAGAAGAGCCCAGCAGGGCATATGAGTTTAGAACTATTTCCAAAACAATACTTTAGAGCTGTGTCCTGTGTCACGTTTTCTACATATCATGAGGGGAAGTTATACTATTTCATTCAGTCAGTGACTTCAGTGTACTGTATATGTTCCTCCTTTCCAGTAAATCATCTATAATTTATCAGAACCTCTGACAACTTGACAAGCACTGTGGAAAATTGTTTGTGACACTCAAAGTCCAATAGGTCAATTTATGTTAGCCTTACTGAAAACTAAACTGCAAACAGAAACTAAAATGGTTTTCTGCAGTATTGTGTGCAGATAGAGAAACAAATTCACTTTTTAATTAGTCTCTGCTGTCAGATATGGCTAATATAACAGGAAATGTAAAAAAAAAAAAAAACACACAAGCCACTAAATATTGGTCAATTTAGGCTGTGGATGGTAAGTTTGTCTACTGTAACTAACCGTCATCTGAAGACTATCTTCTATTCTGAATATACATTTGGCTGGGAAAATTGTTTATTTTCTGCCCTGTGTGTCTAAATAAATAGTGTCTGATAACAAATTAAATATTTGACTGACTTTTGTTCACAGAGCCTGACTGGGCCTCATACACCCTTGGTATCTTTGTCTGCCTTCACTGTTCGGGGACACATCGCGATTTACCAGCAGTCAGCAGAGTTAAGTCCATACGTCTTGACAACTGGGAAGATTCACTGGTGGAGGTACAGTGTATATTCACCTTGTTTATGTAGGCCATACATATCCTGTTGTATTCAGTGCATCAGTGCAAAGCAAATTCCTTGTAGGCCTATGTGAAAAGTATACTTGGCAATAAAGACCTTTCTGATTCTGATTCTGATTCTGACATGTACTGTAGTTCAATTACTAGTTTAAAATAAAACTACAATTTTCAGTTGTTGGGTGATGGTTTAACTTTAAAATCTCAGTAGCTTTTTCTTTTCTACTTTGGGTCATATAGTTTAGGTAGACCTACTACATATTTCCCTAAAGGTTTTGTGACAACTGCTCCCTGTCCTCTCCTTAACCCTGTAAGGAACACGACAATATTAGGGGAAATGCACTTATCGTCTTTTCCAGAGAAGATAGATACCAATTTCCTGTGTTCAGTACCCTGCTAGAAAAGGCTTGTTTTTCTAGCAGGGATAGAAAGCAACCCGGCTGCAAGCTAGCCTAGCTTAGCACAAATGATTGGAAGTGGGTACGGATCAGCTAGCCTTGCTGTTGGCCAAAAACACCTTTCTCTGAGTTTTAAGCTAGGCTAGTGGTAGCAGCCGGATATAGTTTTCTACTGAACGCACAGAGAGGAAATTAGTATCTATCTTCTTGTCTGACTCTGGAGAAGATGATAAGTGAATTTACCATAATGTTGGTGTGTTGCTTTAAAACACACCCTGGGTATGTCTGAGTGAGGTTTTGCCTGACTAAATCAAACACACCCATACTTTACTCTGTGAATGAATGAATGAATGAATGAATGAATGAATGAATGAATGAATGAATGAATGAATGAAAACTTTATTTAACAGATTGCAGAATGGGTACAATACAGTACGGCTCAATACACACAATTGTTAAGGGGATGCAGACCAGAGAAAGACGTTTGTCTTGTTTACATCAGGGTCCCCCATTTTCAATTCATATTGACATTTATGACATACACAACATACAGGTATTTAGTACTTATACATTTGTGACATAAACGGTATTCAAATATACAGTACTGTTACCCATAGATCCTGACAGAGTATATACATATGATGGGGAGGGGACTGTACATTAGGAGGGGGTGGGTGGGTGGGAGAGAAATATACATACGGTGGGGAGGAGACTGTACATTTGGAGGGGGTGGGTGGGTGGGAGAGAAATATACATACGGCGGGGAGAGAATATATACATGCGGTGGGCAGGAGACTGTCTATTAGGAGGGGGTGGGGGGTTTGGGCATTTACGGTGGCCAGTTTCGAATTGCAGCCTCCCGTAGGTGCTCTTTAAGAGCGGTTTTGAATGTGGGTAGGGATTCACATTCCTTTACAGCTTTGGGTAGGGCGTTCCACATTGATGTGGCATAATTGTGAAACGTGTTTAGTCCCTTGTTTGAGCCAAATCTGGGTTTAACATGATTTGTTGAGCTTCCTCTGGTGTTGTGGTCGTGGTATTCACTGACCTTTGGGAAGTATTTTGACATGTACATGGGTACCTTAGTCGTATAGTGTATCTTGTAGACCAGGCCCATTGCAAGTTGCTGTACTCTGTTGTCTACTCTAAGCCATCCTAGGTTGTCAAAGTGGGCAGGGGTGAGGTGGGTTCTACGGGTAAGGTCAAGTAGTAGTCTGACCAGTTTGTTTTGTGATGTTTGTAATCTTGTTTTTAGCGCCTTTGAGGTGCTTTGGTACCATGAGGTGCAAGCATAGTCGTAGTACCCTTGAATGAGTGCTCCTGCCAGAGTCTTCAGGGTATTCTTGTTTACCAGAGAGGAGATCCGGTACAAGAATCGAGTTAGTTGGTTGACTTTTTTTATTACATTGGATGCCATTTTGTCACAGGAAAGATTTGCCTTTAGGTATAGGTAATTTCATCTTTCCTTGTGACAATATTGTCACCCACTGTAACTGAGAAGCCGTCGGTCTTGCTGAGTTTGTTATTTGAACCGAAGAGAATGGACTCTGTTTTGCCCATGTGTAATGATAGTTTGTTATCAGCGAGCCATATGCAGATTTTGCCTAGTTCCGAGCTGAGGGTTTTTTCAACCTGCAACTTGTTCTTGTCAGAGACCAGCAGGGCTGAGTCGTCCGCAAACAAGAACAAGTTGTCATGTCATGTCATTTGCATAAATTAGGAACAGTAGCAGTCCTAGTATGCTTCCTTGTGGAACACCACAGCTCACTGTGAGGGGGGGGGGGGGGGGTAGAGTACCGTTTACCTCCACCATCTGTTCTCTCCCCTCCAGGTAGGATTGCATCCAGCTCACTGATAGACTATCAAAACCAATTGCTTTTAGCTTGTCAATCAGAATGGAGTGATTGACAGTGTCGAAGGCCTTTTGTAGGTCCAGCATGACCATGCCGCAGTATTTGCCCGCGTCCACCTCTTGTTTGATGTGGTCGTTCAAATAGAGAAGGCATGTGTCAGTGGAGTGGGACGTTCTGAAGCCAGATTGGAATTCGTAGATTCGATTTTTTCCCGCCAGGTACTTTTCGACCTGTTCGTAGACTATTTTCTCCATGACTTTCGAGATGGAGGTAAGAATAGAAACAGGGCGGTAGTTGCCTGGGTCTAATTTGCTGCCCTTTTTGTGCAGAGGGGTCACTCTCGCAATTTTGAAGTCCTTGGGGACGTGTCCCTGTTTTATGGAGAGGTTTATTATGTGTGTGATGACTGGGGTGATGGCGGCTGCTGAGTCTCTGAGGAATTTGGAGGGGATGTTGTCATGGCCAGTGGCCTTGTTAGGTTGGAGGGCGCTCAATTTTTTGAGTACCTCATCGGTTGTTACCATTTCTAGTTTGAAGTCGTCTTTGCGGACCCCTAGGTTTTTGTAGTATGCTACTATGTGTTCTACCCCATAATGCCCTGAGTGGGAGGGTAGTTTGTTTACCAGTGTTGTGGCTATGTTTGTGAAGAAGGTGTTTAAGTAATTGGCTACATTGTGTTAGTTCAGTTGTTGCTCCATATAACTAACTATACAATATTTCAGACTCAGATTGTGAAAATCTTTCGCCATGTAGTTTGGATGTAGTTGAACTACTTATTCAAAGCAATTTTGGTTTGACAACCTACATTTTTTGAGAGTAGTTAAGATTTAGTCAACTACTTTTCATTGTGAAGTAGTTAGTAGTTTGGTCAAATACAGTTTTAGATTTGTTTCCCCAACACTAGTGCCTCCATCCACGGTCATTCATGGTGTGTGAACGCTGTGGGATCAAAGTTGAGGTGTAGCCAGAGATTTTGAGCCTATTAAAGTGGCCCAGGTCCCCGATACCCCAAGACCAGACATGACATTTAGACCAAAATATTTGGTCTAAAACGAGGTAATTTGGTGCGGCTGGGTAGCGCAGTGGACTAAGCACTTACCTACCACCGGAGAGACTCTGGGATCTAATCCAGCTGTCAGCGGTACCTCCGGCTTGGTCAGTTGTCCCTACTAACACAATTGGTGCAGTGTTAGCGGGTGGGAAGACGGTGGGGTACTGTATGTGCCCTGGTTGTTGTAAACTGTGACTCCTACTGGTCGGTCGGGGCGCCTGTTCAGCAGGGAGGGGATCTGAAATAAAAGAAGAAGCGGCTGGCGACTCCACATGTATCGGAGGAGGCATGTGGTAGTTCTACACCCTCCCCAGGCCGACTAAATTGGGATGGGTGAAAAATACAGAAAGCCCCCCCCCAAAAAAGGTAAGTCTGTGGTATGTATAGTGTTGTTGTGAAATTCAAATATACACAGCATTATCTCTTGGTTTGCAGTTCATGAAGGAGAGGGGGAATTCTGCCGTCAAAGCCATTTATGAAAAGTGTATACCTGCCTTCTTCTACCAGCCACAACAAAAGGACTGTGTGTGAGTGTCACTTTATAAACTCATTTCATTCATCATGTCAGCTGAGTGGAAGTGAAAACTGATGAAACTGATGAAACAAATAAGCTATTGATAGTCTGAGAGTGGAGAGGAACAAACCCACAAGGTTGGATTTCATGATTGGGTAAACCTTGTAGGGTAGAAAACTGTTTTAGTTATTATTCACCTATGAGTCTATCCATTCACAGTTGTTAATTAAGGCTTGTAGTTATTGTTATCATTAGTACAGTGCCTATGGCTTGTCCATAACAAGATATGACAAATAAACAATGAGTGTTTTGCTTTGCTTTTTTACTAGTGTTCTTAAGGATCAGTGGATCCGCTCTAAGTATGAGAGAAGAGAATTCACAGGAGAGAAGAACTACCTTCAGCAAGATTATAGCACAGGTAATTAGCCTACCAATATTCTGACACAAACATTTCTTTTGATCAGCTAAACATTTATAATTCTGCATACCAAGCGGTAAATCTCTATACGGCCCAGAGGATGGGGTCTGAGTTCAGAACTTTATTTTATTTAGTCTTATCAATATATTTTATTGATTTGATGTCATCTAGATCGGCTTGATCTATGGAAAAAGGCCAAGGACAGCAAGCAGTTCCTGAAGCGGACCTTCCTACTGTCCCAGGAAGACTTTACTCTCAGATACTTCATTTCAGATGTGGGTAGCTCTTTCACCATATGTCCCTATTTGCTGTATAATTCATTCAATCTTTATTTAATCTCGAAATATCATTTAGAGCAGGCTCTCATTTACAATGACGTCAAGAGGAATAATACAGAATACAAAAACAATATAAAAACAGATAAGTCAATCAATAGATAATTTTTAATAAATCAAAACAACTACAGACAGTTTAAGGTGCTTGTGCACAGAAGCTAAAAGCAGATTTTCCTAATTCAGTGCAAACTCTGGGGACTTTAGGTATAAGCCAATCACCAGAGCGAGTGTGATAAGTTCCAGAGTTCCAGCCCAGTAATGAAGTGATGTAGGGGTGGGAGATCATCAACAATGGCTTTATACAGAAACAGGTGCAAGTCATGTCTCTCTACCAGAGAGGACCACCCAACCTTATCATACAGGATACAATGATATTCGGTACCATAACTGTCACCAGTGATACATCTAAGGGCAAAATGATATACAGAGTGGAAGCAGCAGCATGTCTATAAACTATGTCTCCATAATCCAAAAGAGACAAAAATAGCTTCAACGACCCTCCTTCTGCTAAACATAGGAAAATAGGGTTAGTTTCTGTACAAAAAGCCAACCTTCTGTAATAATGCTTTATGACTTCATGGACTAGATCTAGAACAACATACTTTGCACTTAAAATCTGTTAATATGATATTATACGACTGAGTTAATTAATTGGAATTGCTTTTGAATTATTTCTTTTGAATTTGCAATATCTGGCACTTCCAAACCCCAGACATCCACCCAGATATGGATTCCCGTCTGTTTGTGACATTTCTTATTAATATCAGTCCATCATCCTCCACATCGCACAGTACATTCTGTATGTCCATCCACTCTAACAGTCCAAGGCTCCCAGAGCAGTCATCTCCATGAAGGACCTGAATGCCGCTTTCCAGCCTGAGAAGATAGGCCACGCGCATGGGCTCCACATTTCCTATCTGCAAGAGGAATGCTCCAGGAATCTGTTTGTTTACCACGAACGTGGGCAGGTAAGACAACAGACCTATTTTTGAATTAACGACTTCATTGGTTCACAACCCTTAATAAAGTGCTCTGGGTGAGGTCCCAAAAATAGTCAACATCAAGGCTTGTATTCACAAAGCACCCAGACCAGGTCCCAGACAGTTCTATTATACAGATCCATGTCAATGTTAATCTATTATATCATTCTCCATATATCCCTTCACATCTTATACCGGCAAAACAATTACAGATTGAGCTATTCTATTCTGAGGTGCATATTGCATACTGGCCCGGGGTTTACTGGGTATTCTACACCTATCTCCTTACTTATCAATGATGTTGTCAATCAGTAGAGTCCTTTCTCAGCACAATTCATCCTGTTCCTCATGCTGGATACCTGCAGCTTCGGCTCGTCACAAACTAAAACAATGAGGCCAAGCTCCTGTCTTTACAAGCTGACTGGAACTAACTGAACCCTACTCCTCAGTGCACACAAAGTCCATTTGGACTAGTTTTAGTCAAGCTGGTACAGAGAAAAGCTTGGCCCCACTGACTTTGCGGCTAACTAAGCGGAGCTGTGGGTATCCAGTATGACGAACAGCATGGATTGTGCTGAGAAACCAACAGCATTGACAAGTAGGATATATATAAGGCTAGTAGGGGTGTAAAGATACACATATCCATACCGAACCGTTTCAGTGTACCCTACCATACCGAACGGCTGTGTACCGAACGAATACAACGTTAACCACTAACGACCACCCACCGGGGGCTGTTTTTTTCACAATCTAATATAATTATTATAATATTTTTTTTTCTTTGCAAGTCGATTATTAATTTCAATATAGAATATTCGTTGACAGCCCTACAAGTACAATTAGTTATTGCACACTACATCACCCCTGAGTGGAACATGGAAAGCCAAACTTTCCCCCACTGTACCGAAAACCCATACTGAACCGTGACTTCAAAACCGAGGTACGTACCGTACCGTGGTTTTTGTGTACCGTTACACCCCTAAAGGCTAGGGTTCCAAAATTGTGAACTATCCCTTTACCAGGGGGCATCCTGGTTGTTCAGCAGGTGCACATCACACTCTCAACATGTCATAGGGTTGAATCTGCCTCACAACCTTTTTATTTCCATCATCATACCCTCTTTCTCCCCTGTTTCTTCTGTCACTCCTGTGTCGACCTAATAAAACAAGCATATATATATAGATAGATAGATAGATAGATAGATAGATAGATAGATAGATAGATAGATAGATAGATAGATAGATAGATAGATAGATAGATAGATAGATAGATAGATAGATAGATAGATAGATAGATAGATAGATAGATATACACAGTCTGAGTAGTATAATAATTTGTTCATCTCTCTTGCATGTTTCCAACATGTTCCAACTAGTTAATTGTATCCTGGTTCAACGCTATTCGGGCGACCAGGTTGGCCTACCTCCAGAAGAGGAATCCAACTGCTCCGGACAGTGATGTAAGACGTTTTGCAGTCTTTCAAAACTTTTTATTATTTTTCCAAAAGGCAAAGTATTAAAGACAACATAATAGACAACATATTTACAATGAAAATATTCACTAAAATAAATAAATGATGAATGAATGAATGAAACAGACATACAACAACAAACAAATAAACACACAGATAAACAAACTACATAAGTCAGCAGCAACTAAAGTTATTGCAGCTACAGTTTCAGCTGATTTTACACAGTAAACAAATACAAGTACAACTACCAAGTATGTGGACTTCAGATATTTCTAAATAAGTTCAACCCTTTCAACTTCTTCCCTTGCCATAACTCTGCAGCTCATACCTCAAATAACCAGAATCAATCTAAAGGAGGGCTTTATGGAGAAGACTGGACCAACGGTCAGTCAAGCACCACATTAATTGAGCTAATTGTCTTACACATTAATACCCAGGCAGTGTGTTAGCCAACCTGACCCCTCTCTCTCTCTCTCTCTCTCTCTCTCTCTCTCTCTCTCTCTCTCTCTCTCTCTCTCTCTCTCTCTCTCTCTCTCTCTCTCTCTCTCTCTCTCTCTCTCTCTCTCTCTCTCTCTCTCTCTCTCTCTCTCTCTCTCTCTCTCTCTCTCTCTCCTCCTCTCTCTCTCTCTCTCTCTCTCTCTCTCTCTCTCTCTCTCTCTCTCTCTCTCTCTCTCTCTCTAGCAATGGGAGCCATTCAAGAAGAGGTGGTTCATACTGAGTGCAATCGACAGAAAGCTTCTCTATTTCAAAACTCCCCTGGTAATGGCAATGAACAATTGACTTCTCAGGCATTTTTTGTTATTTCTTAATATATTGTATGGCATGTTCTGTTTTATTGTGGATGGGACCGTTTGGAAATTGGGAGAGAGAGAGAGAGAGAGAGAGAGAGAGATGGGGAGGACATGCAGCATGTCCTGGACCGGATTTGAACGCTGAGTGTATGTGTGCGCCACCGGGGCTCCCCACTTCTCAGGCATTTTTGTCAATTTGACAAGCCCTGGTTCCTTTTTTCTCTCTCACCTATGGGGTTAATGGGGAAGTTGTGTTTCACCAAAGGATTTTATGTTTTGTTTTTTTAAAAGCAAAATTACTAACACTAAATTACCGAATGTTGCTGACGCTGGTGACCTGATCTGCAATCCTAAGCTTGTTTTGGCTAGCAATTTTAACTGCCGCTTCGAGATAAAAAAAAAAGAAAGAAAGAGAAACCTGCCTTATCAGAGAGAAATGTATATTAACATGTGATGGGCTTCTATCCTCCCTACGACCGGCCAGTGGGGGGCATATGCGAGCAACGATCAGGACAGGGGAGGGAGAATTGGCACGAGAGGTAAATTGGGATGTGAGAAAAATCACAGAAAAAGGAGGAGGAAAAGTAGATAAAAAAAAAGAAAATGGGGACCCTGATGTAAACAACGAGACGAAAGTCTTTCTCTGGTCTGCCTCCCCTTAACAATTGTGTGTATTGAGCTGTACTGTATTGTACCCATTCTGCAATCTGTTAATACAATTTTCACTCAATCAATCAATCTACCTATAGGACGCCACAGAGCTGGGTGCTGTCTTCATTGGCTCGGAGTGCCACAAGTACTCTGTGACAGAGGGGTCCCCTAAAGGCTCACGGGGCAGCCGCTGGCGCTGTGGCGTCACCCTGGAGACGCCGGGCAGACAGTTTGTGTTTATGTGTGAGCAGGAACAGGACCAGAGGGATTGGCTGGAGGCCTTCAGACGGGTCATCTCTCAACCCATGACCAGGCAGGACTATGCTAGTAAGATATTCATGATTATGTCTTCCCTGATAACAGCGTGAGTCAAGTATCTGGCCAATAAATAATAATATCTGGCTAATAAATAATAATATCTGGCTAATAAATAATAAACAGCCAATGAACACACCAATCGGGCATTTCTTATGCGTATGGTCGCCTATGCCATTTGACTTTGCTCTCTCTCTCTTTCAGATGAAGCCAATTGGAGGAGAGAAAGAGGAAAATGACTGCAGTCTGCACTAATTTTGATGATCGCTGAAGGATGTGATATGTGGAAAAGATCCTCTTTGGAAAACACAATACTGATGGTTTCAGTTTATAAGCATGTTCCTGGGGGTCAAATGACATGACCTGTATTGCAGCTGGGGACTCTGATTAACACCAGTGATTTTTGGATTACTGTAACATATGCTACCACAGCACTTTGATACTCTGCTTGACTATGGGACAATGCAGTGCATTTATAATAAAACACAAGATACATGTGCCCTAGTGATAAGGATAAGCGCTCAAAGAAGAAACCCAATCTCATTGCCAAACATCTACAGTATGATACTCATAGTGGTCAAATAAAAAAGGTCATATTATGAGTGTGTGTGCGTGTGTGAACCCAGTTTAGGATAGGGAATAGGATACAAACCCGGTTTAGGGTAAGGGGTGTAGGGGTAGGGAATAGGATACATACCCCGTTTAGGGTAAGGGGTGTAGGGGTAGGGAATAGGATACAAACCCTGTTTAGGGTAAGGGGTGTAGGGGTAGGGAATAGGATACAAACCCGGTTTAGGGTAAGGGGTGTAGGGGTGGGGAATAGGATACAGACCCAGTTTAGGGTAAGGGGTGCAGGGGTAGGGAATAGGATACAAACCCGGTTTAGGGTAAGGGGTGTAGGGGTGGGGAATAGGATACAGACCCAGTTTAGGGTAAGGGGTAGGGAATAGGATACAAACCTGGTTTAGGGTAAGGGGTGCAGGGGTAGGGAATAGGATACAAACCCGGTTTAGGGTAAGGGGTGTAGGGGTAGGGAATAGGATACAAACCTGGTTTAGGGTAAGGGGTGCAGGGGTAGGGAATAGGATATAAACCCGGTTTAGGGTAAGGGGTGTAGGGGTAGGGAATAGGATACAAACCTGGTTTAGGGTAAGGGGTGTAGGGATAGGGAATAGGATACAAACCCGGTTTAGGGTAAGGTGTGGGTGCAGGAGGAATAACTTACACTTCATCCAAATGACCATTGTGAATTTGTTATATTCTGCCTTTTTTCCGTCAATAATATTTACACTTGTCATAGATATAGAATGACTGTCATAGAGGTTTCAATATATCCCTGAATGACCGTGTCAGGGATATTTTGGGTGTCAGGTTATGGATTTACCCAGACCGACCACCTAGAGGATGAACCCTATTGATCTTGGTGACCCCATGACTGTAAATTAAAGTAGAATAAAATAAAATATCAGGCCAAATGTAAATTGGTCAAATAAGTAAAACCATGAACTACTCCTCGGCTCAGATTAGAGGCATGGTCAAAAAATGTGGATTGAAATCCTCTATGATCAGCAACCAATGTCACTAACTCCCTCATTCAGTCAGTCAGTCAGTCATTCACTCATACTTAGGCTATGTTCACACTCAGATCTGTTTTTTTCTCATGGAATCTGATCTTTTCAATTCTGATTTGGGGCAATTTTATATGTGGTCCTAATCAGATACAGGTCAGATTTTTTGCAATGCAACCCCTGAACAGTCATATCAGAATTAATGTGACTTTTACGTCACTCTGGATCAACATTCACCACAATTCTGTGGCAGGAGTCACTGTGAATACAAACATGGAAGACAGCTGTGATGGAGGTGGTTAGTGGAGGGCCAGTGAGGTGTTTACCTTATAAGTAATTAGGGTGATTCTTCTGTACAAGAAAAACTTGAGCAAATACTTGAGGGGACATATCATAACCGGTCTGTGTTTGAAAGAATAAATGTCTCTCTTTCACGTCCTCCTCACTGCAGTTATCTATCTGCTCAAGAATTAGCTGACCTCCACTGCACATCAATTTGTAAATTAAACCATAAACTGGGACTTCAGTGTCCTCCATGTCTATGTCCATCTTTGTTATTGTTCATTTGAGCATGCGGTCAGTTCAGGGACGTGACCAGTTCACACTGGAATCTGATATTGTCTATAAATAAATAATCATATGTTTAAAATGTTCAATGTCAGATTATCATTGAATGAAAAAATGCTGATCTTTGTAGTGTTCTGGATGGATGTAGAATCAAAGGGGCCAGTGTAGACATTGTATGCACTTCAGTATCACATTATAAAGAGAGATCACAGACACACAGAGTAGGCTACAGTACATCTTAATCATAGGCTATTGAATCGGTAGGGACTCGAGGACCTGTAGTGGTTGGTAGGTAATTCATGAGATGAATGAATGAAAACTTTATTTAACAGATTGCATAATGGGTACAATACAGTACGGCTCAATACACACAATTGTTAAGGGGATGCAGACCAGAGAAAGACGTTTGTCTTGTTTACATCAGGGTCCCCCATTTTCAATTCATATAGACATTTATGACATACACAACATACATGACATTTATGGCATAGGGACATATAGGTATTTAGTACTGATACATTTGTGACATAAACAGTATTCAAATATACAGTACTGTTACCCCTAGATCCTGACAGAGTATATACATATGATGGGGAGGGGACTGTACATTAGGAGGGGGTGGGTGGGTGGGAGAGAAATATACATATGGTGGGGTGGAGACTGTACATTTGGAGGGGGTGGGTGGGTGGGAGAGAAATATACATACGGCGGGGAGGGAATATATACATGCGGTGGGGAGGAGACTGTCTATTAGGAGGTGGTGGGGGGTTTGGGCATTTACGGTGGCCAGTTTCGAATTGCAGCCTCCCGTAGGTGCTCTTTAAGAGCGGTTTTGAATGTGGGTAGGGATTCACAATTAGGACACAACAATCTTGTGCTTTTAATAAATTAGCTTATATTTAGATCGAAATGCTTAATCCCATGGTCTCGGGGAGCACTCTCTCAAGCGCGCGGTTCGTTGTTTCGGCCGCCTGTCCTAGGACAGCGTCTGATGGCCTGGCTGCTTGATTGATTGATTGAAAACTTTATTAACAGATTGCAGAATGGGTACAATACAGTACAGCTCAATACACACAATTGTTAAGGGGATGCAGACCAGAGAAAGACTTTCGTCTAGTTTACATCAGGGTCCCCCATTTTCAATTCATCAGGACATATATGACATACATGACATACAGATAGACAGTACTGCTACATCTATACATTTATGACATACCAGATTTGCAAATACAGTACTGTTTGTGATACAAAAAGAGTCCAGAAAAGGGAGTATATACATTTGACGTAGAAACTGTACATTGGAGGAGGTTGGGTGGGGGGGGTTGGGTAGGGAGGGGTTTGGGGGGGGGGAACACTGTACGACTGTACAAGCAAAACTGTACATTGGGATATTGACAACCATACTGGGTAATTTACATTGGAGGGGGTTGGGGGGAAACACTGTACAAACAAGCAAAACTGTACATTGGGGGGGGGGGGTGAATTTGGAAAGGATAGGTTTGATTGATTGAAAACTTTATTAACAGATTGCAGAATGGGTACAATACAGTACGGCTCAATACAAAACAACTGCTAAGAGGATGCAGACCAGAAAAATACTTTTGTCTTGTTTACATCGGGGTTCCCCATTTTCAATTCATCAGGACATTTATGAAATACAAGACATACAGATATAATACGACTATGCTTGCACCTCATGGTACCAAAGCACCTCAAAGGCCCTACAAACAAGACTACAAACATCACAAAAAAAACTGGTCAGACTGCTTGACCTTACTCCTAAAACCCACCTCACCCCTGCCAATTTTGACAACCTAGGATGGCTTAGAGTAGACGACAGAGTACAACAACTTGCAATGGGCCTGGTCTACAAGATACACTACACCACTAAGCTACCCATGTACATGTCGAAATACTTCCCAAAGGTCAGTGAATTCCACGACCACAACACCAGAGGGAGTTCCACAAATCATGTTCAACCCAGATTCGGCTCAAACAAGGGACTAAACACGTTTCGCAATTATGCCACAACAATGTGGAACGGCCTACCCACAGCCGTAAAATAATGTGAATCCCTACCCTCTTTCAAAACCGCTCTCAAAGAGCACCTACTCCCTTACGACTATGGGAGGGCCTTTAGGCTGCAATTCGAAACTGGCCCCTGTAAAAAAAATCAATCAATCAGCCATGCTGGTATTCAATAGTTAACATTGATGCTTTCAGAATTGAAATGTATTGCCAAAGTACATCATGCTTAAAGGGGCAGTTCACCCAATTCTACAAAACATAATATTTCCCCCCTTACCCAGAGTGCTATCTATCCATCAAGATCATTTTGGTGTGATTTGTTTAAGCCCCTTTCGGACATGAACTGGACTCCAGGTCTTAACCGCACATTACTCGGAGGGCCTATATGTCCAAACACAAACAGTAAAATTATTCTGCAGATTTTACGCGTAATGACATGTCCAAACACAAGCAGATCACTGTTCGCATATTGATTAATATAGACTAACCATGTTACCTATTTCTAAAACAAAATCATCATCCTCCAGCACTTTGAAACAGCATAAAACTGCTCCATGCATAGTGCAAAGTCATTGCAGAATCGGAAGTGCTGGAGGACGATGATTTTGTGTTAGAAATAGGTAACACTTTTGCCTGCATGTTGTGGTGTGGATTAAAACCTTTTGGTTTTAAGACCCATTTGCTTTTGGTTCGCTCAGAACCCAGCCAGAACTCTGACCATGGGATTCGGTAAGTATGCGAATAGCTTTGCATCGACTACACTACTAATGGCAAGTATTTCATGTCCAAAAATCCAAACTATCCCTTTAATATAATTATGGATTATATCTTAAAATCTGCTACAAAATAAAGGTGAAAATGGCAATGATATTTAGTCCCTACCAGTATCATGAGAATTAACATTCCTTAAAGTTTTTATAACTTAACACAACAACAACAACAACAACAGACAAAACATGTTTGTTAAGACAATTTCCCATTTATTCAAGGCTACGTAAAATCACCTCCTTCCTGGTCAAAAGCTCCACAGTGGCACATTTTTTAACATCACTCTTCTCTGTAAACACTTCAAAAGAAACACTTCTGTTCAAATATCATTTTCTTTGCATCATCTTCATAATAAGCTTCATAAATACATAATACATACAGTGGTTCATACTACAACACCACAGAATTAACTGGAAAATACTGCATGTCTGTAATAATAAGATTGGTCTTAGATTTTATAAAATACAGCAAGTAGTATTATGTGTGTGTGTGTGAGAGAGAGAAAGAGAGAGAGAGACAGAGAGAGAGAGAGAGAGAGAGAGAGAGAGAGACAGAGACAGAGACAGAGACAGAGACAGAGAAATCATGTCAGAGTTCAATATTATAACAATGTAAAATGCATATTAAGGAAATATTACTTTTAGGAAAACCTGACATGTTGGCACAGCAAGTGTGTGTGTGTGTATTTTCTCCCCACGCCCTAGTTGGGGAAAACTTCCGATGATCACAAGAATTAATTTTTTTTATTTTAGGTTAGGGTCGGGTGTGAGGTCTCCACTGAGTTTAACCTCTTAAGCCCTAGCCATATTTTCAGAAGATTCACCTAAAAGTACATACCCAAGTAAATGGAAGATTGCTCCACTTCTACAAGGCATTTGCATGTTCCTGTTATCTAGGCCATCTATGAATCTCAGGGAATGTATTCCCAGTGTCAGAAATACTGTGTCTATTACTAGGCTTGTGTAAATTGTAATGAACCAAAGGAGAATATCAATTATTATTATTATCTTTTTTTTCATCTTTGACGGTGAATAACACCATGCTAACATTGGCCAGATGTGAAGAATTGCCACTGGGCTCATTCAGCAGCTTCTTGAGATCATGTGTACAAAAAATCTAAGCAAATTAATAAAGGGCAGATTTACAGGGGTTTCTGTAGATACAGTACTGAATTTTACCATGCGGACACATGCCATTTTAAATATGAATATAGAATCAGGCCTATAAATTACCTTATTATGGCCAAGTCACACATCTATGGATCAGGCCAAATCTCCTCTTTTCAATGGCAGAGTTCAATCTGGATTTAGTACCACCAGGCGCCCGTAACAAGGCAGCAAAGACCGTGAATGAAATTTACTGTAAGTACAGTTACTTTTTTGTAATGAAAAAAAGCTCTGCCATTTTTCATCAGATTGTTCTATTTTATGGCAATAAAGTTCAGGTTTGTTCGACCCATGAGACATAATCACAAAAATAACGTTCAAAAACAATTTCACGCCAGACGGCTCCAAGTTTGACAGGGGCTGGCGTGAGCTGGGTAGTGTAGTTTTATGAAATTCGAAAGCCCATCGAAAGCCATGGGTCTCTTCTCTCTTAGGACTATATATTGTGGGGCGACAGTAGCTCGGGAGGTAGAGCAGTCGTCTGGCAATCCGGAGGTTCCCTGTTCGATTCCCGCTCCTCCCGGGCAGCGTGTCGATGTGTCCTTGAGCAAGACACTTAACCCCTAATTGCTCCCGATGAGCAGGTTGGCACCTTGCATGGTTGCCTCCGCCGTCGGTGTGTGAATGTGTGAGTGAATGTGTGAGTGAATGGGTAAATGTGAGTAACAGATTGTAAAGCGCTTTGGATAAAAGCGCTATATAAAAAAGCAGCCATTTACCATTTACTATAAACACAAATGACTGCGTCATTTCCTCGCGTATATAGCCGCCGGTTTCTGATACAATGCGCCAGAATTTTTGTAAACTCATATTTCACTAATAACACTTAAAATCATTGGTAAACAAACGTAGTGCTGAAAATATACATACACGTTGACTGCTGTTTTGGGTTAGGGTTAGGGTCTTTACTCAGGGCAGGGTTAAAGTTAGGCTTAGGTTTATGAACAACCTTTTAGGTGACAACTATGATGGGATCCAGCATTGCTGATTGGCCGATCACCAACTACAGCGTGGGAGAAAAAGACACTTGTGGCCTATGATATCTATGACAAGCATATGTTGAGCTGTAAGTCAACTCCTCTTGCATGACTCCAGTCTCAGAGTGTAAACAGCTGGTCATGTGACTTGTCATCTTTGTGCCGGTTGAACTGTGGCGGGGGTCTGGATGTGGATGGGGGAATGCTGTGGTCCACCACCTGCGCCCTCTCCTCCAGAAACCTGTCAAACTCTGAGGATGAGAAGAGTGGTTAGGTGAGTGAATGAGTGAGTGAGTGTGTAAACATGGAGAGAAAGATTAACGTTTATATTCATATCATACTGTATATAATAATGTAATATAATAACAATAATCATAATCATCATCACAATATCATATATATATACATTTCTTATTTGGCTTGTTTTCTTTGTATGCTCTGCATCTTTGAAAATGTGGGTCACCCTCAACTGATTCTCTGAGGCTTAAATAAAGGTTTGAATTGACTTGAATTGAATATCACTTGCAGCCTGCACTAACATTAGGGTTCCCACGCTTGCCTTGAATTTTTTTTCCATACTACCTCCTGATTTTCCAGGTACCATATTAAGTGATGATCTATAGGCCCCTGAAGTTTTCCACCCCCATCTGCGCCCCCCTCCCCTCACACACAACCCCCTAGGACAGGGGTTCCCAAACTTTTCAGGCCAGGGCCCAGAAAATAAGGCGTCAGAGAGCCGCGGCCCAATGGACATCGTCAGGCTTTTTTTTTTTTTTTTTTTTTACCAGGTGACCGATTTTTTAAGCCAAATGTCACTTCAATCCTATTAAGTTAGTTCAAGTTAGTTATTCATTTATATGTGCTATTTATGAGAGGGCTAACTTGTTGCAAAATAATAATGATAATAATAATAGCCTCATTAAAATACTATTGTTGCTTCGGTTGTTTTCAGCGTTTTATGTGCATAATCTGTTATTTAGTTTGAAATGTTCGTTGAAATAAGAAGATTTTTCGTTTTTGTTTATTTATTAAGTTAATATAAAACCTTTGCATTGTATCTTTGCATGTCAACTAATAAAGAAACTTGTCAAAACTTGTCAAACCATATAGTCACATTTTAGAATACAATAGAATAGAATTTTAGAATACAACTAGAAACACTGTCCTGGCCTGCTTCTAAGTTCAGTGGCCTGACAATTTTTTTTTTTTTTTTAAATCATCTCGCGGCCCACCCGTGGCTGCTCGCGGCCCACCTTTGGGTCGCGACCCCGACTTTGGGAACCACTGCCCTAGGACACCTGACTACTTACTTGATTTAAAAGATGTGCCAGTCAAGTCTACATTGTAAATGCTTAGAGATGATGTCTTATTGATAATATCAATGCATGAAATAATGCAACAAGCTGTAGATGAACAACAATTTATTGAACTGGAACACATGAGCACTGGGATTGATATATGTTCTCTCTTCCACTCCTCTCCTATCTCATCCTGTCCTCTTCTCTCCACACCTCCCCTCGTGTCCGCTCCCGTCTTCTCTTCCTACTCTTCTCAACTCCTCTCCACTGTTCTCCCTTTTCCTCTGTCATCCTCCTCTTCCATCTTCGCGGCCTCTTCTCTTCCTGGCTAACTGGCTCGTTAACAGCTAACGTTGGCTAGCTACTGTACCCGGCGCTGGCTAACTGGCTATCGTTATGAGAGCTAACGTTGGCTAGCTACTGTACGTCGCGCTGGCTAACTGGCTCGTTATGAGAGCTAACGTTGGCTAGCTACTGTACCTGGCGCTGGCTAACTGGCTCGTTATGAGAGCTAACGTTGGCTAGCTACTGTACCTGGCGCTGGCTAACTGGCTCGTTATGAGAGCTAACGTTGGTAGCTACTGTACCTGGCGCTGGCTAACTGCCTCGTTATGAGAGCTAACGTTGGTAGCTACTGTACCTGGCGCTGGCTAACTGGCTCGTTATGAGAGCTAACGTTGGCTAGCTACTGTACCTGGCGCTGGCTAACTGGCTCGTTATGAGAGCTAATGTTGGCTAGCTACTGTACCTGGCACTGGCTAACTGGCTCGTTATGAGAGCTAACGTTGGCTAGCTAGTTAGCAAGATTGCACTGCTTACTAACTAACGTTGATAAACCCAGGTTTACCACACAGTTAAAACACAGCTACTTACATTTGAGGATAAACTTGCATAAGAAGTTTCACTCAAGTTTCACTGTAGATGCCAAGGCTCCCTTGGCTCACCAAGTTGCCTGCATCAAATTCCAACATCCAATATACCATATAGGATGCCAAGATCATGCGCTACGACATGGGATCATCCATTTCTATCTACAGTAAAAGCTGTTCACATGTAAAGGGTTTTTATAAACTCATGTTAATTCTGTGCTCAATAGTTAAATTTTATTACACATCATCCAATACAATTTTCCAGGACAACTGTTTCTATTTCCATGTAATTGGTCACGTTTGATCAGTTTCCATGCCTTTCCATACCTGGAAAATGAAAAAATGAATCCCATGTTTTCAATGTTTTCCAGGTACCGTGGGAACCAGCAATAGTCACAGTAGACAGAAGAAGACTTATCTACCTTCACTGGACACTCCCTCAGAGACAGATGACTGATCCTGCTGCAAGTCCAAACACAGTGAATCATTAGTTATAATAATAACATTCATCACCAAACACAGTGAGTCATTAGAGTTATAACATTCATCAAACACCAAACACAGTGAGTCATTAGAGTTATAACATTCATCAAAGACGAAACAGTTATAGAGTCTATTTAAATTACACAACATATGGAGTTGACATGCATGTTTTCCTCTTACCCTCTCTGCGGGTAACCATCTATCAAGATCATCCATCTAGGAAGAGGAGTAAACAGAGTAAGTATTCTTTTATATTCTTTTTGGAATCCCACCGGCCACAGGTAAGAGCAATTTAACATACATTTCAGCTTGATTGTGCCTTGTTTTCATAGCCATCGCCATGATCAGCATATGTTGTTGTACTAACGAATGCCGTTATTGACAATCAATTTATCAGAAACGACCCCCCCCCCCCTTTCATGCATTCATGATGGAACAGAATACCGATCATATGCATTTTGATTTTTTTTTGTGTAGGGATGAAATGCCAATGGATTTAGTATAATACAAAACGCAGGTGTAGCCTCCCAGGAATTACCCTAGACCGCTCTAAAACCATACTTATATTCACCACGGTATAAAACGGGAATGTATGGATGGATTTTTTTTTCTTTTTCACATATTGAACGATAGATACTCGATGTCAAATGGGCCATAGTATTGCATCCATAGCTATAATATAGAATATAGTTATAGCCCTGCAAACAAGGTGACGGACTCCATTGGTTTAATGCGTGGCAGCGCATAACCATATCCCGGAAATGGGCGGCTACGTGGCATAGTGGGCAAGGCGCTCGCCACGAAATCTGGAGACGCTGGGCTTGCCTGTTCGAGCCCAGCGCTCCACATTCGCTTTCAGTTTAGCTGGTCGTCCGTACTAATACACATTGGCCGTATTAGGGGGTGGGAAACTGATGGGTGGGGATCGGGCGTTGTGGACAGCGACTCCTACAGGTCGGTTGGTGCGCCTGCGCAGTAGAATCAGGAAGTGTCGGGGGCAGCGTGAGCCTCCCACGCATTACTCCTCGCCACTGAGAGATCGAGCTGCGCAGGTGAAAAGATGCGACTGCTGTTACCTCAAGTACCGGAGGGGACTTGTGCTATGTATGACTTAGTCCACATTGCAGCCGGCTTGTGGGAGGCAAGAAACAGCGTTCGTGACAGGGGAGGGATGAATTGGAAGATATGAAATTGGGATGGGAGAAAATATAGAAAATGGGAGAAAAAGTGGATAAAAAAATTAGTTAATGTTGATGGGAATTATCTGTGGGAATGCTTCATTGCAGCCTATCGGGGGGGGGGGGGGGGGGTGCGTGCGTGTGTGTGTGTGTAGTACGCACCGCTCCTGTGACCTGCAACCTAGTGTCTAATGCTCCGGCTAGGCCCTCCACAGCTCCCGGGTCCTCATACCTTACACTGGAGACACAAACACACACACACACACACCCACTAGATGCGTTATGACAGCCAAATATGATGAGCATATAAAAATAAACAAAGTCTCAGAATATTCTTAGCTGAAGCTGTTCGTATACCGGTTGTATGGGGTTCAGTATATTCACATACATTCTTGCAGAGTTTTATTTGTAGAGGGAAAATAAATAGGATTTTTGGGGCTCATTTAACACATTCACGGCCAGGGGTCGCTGTTTACCTTCTGTATAGAATGCCAGATCTGTAAGTCAATGGGGCTCTTTGTTCACTTGCGAGTGCTTAAAATATATCTTATATTATAGCTATGGGTCTAATACACCCGTCGATTGTCAGTGAGTTGCTTCCAGTCAACATGCACAAAACAGATTGTTTTTTCATCCGTACATTTCCTGGAGCGCGGTGCTCATCTAATACATCTAATCTGTATCTAATCCCACCCCCACCCCACCTGCTCCAATGTACAGTTTCTTCCCCCTTCAAATGTATATACTCTCTTTTTAGACTCTTTTTGTACTCTGGTATGTCATAAATGTAACAGTACTGTCTACCTGTATGTCATAAATGTTATGATGAATTGAAAATGGGGGACCCTGATGTAAACAAGACGAAAGTCTTTCTCTGGTCTGCATCCCCTTAACACATTGATGACCACGGCTTGCAGTGTAATATATGGCTGGAGGACAACGCTTTGTCAACAAACCGATGTACTTTCTAACAGCTATATATATACTTTATAGTATTGCTATCTGTCCATTCTCATTGTCACTTGAGTGCATAAACCGTGCCTTCATAATGGCTTAAAGAAAATAAAAATCCATCGGTTGGTTGGTAGTTTTCGCCTAGTCTTTTTTCTGGGGAGCTAGATAATAGGCTAAAGGCTAGTCACGTTATATCAAACGCCATTTCTGCTGTATATATACGAATGAAATAAAACAAACTGCGTAGCATCCGGACTATTACAGAGCATCTATGGATGAAATGGGGGCGGCGGGGGACGCCGATTACTATTATTGATTAGCAATACAGTGTGCGTTCAAGTAGCCATTTTCACTGATCGATCACGTTGCGTTTTAAAACAATGTCCAATCCAGCTGTAATTTGGGGGAATAGTATCCTACCGTCAGCCCATGTGATCGCCGGCAGCATTTCGTCATTAGTCATCGGAATCTGGTAGATCGATATGTCCATTGGTTGATCATAAATCCCATTATTCCAGGCTGAAATCTGCGTTCGGTAACGGGATCAAAGATGGAGGGTGTTCGTTTGGGATCGAGGCTCATATGAAACGCCCACAGACAGTAAACATTTATTTTTTTCAATCGCCCTCAATGATACTGCAGTGGAGTGATGGCGCCCCTAAGCGGATCTGGCCGGTATTGCATGTTTCAAAAATCAAATATGCGGGTAGGTCCTGCAAGTCGATCGGGGACGTTAATAGCGTTATTAATATGGAATAAAACAATAACAACTTGCCACGAGTTAACTCGTGGCTCTGGTCCACAACGCATGGCACCGAAACACGAGTTAACTCGTGGCTGGTCCCTATAGTGTTAACACTTTCAGAGACGGCCGTGTTTTCCTTTTTACCGCCTTGAATGCCCATCAACCACTTCAATGTTAGCGTTAATATCGCCTAATCTATGTTTTAAATTATGGCTTTGTGTCTAATCTGCCCGTCGCTTATCAATGACAAATTTTCCAGTCAACATTGTCGAAGCAGATTGTTTTTTTATCGGTTCATTTCCATTTTATAGCATTTTGAAAAGCCCTCGTTTTCACAGAAAATTAAAAGAATCTGTGATAAACGCCCTGTACTGGAATATTCTAGAACGTTGTCATTTTTCGGCCTATTTATGAATAGTTTTCAAATAAACGCTAGATTATCGATAGTATATGTGTACGTATGCACGCTGGTGCCGCGAGCTGAAAATCGATTCTCTTAGTTCCTGATCGCTCGCACAGCCAAACAGCCATATCACACATAGGGGAAAAGCTTATTCAAGTTCAAGTTTCAAGTTTCTTTAATAGTTGTCATACAGAAGTACAGAATACTTTTGTACAAAATGCTTCTTACTGTTGCGCTCCAGAGACTGTGCATGACAAGATAAGTATGAAATAAAAACATAGTAAAAATAGTAAAAATTTGAAGTAAAAAAAGAGGTCACAGTGTTCAGTTTAGACATATGTACAATGTTCGTAGACGTAGTTACCATACAATATACAATACTGTGCAGTGTACTAATATACAATACTATATAGTGCAAGGCATAAATGGACGAGGTGCAGTTTAGGTACAATTCACAGTAGGTGTACGAGTTGTAGTGCAAATCCTTTATCAATAAATATAAAGTGTAAGTGTGTTTGTGTGATCTAAAGTGTGGAGAGTGGGTGCTGCAGTGTGTTGTTTGTTTGAGTGAGTGTGTGCGTGTGGGTGTGTGTGCTGTGTGCATTTGATGGTTGTTGCATAGTGATTATTGTTCGTTTAGCGATTATTGTTCGTTTAGCAGCCTGATGGCCTGGGGATAGAAGCTCCTTCTGAGTCTTTCTGTGCTCGCCATAAGACTCCGGTATCGCTTGCCTGACGGCAGCAGTTCAAAGAGGCAGTTGTTCGGGTGGCTCGAGTCCTTAATAATTCTCTTAGCCTTCCCCTTGCACCGCTTGTTGTAAATGTTCTGGAGGGTGGGAAGCCCCCCTCTAATTGTGCGTTCGGCTGAACGTGTCACTCTTTGTAGTCTGCTACGGTCTTTTGCAGTGCTATTCCCAAACCAGGAGGTGATGTTGCCGGTCAGGATGCTCTCTATTGTACATGAGTAGAAGTTCCTAAGGATCTTCTGACTGACTTGGAACTTCCTTAGGCGCCTGAGGAAGTAGAGGCGTTGTCGTGCCTTCTTCACAACACTATATATATATATATATATATATTGTTATATATATATATATATATATATATATATATATATATATATATATATATATATATATATATATATATATATATATATATATATATATATATCCGTGAAAACAGGTCTGATTATCCTAAGACTGGTAAAATAGATTCCTTACCTGAGATCAGATGGTATCCAAAAAGATTATTCCAATTCCTGATCGCCATTCCAAAAATCTATCCTTTTATTGATCCAATGCTACGTACTGTAAAGACATATTACACGCTGTTCTGATGGTCCACAATGACTCAGAGCGTCTCGGGGTACATGCGTGAGAAGTAAAATGTGGATTCCGGAGTTTTTTTTTCTCATCCATTTTCATTTAGTCCATTCCAAAAGGGTGCATTGCCATCTGGGAGACGATAGGGGGCGCTTTTTTCACATCTGAGCGCCTGGTGGGTCTGGTTCCCCAACGGTAGACTCGGTTGATGAAATATGAATTCAGATCGCTAATAAAAAAAATGTCACGCTAATTGTCGTGGTGGGCATTCAGGAGCGGGCTGCTAACACGTGTTATGTCGTTTTGGGCATTCAAAGTGTTAACAATTGTGTGTATTGAGCTGTACTGTATTGTACCCATTCTGAAATCTGTTAATACAATTTTCAATCAATCAATCAATCTCGTTTTGAGATCAGTCGCAAATCGCTTGCTGTTGAATGGATCGATTGAGTGCAATGCCGACTCTCTACTTTCCCCCATTTACGCTCGTCTTCATAGCCTAGAATATGACACGCCCACTGATGATGTCACGGTTCGCGAGGAAAAAACTAAAAAAAATTCGGTTCCAGCTGAGCACCAATTTTCCACGTTCCGAACCAATTAATCCCGGTGTGAACGCGACGGCCGGTTCGAGATTACGTTCGGGAACCGGCTCCAGCACGGAGTTCGGCCGGTGTGAAAGGCCTAAAAGAGGACAGACAAAGAACCTCAGAGTGTCTTGGAAGGGAGAGAGCTGTTGGGAGACATCTAAAACCGTGAGTTGACAACCGGTAAGCCGGACAGCGGCCTGGCCTAGTTAGGGACTAGACTACAGTAAAGGTAGTTAGGTGCTCCAATGGGAGCCAGTATGATTTTGTTTTTCTTAATTTTCTGTTTTGCTTAAATAAATGCCCCTGGCCATTGTCCAGCGGGGAGTTAAAGCTATTTGACTGTTTGATTAATTGTACAACCATATTGCACCTTCCACCTACCCCTGTCTGCTACTTTTGTTACAAATGTATCTTTATATTATTTTGGTGTTGGGACTATCCATTTGCTTACATTTGGATTACAGATGGGGCTAATAGACAACCACTGGCTCCAATGTTTCGACAAACACCAAAAGCTCACCTTTTCCTCTGCTCTGCCAAGGAGCTGCCTCTGGTCTGGGCAAACATGTCAAACTCCTCCTCGGACACACCTGTTAAGACTGAACAGTAATCACTAATTACATAGCTTTTGTGATTGTTTGTGCACATGCATAAGACGAGGGAAAGAGATAATGCAGGGTTTCATTGTTAGCTGTGTGTTATTTGACAATGGCAAGAATACTAATAAAGAGAGAGATGAAGAGAAAGGGAGAGAGGTTTGATAATACATGGAATAGTCATTTGAGATCCAGCAAATGCCCGAAAAAGAGTCATGAGATTGTGAGAGTGAGATAGAGATGGAGAGAGAGACACGCCAAGCAATGCAGACAGAGAGACACGCAAAGCAATGCAGATGCAAAGAAGATGTTCCTCACTGTGATTGGCCCCCTGCCTCTGATTGGACTGAGTGCTGGCAGCTGGTTGGCTGGTTGTGTTGATGATAGCTGGTTGGCTGAGAGTCTGGGGCACAGGACTGGGGTTGAGACCAGTCTGCTGGGGAAGGATGAGATAATTTTGTTAAGTGTTACATCTTCCTGTATTAACGCTAGAAATTACAATACATTACAATACTCAGTTTAATGTATTTCAAAACACACCTTCAGAGATATTGACACTCTTAACCCTCATTTTACGCAGCATATTAAGAATACATTCTAATTTACAACACTAACCTTGGGGAATAGCTACAGGGAAACAGGGTTACATACAAACACACCCAGACATTTTGGAAAAGGTCAGATATTTCAACAATGATAATGAAATACAACTTGTCATCTGTGAATAGACCTTTTTCAAAGCAGACATTTTGATGAGTATTAATAATGGCTTGGTTGCATTTACGTGTGCCAGTACATTAACACTTTCTCTGCCACGCTTATATCCATCAATGTTTGATCACTGCCACCAGTCTAAGCCTATGGAGATGTTTACCTTCTTTGCAGGGCTATAACTTTTTAAATTGTATTGCTAAATTGACATTACTATGGCCCATTCAACATCGATTATCTATCGTTCAGGATGTAGGAACGTTTTACTTTTTCATTCACACATTCATACAAAAATACCGTCTAGAATATAAATGTTTTTATCGTTTTCTGCAGTAAATCCTAGAACGTGAGATATACTGTAGGCATAATGCATATATACATTATCAAATGCCATTTGTTGCCGATACACGCTATATTAAAAATGTCAACTGTACATGGTCCTAAACGTTATGACTGATCATGCACGGGTGAACGGAGGGGGGGGGGGGGTCGTTTATAATTCCGTGATAGTCGTTAAATGATTTATGTAGTATGGGTGATATATAGATCAGAGCAGTTTGCATCGATAATAATAAACAAAAACGCTGAAACTCATGGCAGCCTCCTCTTACCGTTGGGCGATGATACTGGAGCAAACAGATCCCAGTTATGTGATGGGGATCGAGGCGATCCTTTTCCGGTTTGTATAATACTATCATGCCCAAATCATGTTGATTATTGAGTTATGGCAGCGATCGCTACACATGGACGTGTGTCTTGAGTCCCGCAACGATAAGCGAGTGGCCGGACGGATTTCGGAGACGCACCGAGACCCAACCGTCCACTTCCAGTTTGGCAACTCGCCGATCATCCACCAGGTGGCAGTATTGAAGCGTTGCAGAGTTGTGCCGAGTCCCACAGCATCCCACAAGGCTCCGTGAGTGAAATATGAATACCATGGCGAAAATATGAAATAAGATCAGAATAACGTTGTACGCCGTGATCTGGCAGAATTCGCATGAACTTGAAACCTGTTGTATGACGTTATTGGCGGAGAAAGTGTTAAGCCAGCTGCACAATACCAGGGTCCTGGCACTGTTATACGTAAATGGAGTGGACCTAATGTTAATTATTAGTTACAGCTGTGTTTACCCATCTGACACTTCCAAACATCTCCTGAGAAAGGGTTTGAGTTTTATTGAGTTTGAGAGCCAGAGCTTTATTTATTCACTTTGGTCAAATATTTCCACTTAGATGCAAATAGAAAGACCAGTACCGTAATTAAACAATAGAGGGGTTTTTACCTGTTCAGTGGTTGTACTCTGTGCCTTATTAAGTCTCTGAAACCTGAAAGACAATGTTCAACTGAGCTGAAGTGGGTATACAGTAGCTACTAGTCAAGGAAATGCATGATAATGTACACTCTCAAAAGTTAAAGGTGAACTGTTTTAATTTTGGGAGAAGAAATGTAATAATAATAATAATGGCTTGAATTTATATAGCCTTTCACATACCCAAGGTGCTTAAATGTACATGATCTTATGATAATGAATCGTAACAAAATATTTTAGAGGCAGCATGAACCAACCAAAAGCCTGGAAGGTGCTTCTTTGTACTGTAAATATGCAATGTAAACTAAATTGCCAGTCCTGCACATTTCAATCATACAGTGAAACAGGAACTTCATCTGACAAGCTTTTCTAGCTTCAAACAGTTCAAACAGGGACAAAATAGTCCTGTTTATGCAGTCCTGAAAAAATACATTTATTTTACATTTCTGAGATTGAAAACACCACAGTGCCACTTTAAAATGTGTCACAAAAACAAATCCTCACATAAATCATGGATGATGTAGTGAGAAAGATGACGTGTCAAGCTAAGTTATAGTGCACCTCTCATAGCGGATGAAAGCGTTGTTGAGGTCGTCGTTGACCATCAGCAGCTCCTCGACCAGGCCCTCATCCATCAGCCTGGGGATGAGCTCCACCACACGGCCCTGCATGCTCTTACATACCGTGTACAACTGCTGCTCAGACAGAAGGGGATGAGGGAGGTGGAGGGATGGAGGGAAGGAGATGAGGGAGGTGGAGGGAGATGGAGGGAAGGAGATGAGGGAGGTGGAGGGAGATGGAGAGGAGATGAGGGAGGTGGAGGGAGATGGAGGGAGGAGGCAGGTGGAAGGAGATGAGGGAGGTGGGGGGAGATGGAGGGATGGAGGGAAGGAGATGAGGGAGGTGGAGGGATGGAGGGAAGGAGATGAGGGAGGTGGAGGGATGGAGGGAAGGAAATGAGGGAGGTGGAGGGAGAAGGAGGGAAGGAGATGAGGGAGGTGGAGGGAGAAGGAGGGAAGGAGATGAGGGAGGTGGAGGGATGGAGATAAGGGAGGTGGAAGGATAGGGAGGGAGAAGATGGAAGGAGATGAGGGAGGTGGAGAGAGATGGAGGGAGATAAAGGGAGATGGGGGAGAGGAAGATGAAGGGAGAGGGAGGGAGATGGGGGAGGTGGAGGGAGATAAAGGGAGATGGAGGGATGGAGAGAAATGGAGGGAGATTGAGGGATGGAGAGAAGTGGATGGAGGTGGAGGGAGATAATAATAATAATAATAATAATAATAATAATAATAATAATAATAATAATAATAATAATAATAATAATAATAATAATAATAATAATAATAATAATAATGCAGGACCTCTTTAGGGGGGGTCTTTATTATATTATATATAAATGGTGATGGAGAGAAGTGGAGGGAGATGGAGACAGAAAGAGAGACTTTGGAATAATTGTCACATTAGACATGCCCACCCCCACACCCACACCCATGCCCACCCACACCTACACCCACACCCACACACACCAGTAGCAGCTGTGTGTCATCCTGCTGGCTCTGTCCAGGTGTTATCTGGTTGAGCATCTCAGTCATCACTGTGAGGTTGGTCTTCACCAGGGCCAGCTCACCTCGCAGCTTCTGCTCCTAGCAACAGGAAGTAAACAACCAACAGTCAACAGACTGACAACAATCAACTGAAGCATTATAGTCCATTAATACAATACAGAGTGAAAAATAGAAGAAACTTATTTTCTCAATTCAGTCCAACGCTGTTCTAAAGGCCACAAGACACTAGGAAACCTTTGAGGATATGTGGAGGGGGCGCAATTTTGCTATAACAAAGTTGCTGATCACCAATCACCTTGAGATTGATTCTGCACAGTGAAATGAAGTGGATTGTTCCAAAAGTGTAAATCCCACTTTGAGCAGATTTTCAGATTGTCTCCGTCACAACAGCTCTCTGATAACAGTACAGAGTCTGGCTGGTAATAATGTACTATAAAATGTAGCTCATTTGGATGTAAAGGTTCATACTATTTTTCTATGAGGCAGTCAGTCTGCCACTGATCCCATTGTCACCAGAGCAGTTGTAATCTTGATTCCCTGTTTTCTAGCTTCGATCAGAGTTGATCATATTAATGTATTCCAAATAATTGGAATATTTAGGCGGTCGGGTGGCGTAGCGGAGATTGCGCTCGTCACCAATGCAAGAGGCTGCGGTCTCGACTCCCGGAGTCAGCATTGCCCTGCGGCTTGGGCCGGTCGTCATACTAACTCGTTTGGCTGAGTTAGGGGGAAGGAAGTCGTGGGTGGTAATCTGGCGTTGTGGACAGCGACACCTACAGGTCAGGACGTCAGGTCTGGGCGCCTGCTCAGCAAAAGGCAGGAAATGGTGAAGGCATTACGCGTTACGCTTCACCAATGAGAGTCCTCGCTGCCAGGTGAGAAGAGAGCCACTGGCTGTCTCCACATGTCTTCCACGGAGGAAGCATGTGGTGGACTTCAGGGTTCCCTTGTACCGACCAGTAGGAGGAACATGCGCACACCAACCAGGTAGGGGAGGGGGGGAATTGGCATAACGACTAAATTGGGATGGGGAGAAAAATAGAAAATCAGGCGGAGAAAAAGAGGATTAAAAAAAAATAATAATAATAGGAATATTTTTCCTCCAGTCTCATCGGCGAACGGCAAGAGGAATCTAACGTTATTTTCAGCCCGATTGTTTATTTATTTCACTGCAATCCATCTGATCAACGTATCAACCCATAGTAAAAAAAAGACGCTACTGACGATCAAGGAATTATAAACGACCCCCCCCCCCTTTCCTTCACGCATGATGAAGCATAATGTATACCAATCATATACATTTGAATTTTTTAATATAGCGTGTATAGGAAAGAAACACCAATCGATAATCTATCATATGCGTTGGGGCCTATAACTCGCGTTTTAGGAATGACTGCAGAAAACCTTAAAAACATACTTATATTCACGACGGTATTAACACGACAATGTATGAATGAAAAAATATAACGTTTTGTGATCCACTTTTTCTCCTCATTTTCTATTTTTCTCCCATCCCAATTTCGCCTCGCCAATTTTCCCCTCCCCTGTCTCAAACGTTGCTAGACCATGCCTCCCACTGGTCGGCTGCAATGTGGATGAAGCCTTGCATCACGTGTCCCCTCCGGTACACGAGGAGGCAGCCGTCGCATCTTTTCACCTGTACAGCGCAATCTCTCAGTGGCGAGGAGTAGCACGTGGGAGGCTCACGCTGCCCCCGATACTTCCCGATTCTGCTGTACAGGCGCACCAACCGACCTGTAGGAGTCGCTGTCCACAACGTCCGATCCCCACCCACCAGCTTTCCCACCCCTAACACTGCCAATTGTGTTAGTATGAACGACCAGCCAAGCTGGTGCCAACGCAGAGAGCTGGGCTCGAACCCAGCGTCTCCTGCGTTAGTGGCGAGCGCCTTGCCCACTGCGCCACTTAGCCGCCCGATATAGCTATAATATTTAAAAAGTTATAGCCCTGCAAAGAAGGTAAACATCTCCATAGGGTTACAGCACTGGCAGACTGGGCCCAAGGATGGGTACAATGCATGGCGGACAATGTGTTAAAGGCACAGTACACAGGCACTGCAATTCCTAGCTTTGCACAGTCTTTTGTCCACCCACCTCCACTACAAAGATTCACTGATAGGTATCTCTAGGTGACACTACCTGCTCAGGAGAGATGGAGACAGGCCCGTCTCTGGATTGTGTTGGGGGCAAAGTATTCTGGGTAGGGGCAGGGGCAGGAGCAGGGGCAGGAGGTGGAGCTTGTTGCTGGGACTGTTGCGCAGGGGCAGGAGCAGGGGCAGGGGCAGGAGGTGGAGCTTGTTGCTGGGACTGTTGCGCAGGGGCAGGAGCAGGGGCAGGGGCAGGAGGTGGAGCTTGTTGCTGGGACTGTTGCACAGGGGCAGTGACAGGGGCCATCTCAGATGCTCCGTTTTCTGGAATGCTCTACAAGATAGAAACAGACAGACAACTCTGTGAAGTGTGTGCATGTGCACTTACTAGTGCAATAGAGTAGCTTGATGATTAGGTCACAGGTCTTATCCCCCACAACAGTCAATGTGCCTATCTATCCACTGATCACCTGCTCCAGGGGTGCTGCAAATGGCTGACCCTGTGCTCTGACCCCTTTGGTGAAACGCCTCAGGGAATAATAAAAAAGGAGCATTTCCCTACAAGAACTATACATATTGTGGCAGATATCATCACCCGTCCCATGGCTACGTGGAGGAAGGGAGATACTACTGCCACGGGCAGAGGAGAGTTAATTAAGGAGTTGATTAGGACTGATGGAACACACCTGTGCACCACGTGATCACCCACATCCCACACACACAGAGACACACATAGCTTAAAGCCTGAGGAGAGACAGAGAAAGGTTGAGTGGAGGTGAGGAAGGAGCAGAGATCGTAGAGAGAGACTGTTATACTGAGTTTGTGAGGTGAGAGGTAGTTGGAAGGAGAGGTGAAAGCGAGAAGGTGTTCGTGGTACTGGACTCTGGACTGGCTGAGATACCCCCTTGTGAAACTGACCCTGGACCGGACGACAAACCCTGAGTATTGAACATTCCCTTTTTGTACAAGAGCCTGAAACGTGTTTTGACCCTGGACTGTTATTCGACTACTCTATTGCCCATCGGACTATTCGATTAGTCGAGGTCAGCCCCAGTTCATACAATACCATCTGAACAACTCTGTCTGTCTGTCTGTCGCGCTTTCCCTTGTGCACAAAGGAAACCGAAACAGACCACCAAAACAACAACATCCAATTATTCATAACATTTATTTTTTTTTTTTTTATCCACTTTTTCTCCCATTTTCTGTATTTTCCTCCCATCCCAATTTCGTATCATCGAACGCTGTTTCTTGCCTCCCACAAGCCGGCTGCAATGTGGACTAAGTCATACATAGCACAAGTCCCCTCCGGTACTTGAGGTAACAGCAGTCGCATCTTTTCCCCTGCGCAGCTCGATCTCTCAGTGGCGAGGAGTAACGCGTGGGAGGCTCACGCTGCCCCCGACACTTCCTGATTCTACTGCGCAGGCGCACCAACCGACCTGTAGGAGTCGCTGTCCACAACGCCCGATCCCCACCCATCAGTTTCCCACCCCCTAATACGGCCAATGTGTATTAGTATGAACGACCAGCTAAACTGAAAGCAATGTGGAGCGCTGGGCTCGAACAGGCAAGCCCAGCGTCTCCGTCATTCGTGGCGAGCGCCACGTAGCCGCCCCAATAAATATTATTTATTTATTGAAATTGTGCTTTTGGTCCGTGTCGAGCCTGAACACCACCAGTATGGAAAACGAGATATAGAACAGGTATGTATAAGCATTATGCTTCAGTCTGTACCTTTTCAGTCACTGTCAAATCAAATATTGTAAAACTATTGTGCATATTGTATTGTGTGAGATGATGACTGAATAAAACTACTACTAGATACAGATGGAGGGTGCGGGTCAGCGGACAGTTGGGCTCACCCTGTGTGGAGTGTGGATGGGGGAAAGAGCATCCAGGTCTGTCATCGGGAACTCCAAGCCTCGTTTCCTCAGGTCCTCGTACACATAGACCACCCCAGAGAGAGAAGGAGAGCTCCGGAATGCATCGGCCCAAGCCTGGAAGAGAGCAAGAGAGAGACTCCAACATCACAATGCTGTCGACTATTTGGTTGTTAGGGCTCATTCAGATCTAATCGGACAATGCAGCACCTCGCTGCAGGGTGGTACGTTGGTGTGGATGGCAGTGTTGTAGTATTCGAGTCCTGGACTGCTTTTCAGGACTCGTGACTCGACTTGGACTTGAGCACTGATGACTCGGACTCGAGTATTGACTGCATTCGTACTCAAAGTGCAGACGAGGACTCAGACTTGTTAATTGATATAGTTAGTTATTTTTTATTTATTTTGTAATAGGGCCTAATCATTTGGCATAAGATATTGATGGCTAGTGCATTTGTTTGGCTATTGTGTCACAAAGTAAATAAACTCCCTTTGAAATGGTGACCGCTGTGTCATTTATGTTTAATGTAGAATCTTTTTTTATTTGTATGTCAGCTCTTTGACTGCCAGAGTGGAGTGGGCTCAACCTTGATGACTTGGACTTGGACTCAGACTAGGGTAATGGGGACTCGACTCGGGCTCTTCTTTGGTGACTCGAACATGGACTCAGACTTGAACACTGGGGACTCGAGATTTAGTGACTCGACTTCAAAACTGGTGGATGGGCTGTGAGCTTTTTAACCCCCTCAACCCCTTGTCTTCCACTTTGATCGACTGGCCACCATAGCGCGGGGAGTGCTTGTGTCTGGCAAAAGTTGACTCGAGGTCTACTTTCTCATGAAATGCCACTCGGTTTTGGGCGACCCCATGCAGTATCAACTGACTGAGCCCAACGTAACGACCCCCATTCAAAAGAAAGGGAAACTTGTGTTTTCCCCCCGCATTGTCTGATTAGATCTGAATTAGCCCTTAGGGTCTTAGTTGACTACAATGTATTTATTTATTTATGTTTATGAGGGTGTTTGTGCTGAATGAGTTATGTTACTTCTTGGATATAAGCACTATCTGGTATCACAACAATATTCACAAATATGCTTCATTTGTTGTAGATTTTTCAAAATCGCTGATGAAATCGACAAGACAACTCGATTTATTGACCAAATCCTATGGCTGTTAGTTGAATTTGTTGAGAACAGATCTACTGTACAGTATTTTATCTGATGTGACATGACTGAAAAAACAAAAGACATGTCTCATGAGAAAACACAATAGGATGAAGAGACTCACTCACACTGACTAAAGAGGAAAACTGTAATCAAAATGCAAATTTCCCCCATTTACATAGTCAAACTCTGGTTAATATTGACATTCCAACCAATTCTCCATTACATGTAATAGGATGATACTTTCAGTACTCAGCAGCTAGTGAGTGGAATAAACTGCCAGTGTTCATAAAAAGTATTGAGTCAGAAAGAAACTTCAAACAGGCCCTGAAGAAATGGCTTAGTCATAGGGCTCAGGATAGGGACAGATCTATGCAGGAGGTGCGCTGTTGACTTTGTGTTTGTTCGTTTGTTTGTTTTATTGTATTTACCGTACTTTTCGCACTATAAGCCGCACCTGAATATAAGCCGCAGCAGCTAAATTGAATGATGTGTGAATTTTGTAATGAAATGTATTGTGATTACCTAGGTAATGGAAGACTATGTAAAAAACAATCTCTTATTGTTTTTATTATCATACTGTACTGTTAACAATATTGATATTGATAATAATAGTTGCTATTATGGTGTGCAGCGTCCAAATTGCTCGTTACAGCCGGCTGGCTAGTCTTAACTTGCTAAAGCTAACTTGTTACTATTATTATTTTTTCGTTAAATACAAGCTGACTGTCATCCCGCTGGCGACTAACACTTATATTCATTTTCATCCGGGTCACTGGTGGCTGACTTGATTACGTCACTTACCACAGCCAGCCGCCTGGCTAACTTTCAGTTTCAGTTTACGTTGGGTGCAAGCTGACAGGTTTACTCGCCCATACCTCACTCCTGGGGATATCGTATTATTTATTATCACTACATTAAATGCGCCGAATTGGCTGCAGGCTTGCTATTTATTTCTGTCATGTTTATTCAAGTTAGCTATATACGTGGTGTGTGTGTGTGTGTGTGTGTGTGTGTGTGTGTGTATGTGTGTGTCAGGGCGGTGATCAACTGGCTCCTGTGTGTGTGTTAGTTATATGGAAAAGACAGGTTTGGTGCCACTATTCACCCTTATAAAATAACATACCCTATGGCCCAAATACTTGGCTAGAACTCTAACCAAAGAGAGATATCTTACATTCTACTGGTCTAAATAGGTAGTACCTGTCTCTTGAGGGGGTGGACTACAATGAGATTCCAAACAGGGGTTTAGGTGTATACACTGTTAGAAACCTGTCTTGTCTACATTTACATTTAGTCATTTAGCTGACGCTTTTATCCAAAGCGATTTACTGATGTTCTGTACGACAAGCCATCAGGAAGGGCACAACTCTATCAGCTGAGCAACAATGTTCATCAAAGTGTTGAGTGCTACAGTGTAGGTTAGTTTATTAGGACAAGTGCATGACAGTACGGTTAGTTAGGGTTAGATTTTGTGTGTGGCTGACCAAGCTAGTTACATATATATGGCCACGTGTTGAGCATTTATTTATTATTTATTTTTGTATTATTATTATTATTATTATTATTATTATTATTATTATAAAAAAATATTTTATTTTCGGTTCTTGCCTTGTGTAATTAAGAATTATAGTTCTCACGGGGGGCTCGTTTAGACTAGAGCACAGGGTGCACAAGGTTAGCTGTAATGCTAGGCACAGTCAGTGTTACTATGGCTGTGAGTAGTCACGCCCTACAGGGACGTGAGAGGGCGTTCTATGTTTGTTTGTTTTTTTATTGCTAATATTCACAGTGAATATTTTTGTTTATTGTTTTGTTTCTATTCTTGACTTTTTCTCATCTTTAATTGTAAGCACCCTGGACCACCACTCTGCCATCTCAAATGTCATGAATATTTTTTCACTTTGTTATGCCAGTGTTTAATCCTAATAAGGGGCCAGGGAGCAATACTAATATAATTTGTTGGAATGTGAAGGGTGTAAATAACCCCTTGAAACGTACTAGGATCCTTACTCACTTACAGCAGCTTGGGGTTGGCATCGCCTTTCTGCAAGAAACTCACCTCCGGCGAGTAGATCACCGTCGAATACACAGAGCTTGGGTAGGTCAAGTGTTCCACTCAAAGCCAGAGGAACAGCCATTCTGATTAACAAAAACACACCCTTTACTCCATCTGATGTGATCTCTGACCCTAATGGCAGATTCATTATAGTTTCAGGAACTCTCTATTCCACAAGGGTAGTCCTAGTCAACGTATATGCCCCCAATTTTGGTGACACGCATTTCATCAATAAACGTATCTCTTCACTCCCCGACCTGAACTCTAATCAACTGATTATGGGAGGTGACTTTAATTGTGCTCTTAACCCAGCCTTAGATCGATCATCATCTAATCCAGCTCCACAATCTCAGACTGCTAGAGCTATAGTGTCCTTCCTGAAGCAATACGGTATTTCAGATGTCTGGCGCTTGCTTCACCCCACCGCTAGGGCTGGGCGATAAAACGATAACGATAACTATCGCGATAAATTATTTCCTCGAAATAAACATGAAACGTGGTCGCAAAGTTTCGATATATCGATTTTCCAAGCTTGGATATGAGCACACGCACTAACAACCAATCAGTGAAGGAGATGGCCGATAGTGGAAGGAGACCCGGAAGGAGGCGCGGAGGTAGGACTCAGTAAACAAGGCTGGCTATGGCTAATTAGCTTGCACGGCGCTATTTTACAGTTTACCTGCCGAGTTGGTGTGTGTTTTGAATTCTGAGGGCAACTGTTATAGTAGTGTGGGGTATATGGTGGACGTCGTTGCAATGAATTGGGCGGAACAGAGTATTTTAGGGTAATTTTTTAGTACATTGTCATGAAATACTCCGCTCGGAAACGAGGCTGGCTATGGCTAATTAGCTTGCACGGCGCTATTTCACAGGTTACCTGCCGAGTTGGTGTGTGTTTTGAATTCTGAGGGTAACTGTTATAGTAGTGTGGGGTATACGGTGGACGTCGTTGCAATGAATTGGGCGGAACAGAGTATTTTAGGGAAATTTTTTAGTACATTGTCATGAAATACTCCGCTCGGAAACGAGGCTGGCTATGGCTAATTAGCTTGCACGGCGCTATTTCACAGGTTACCTGCCGAGTTGGTGTGTGTTTTGAATTCTGAGGGTAACTGTTATAGTAGTGTGGGGTATACGGTGGACGTCGTTGCAATGAATTGGGCGGAACAGAGTATTTTAGGGTCATTTTTTAGTACATTGTCATGAAATACTCCGCTCGGAAACGAGGCTGGCTATGGCTAATTAGCTTGCACGGCGCTATTTCACAGGTTACCTGCCGAGTTGGTGTGTGTTTTGAATTCTGAGGGTAACGGTTATAGTAGTGTGGGGTATACGGTGGACGTCGTTGCAATGAATTGGGCGGAACAGAGTATTTTAGGGTCATTTTTTAGTACATTGTCATGAAATACTCCGCTTGCTTTGGCTAACTGCTAACGTGCGCGGACTGATGACGACATCAACTCGACTCTCGAGACATTCACAGCAGCAAAACAAGTCAGCCCGCGTATCGGCGCCGGGCATAATAAGTTAATTAAACTTGACAGACATTATATCGACGATAATTATCGATATCGAGTTATATGAAAATAATTTTATCGCGATAACGTTTTTGGTCATATCGCCCAGCCCTACCCACCGCCAAACAGTACTCTTTCTTATCACCAGTTCATTATACATATTCTCGAATTGATTATTTGTTTATCGACAACACATTTCTATCTCAAGTGCGTTCCTGCTCTTACGATAGCATTGTTATTTCAGACCATGCAGCAATAGTCTTAGAGCTAGCCTTCCCGGACAAATGTCCATCATTCAGGCCGTGGAGACTAAATCCACTATTGCTATCTGAGGACTCATTCTCGTTGTTCCTGTCCACTAAGATCAAATTTTTTATTGAGGTAAATTCTACCCCTGGCATGTCTATGTCCATCATTTGGGAAGCTCTTAATCTTAAAGCTTTTCTCCGTGGAGAAATTATTTCTAACTGTGCTCGACGTAATAAACTGCGCAACAGCAGACGCTCTGAACTTTCAGACCAAATTCTTAAATTGGATCATTCATATTCAGTCTCTCCGACACCCTCACTTTATAATGAAAGAGTGACTTTACAGACAGAATTGCTGGCACTACTGCTAAAACACTGCACCGCTCAGAACTTGATCACGCAAATTAACTCTGCCACTGGAGAGATCTATACGGACCCATTGGAAATAAAGGGTCAATTCAAAACATTTTATTCTTCACTATATACCTCTGATTCCCCTAAAGACCCCTCTCTCATGAATAGTTTTTTTCGCAGATTTGGATATACCAGTCATAGACAATGATTCAATGATGCTTTTGGAAGAGCATTAGCACTGATGAAATTCAACAGGCTTTAACTATGATGTAGAGTGGGAAAAGCCCAGGCGGGTTCCCCGTGGAATTATTAAAAAAATATTCCACCCAGTTATGTCCCATTATGGCTTCAATGTTTGAGGAATCATTTCAATCCCGCTCGCTCCCTCCGACTCTCTACCAAGCCTCAATATCCCTGCTCTTAAAAAAAGATAAGGATCCAAAAGACTGTGGCTCATATCGTCCTATTTCTCTCCTCAACAATGAAGCAAAGATCTTGGCAAAGGTACTCGCTCGACGACTGGAATCTGTTATACCAAGTATTATCCATCCAGATCAGTCTGGTTTTGTGAAGGATATAATGGCTTTTTTCAACCTGCGGCGCCTTATGAATATAATTTACTCCCCCACCGAGTCTCCCGATGCAGAGGTCGTTGTTGCGCTAGACGCAGAGAAGGCCTTTGACCGGGTTGAATGGGACTACTTATTCTATACTTTGCAGAAATTCGGTTTTGGCGAGAAATTTGTGCCCTGGGTCAAACTTTTATACTCCTCTCCAGTGGCATCAGTTCGAACAAATGATGTGACTTCGGAATATTTCCCCATCGCGGTACAAGACAGGGTTGCCCTCTCTCTCCGCTACTATTTGCGTTAGCGATCGAGCCACTAGCTATTACCTTTCACATGGGCATCCAAGGCATCATTAGAGATGGACAGGAACAAAGAATCTCGCTATATGCGGACGATGTCCTGCTGTATATCGCGGATCCAGTGGCCACACTTCCACGTGTCCTTCACATACTACACGAGTTTGGTGTCTTTTCTGGTTATAAATAAAATTTAAACAAGAGTGAACTTTTCCCCATAAACTCTTTAGCTAGAAATCTCCCCCCCCCCTCTATGTTCCCCTTCAAGCTTTCCCCAAGCTGCTTCCGTTACGTTGGCATAATGATAACACATACACATTCTAATCTCATAGCGTCCAACTTCACCCCTCTACTGGAGCGCACTAAGCAGGATTTTATCAGATAGTCGTCACTTCCTTTATCACTTGTTGGCAGAGTGAATACTGTGAAAATGAACACATTACCGAAATTTCTGTATTTATTTCAAAATATTCCAACCTTCATTCCAAAGTAATTTTTCAAAGCCCTCGACAGGGCAATATCAGATTTTATCTGGAATAAACGCCCAGTCTGAATAAATAAAATGGCCCTCCAGAAGCCTAAATCGCAGGGAGGCTTTGCACTACCCAATTTCTTGGCCTACTATTTGGCTGCAAATATTCACAGCATTCTCTATTGGAGTCATTCCCATTACGGACTCTGTCAGTGGGTGCCGGCATGGGTGGACATGGAAAGGGCATCTTGTTCTAGAACATCTTTGCAATCCTTAGTTTGCTCTTCGCTCCCAGTCACAACCGCCCAGTACACCAACAACCTCTTAGTACAACACTCCCTCCGGATCTGGTCCCAGTTCAGAAAACACTTTGGTCTCCATGCCATCTCACCATCGTCACCTGTCCACAAAAACGTCCTTTTCCCTCCCTCTATGGTGGATGAAGCCTTCAGCAACTGGTTTAAGAATGGCATTCTGAGCATTTATGATTTGTACCAAGACAGTTCATTTATGTCTTTCACACAATTGCGCCTAAAATTTTACTTACCAAAAAATATTTTTTTCAGATATCTACAGATACGTGATTTTGTTAAGAACAAATTTGCTCAGTTCCCCCATATACCTCCAAAAACTGTGATCGACCGCATCTTGGAGGTGAAGGTTGCAATCAAAGGCTCAATATCTAAACTATATAACATCATATCCCTATCCCTACCCTCCTCAGTATTGGCTATAAGACAAAACTGGGAGTCCGATCTAAATCATCAATTTACAGACAAAGAATGGGAAAATGCTCTTGCCCGAATACACTCTTCTTCAATATGTGCCCGCCATTCACTGATACAGTTCAAGCTCCTCCACCGTCTACAGCAGGGGTGGGCAATTATTTTTCCCGGGGGGCCGAATGAGCAACTGAAAATATGTTGGGGGGCCGGGCCAAAATTCCAAACTCAATTATGCATAATATACATTTTATTTCTATATAAAAAGCAGTAAATGGCATTGTTTTGACCCCTGGTAAGAGTGTATGTTATTATTTGGCAATTAAAAGGTAAGGTTAGCTTTCAAAAATATAATTTATTCAAATAGAATTTATTTCCAAAATGATAAACAAAATGTGAAACATTAATAACAAAGGGCATTTTGAGTTTCATATACTATTGAAACAAGGATTTTCTTAGCTTTCTAAAGACATCACATCATCTTATAGCAAAAATAAACAAAACAAGTCACTAAACTGTGTAAAGAAAAGTGTCCCAGTTTTGTAGCCTTTTTGACTTTACATGCCTATATTAAACATTTAATGTTTTCAGAACTGTGCAAAAAAAAGAAAAAAAAATATCAAGTGTCCCATTTCACTTGTTATATTTCCACATTTTAGTGTTCTTCAGTTCGGCCACATATGTAGGTGGATCCAAAGAGAACCAACATCTTCTGAGCATGTCTCCTAAGCGTATATTGTGCGTGTGAACGTTGACATGAAAAAAAAAGTAAATTTTTTTTTTTTTTATTATCATGTAATCTTTCGCGGGCCGGTCAGAATCATCCCGCGGGCCGTATCCGGCCCGCGGGCCGTACTATGCCCAGGTCTGGTCTACAGTATATTGGTCAAAGACTAGACTTGCGAAGATAAACCCTGGCATGGATTCCACATGCGACCGGTGCCACCAAGCCCCTGGCTCACTTATTCATATGTTTTGGCATTGTCCAGCACTGGCCCCTTTCTGGACTTCCATTTTTAAATCTTATTCAGACATATTTTTTATGAGTGTTGACCCATGCCCTCTTATTGCATTATTTGGTCTGACACCGGAGAACGCTGCAATATCTATTGGGCAATCCAATGCCATGGCCTTTGCCTCACTCATTGCCAGACGCCTCATCCTATTCAACTGGAAGGCAGCCACTCCCCCTTCACACTTACTGGATGAGGGATGTTATGTCTCTTATACATATAGAGAAAATCAGATTTACAACACAAGGCCACACAGATACCTTCCACAAAACATGGCAGCCCTTCCTATCTCATTTCAAAACCCATATGACTCCTTCCAAACTTGGGACCCCATGACCCCCCTCCTTCCCCCATCTACCTTCCTGACACTGCTAGCCCACGTATGGCTGGGGAGATGGCATTGTGGTGGTCTGCTAAGGGTGTTAAATTTACTTTCCATTTTATTTGTTTTACCATCTGGAAATTACGCTACTAAAATGGAGAGTATTACTTACATTATATATTATTATTACTGTCTTTCCTATTTATATTTTTTCTTAAAATTTTACCTCATTTCTTTTTGCGTAGCTTTGTCTGTCACATCTGTATTTATGTTTAATTATTTAAATGTTCTTTTATTTTGATTTTTTATTTTACATGTATGTTTGTCGTCGCCCTCACTGGATGTATTGGGATGGGGTGGGATTAGGGGATAGGAATGGGGAAGGAAATGGAAGTTGTATAATTTGGATAACTGAAATGTATAAATCTGTACAAATTCTTCCAATAAAAAAAGATAAACCTAAATTGAATGATGTGTACATATATAAGCCGCACTGGACTATAAGCTGCAGGTGTTTTAATGTTTAATTACCATAATGTAAGGGTTCGTGCACAGAGGGGATTGTCGGGAAAGAGATGGCTGTTTGAGGAAGCTCCCATTTATAAAATTTTTTGTTTAAACAGTAACGGTAGCTAGGTACTAACGATAGCTACTTAGGCAACACTAGGTAGCTACTAACGTTAGCTCACGGAACGATAGCTACTTAGCCAACACTAGGTAGCTACTAACGTTAGCTCACGGAATGATAGAGCCAACACTAGGTAGCTACTAACGTTAGCTCACGGAACGATAGAGCCAACACTAGGTAGCTACTAACGTTAGCTCACGGAACGATAGAGCCAACACTAGGTAGCTACTAACGTTAGCTCACGGAACGATAGAGGAACGATAGAGCCAACACTAGGTAGCTACTAACGTTAGCTCACGGAACGATAGAGCCAACACTAGGTAGCTACTAACGTTAGCTCATGGAACGATAGAGCCAACACTAGGTAGCTACTAACGTTAGCTCACGGAACGATAGAGCCAACACTAGGTAGCTACTAACGTTAGCTCACGGAACGATAGCTACTTAGCCAACACTAGCCAACTACTGCGAAATCGAATGCCAAACTGATGATATCAGACGTTGATATCAGGAGCTATCAGTAGCTAGCCAGCTAGATAACATTAGACAATGCCTCATGTATTAAACTAAAGTGAATAGTCGACTGGGTCATTTTGTTTAATGCTTCAGTTATGTTGAAAGAGGAGCTGCTCATGCACTCGACTGTGAGGGGGAGGAGGAGGGCTTGACTGTGAGGGGGAGGAGGAGGGGCAAGGCGTGCACTGCTGCAGCAGATTTACGAGTCTGATCTGACAGTCACAGAGCTGAGGGAGCGAGCCCAGTTAGTCGAAAAATGGGGGAAAAAGCTGCGGCTTATAGTCCGAAAAGTACGTTATTTATTTTTTATTAAAGTGTAGTGCTGGAAGATTGAATTTGTGCATGTCATATTTGTGCCTCCTCGTCATCTTGCCCCCTCTGAGGACCACAATGGAAATAAAACATAAGGTTTTATTGTGTATCAATCCTCGATGGTTTTTTAATTATATGTGATGGCTGTACATTTTGTGTACCAGTTGTGACAAGCCTGGTGGGGTTCAGACTCGCCACGGTTCCAAAACAAACAAATTAAGGCGGTCAGGTGGCGTAGCGGAGATTGTGCTCGTCACCAATGCAAGAGGCTGCGGTCTTGACTCCCGGAGAGTCAGCATTGCCTTGGCTCGGGCTGATCGCTATACTAACTCGTTTGGCTGAGTTGGGGGGAGGGGAGCCGTGGGTGGGTCCTGGGCGTTGTGGACAGCGACCCCTACAGTTCGGTCGGGGCGCCTGCTCAGCAAGGGTAGGATCTGGAGAGAGGTAGTGCGACCTTCCACACGTTACACTCTCCCGGTGAGAATCTGCGCGGCCAGGCTGGCTGCACATGCGTCGGAGGAAAGCATGTGACAGTCTCCGGCCTCTCGGACCAACAGTAGGGGAAAGTGCGCAACAACCAGGAAGGGGGTTGGGAATTGGCATAACGACTAACAGTGGGATGGGAGAAAAAATCGGAAAAAGGAGGGGGAAAAAAGATAATCAAAAAAAAATTAATTAAAAAATTTAATTGTCCACACAAGTGCAATATCAATCAATAAGAGTATTTATTGAATAAGGGCAGAATTCAGTTCGATAGGCAAAGAGAATGGTCGTAATACAGTCCGATGGTCAAAAACACAAAACAGGCTCTCGTACACAAAAAGGGATTGTTCAATACTCAGGGTAGTCGTCTGGTCCAGGGTCAGTACACAAGGGGGTTTCTCAGCCAGTCTAGGATCCAGTACACAATGAACACCTTCTCGCCTTCACCTCTCCTCTCACTTAGGGCTGTCGCGGTATGACATTTTCTCACGCGGTTGTGTGTGTGGCTAATCACCGCGGGATGCAGTGGTACCGCACTTCTATTAAAAAGAAAAACAAGTTAGGGCGACTAGGTGGTGTAGTGGGCAAGGCACTCGCCACCAGTGTGGAGACGCTAGGATTCGCGTGTTCGAATCCAGCTCTCCACATTGTTTTCAGTTTAGCTGGTCGTCCGCAGTAATACACATTGGCCGTATTACGGGGAGGGAAACTGAAGGGTGGGGATCGGGCGTTGTGAACAAGCGACTCCTACAAGTCGGTTGGTGCGCCTGCGCAGTAGAATCAGGAAGTGTCTGGGGCAGCGTGAGCCTCCCACGCGTTACTCCTCGACACTGAGAGATTGAGCTGCGCAGGTGAAAAGATGCGACTGCTGTTACCTCAAGTACCGGAGGGGACTTGTGCTATGTATGACTTAGTCCACATTTCAGCCGGCTTGTGGGAGGCAAGAAATAGCGTTTGTGACAGGGGAGGGTCGAATTGGATGATACGAAATTGGGATGGGAGAAAAATATAGAAAAAGTGGGAGAAAAAGTGGATAAAAAAAAAAGAAAAACAAGTTTTCATTTTCATTTTTTATTTTTTATATACCTGTATATATATTTTTTATTATTAAGACATGCGAGTTTACCCGCGCTCATGATTAGACAAAAATTCTAAGGTCGTAGGAGCCCCGAAACTATTTTAAACATGTTTGATAATCTATCCATTTGTCCCTCAACGCTCTGAAATGTGATAAAAGTAGTAGGGTGTTGCCTGCTCCTTTAAGAGTGATGCGTTGTGGGATATATACTGTAGGTCTACGCAAGCAGCAAGCAGTCACACATCCCTTCTCCAACTTAAAACTAACGTTATTTGAGCTAACATTTAACGTTATGATAACACTATTTTAACGTTAGTGAATTTGAATGCACATACATAGCTAGTTAAATATCACAACTTGTGTCATCAATCATTGAGGGAAACTAGCCAATAGCTAACGTTATAGATAGCTAGCCTAATAGCTAACGTTATAGATAGCTAGCCTAATAGCTAACGTTATAGATAGCGAACACTAACGTTTGCAAACAAAGCTAACGTTATCCAGTTGACATTACAGATCATAATATAGCTATGATAAAGTTAACATTATTTCATTATTTCATTTATACGCCGATGATACAGTTGTTTACACAGTGGCTTCCTCTTTAACTCAGGCCATAGAGCTTCTACAGGATGCTTTTAATACACTGCAACACTCCTTGCTAAGGCTAAGACTGGTCCTTAATGCAAAAAAGACCAAGGACATGACCTTCTCTCGCTCTCGAGCTAATACAGCTGTCCCCCCGATTCTGACACTGGAAGGGACATGCCTTGAAAGTAGCATCCTATAAATATCTGGGCATATGGATTGATGAAAAGATGGCCTTTGATGTTCATATTAGAAACCTACTGAGAAAACTACCCAATAATTACCACAATACTATAGACAGGGGTGAGGGAAAGAGCGAAATAATCTCATTGATGACTTTCTTCCACAGCCACAGCCGTGCTGGAGAGTTTTCTTTCTGTGTTTTTAGTTCCTTCTTTACTTCTTTTTATCTAAATGTTTGTGCATAATACAGATGGGTCTGATTGATATTACTATTGTTTTTTTTTTTTTTTTTCAATAGCATCTATGCTGTATGTTTGGATGTTTTGCAGATGTGTTTTCAACAACTCCGGTGTGGGGGGGATGGGGTGGGTATGAGGGAGGGGAAGGGGAAATGAAAGGGGAAGAAAAGAGAAAAAGATGGAAAATGAATGATGTTTTTGCCAATTGTAAATGTACAACTTACTTTTCCTGTAATAAAGAAATGTATAAAAAAAAAAAGAAACCTACTGAGAAAACTTAGACCTAAACTGGGCTTTTTCTTCCGGTTAAAGAAATACTTCCTGAAGCCAGGAAGAGAATTGTGCAGAGTTCCTTTCTGTCTGTATTAGACCAGTGGTTCCCAAAGTCAAAACGGAAATGTACCGTTGTACCGCAAATCGTACATGTTGACTGCAAGCAAGTTATTGATAAGCGACGGGCATATTAGACACATAGCCATAATATAGAATATAGAAATAGCTCCGCGAAAATCATGAAATATCGGAAAATCTGTCCAAAAAGGCTGGCATTCAAGCGATAAATAGTGCGCCCCCTGCTGGCACTCAATGTGTTAAGAGGCAACAACGGGAAAAGGAAAAAGTGCTGTTTTCAAACCACACTGCAAGGAAAGCACAGGCCCAACATTAGACCTCAGTTCATACTAGGCCTGTCCCCGGCTAAGGATTTGTATAGTCAACTTTGATTGGTGAAAATGTGCCGATAGTCGACTGGTAGTCGACTACACCCCTGAATGCAAAAATAATTAAAATATGTATATATATATATATATATTTTTTTTTTTTATCATTCCCTTTGGGCTTAATGTCTGAAGGAGTCGACTGAAGGCTTCTTGTCCTCTGTGAAAACATGCAATTGGTCCACTGATGGATACATATTTATTTTGTATCCACTTTTTCTCCCCATTTTCAATTTTTTCTCCCATCCCAATTTCGTATTTCCAATTCTTCCCTCCCCTGTCTTGAACGTTGCTAGACTATGCCTCCCACTGGTCGGCTGTAGTGAGGATAGAAGCCTTGCATCACGTGTCCCCTCCGGTACACGAGGAGGCAGCCTGTCGCATCTTTTCACCGCAGCAGCTCGAACTCTGTGGCGAGGAGTAACGCATGGGAGGCTCACGCTGCCTCCGATACTTCCTGTTTCCGCCGCACCGGCGTCACCCAACCGACCTGTAGGAGTCGCTGTCCACAACCTCCAATCCCCACCCACAGGCTTTCCCACCCTCTAACACTGCCAATTGTGTTAGTATGACGGCCGGCCAAACCGGTAGCAACGCAGAGAGCTGGGCTCTATACCATTTACATTACATTTAGTCATTTAGCTGACGCTTTTATCCAAAGCGACTTACAAGTTCTGTACGACAAGACAGCAAGAAGGGTACAACTCTATCAGCTGAGTAACAATGTTCATCAAAGTGTTGCGTGTTACAGTGTAGGTTAGTTTATTAGGACAAGTGTATGACAGTAAGGTTAGTCAGGTTTTTTTTTTTTTTTTTTACTCATTTCAGATAATGGTTGAAGAAGTGAGTCTTTAGTCGACGGCGAAAGATTGGACGGGATTCGGCTGTCCTAACTGGGATGGGTAGTTCATTCCACCATTGTGGGGCAAGGACTGAGAATAGGCGGCTTCTCTTTGATGACCCTCCGGGAGCTTGGATAGGAGTAGGTCTGAGGCGGCCAGAAGATGCAGAGCGTAGGGGTCTTGAGGGTGTGTAGTTAGAGACCATTGACCGGAGGTAGGCGGGAGCGGTTCCCTTTGCCGCACGGTATGCTAGGTCGAGGGCCTTGAAGCGGATACGTGCAGCAATGGGGAGCCAGTGCAGGTCCCTAAGAAGTGGGGTGACATGGGCCGACTTCGGTAGGTTTGAGATCAGGCGGGCCGCTGCGTTTTGAATGAGTTGAAGAGGCTTGGTGGCAGTGGCCGGGAGGCCAGCTAGCAGTGCGTTGCAGTAGTCGAGGCGGGAGATGACTGTTGATTGGACGAGGAGTTGGGTGGCTTCTTTTGTCAGGAAGGGGCGTATCCTTCTGACGTTGCTCAGGAGGAATCTGCAGGTTCTGGTTGTTGCTGCGATGTGAGCAGAGAAGTTCAACTGGTCGTCGAGGACAACACCAAGGTTCTTGGCGGTCGGGGATGCGGTCACAGCTGCATTCTCGACTGTGATGGAGAGGTCGGTCAGGGGGGAGGATTTGGCCGGCAGGTGGAGCAATTCTGTTTTGCTTAGGTTCAGTTTGAGGTGGTTGGTCGTCATCCAGGCGGAGATGTCGGACATACAGGCCGAGATCCGCTCAGAGACGTGGATATCTGAGGGAGGGAAGGAGAGGAAGAGTTGAGTATCATCGGCATAACAATGATATGAGAAGCCATGAGACGTGATAATGTTACCCAGTGATTTAGTGTAGAGGGAGAAGAGAAGGGGTCCTAGGACCGAGCCCTGGGGGACACCCGTCCGGAGGGGGCGGGTGGCCGACAGAGTCCCTCTCCATGACACTTGGTAGGAGCGGTCGTTGAGGTATGATGTCAGCCATGTCAGCGCAGATCCAGCCACTCCCATTCCTGCGAGGGCCGCGAGGAGGATCTGATGGTTGACTGTGTCGAAGGCTGCAGATAGATCTAGGAGAATCAGGACAGAGGAGAGGCCCTTCGCTTTTGCTAAGTGAAGTGCCTCTGTGACCGCAATGAGGGCCGTTTCTGTCGAGTGGCCAGTCCGGAAGCCAGACTGATTGGGGTCTAGGAGGTCATTCTGTAAGAGATAAGCAGTAAGTTGGTTGGATACAGCACGTTCAAGTGTTTTAGAAAGAAAGGAGAGAAGAGAGACAGGACGATAGTTGGCTATGACGGTGGGGTTCAGGGTTGGTTTTTTTATGAGGGCCGTGACTCTGGCTTGTTTTAGGGAGGTGGGGACCACCCCCGAGTTGAGTGAGGAGTTGATGGTTGCAGTTAGGAATGGGAGGATGTCCGGTGCTATGGTCTGGAGGAGTGGGGAGGGTAGCTGGTCCAGCTGGCATGTAGTCGGACGGTTCGACGTTACCAGTGTCAGGGTCTCGGCTTCTGTAATGGGAGAGAAAGATGACAGAGTGAAGGATGAGGTTCTCGATTCAGCGTTTGGAATGGGTGGGGGTTGGGAGAAGGAGCTGCGGATGTTCTCCACTTTTTCCTCAAAGAAGATCGCAAAGTCTTCGGCAGAAAAAGATGAGGGAGGAGGGGGTGGGGGGGGAGTGAGGAGGGAGGACATGGTAGCATGCAGTTTGCGAAGATTCTTGGCAGAGGCCTCGATCCTATGGTGAAAGAAACAAGCTTTGGCATTAGTAATGGTTTTGGAGAATGTTAACAAGAGGTTGTGATATGTGTCGATGTCAGCAGTGAGGCGTGACTTTCTATACTTCCTCTCAGCCGCTCTCAGGACCTGTCTTTGTTCTCTCACTGCATCCGTCAGCCATGGACTGGGTGGGGAACGGCGGGCAGGTTTCTCAACGAGGGGACAGAGCTTGTCAAAGGAGGTTGCAAGGGCTGAGAGGAGGGTGGAGGTTGCCATCTCTGTGGGGAGAGCAGAGAAGGTGTCACTCAAAGGTAGAGCGGATATTATGTCAGAGGAGAGGGTGGAGGGGGATAGGGAGGCCAGGTTACGTCTGAGTGAGACGGTTTGAGTTGGGGTGAAGACCTTCCGGTTAAGCATGAGAGTTAGTGAGAAGGATATGAAGGAATGGTCAGATACATGTAGGGGAGTTACCGTGGTGTTAATGATGCTGGAGTTACGGGAAAATATGAGATCCAAGGAGTTGCCTGCTTTGTGGGTGGGAGGCATGGCAGTGGGAGTCAGGTCAAATTGTTGTAGGAGGGATACCACTGGGACCGACTGAGATGAGTCAGGCAGGTTGAAGTCGCCCAATAGAAGGGTCGAGGTGTGTGAGTGAAGTTATAGTTTGTAGATAATGCTGCAGGTGTTGATGAGTTATTGGGAGTTATCCAGGTCTCAGTTAGAGCCAGGAGCTGCAGATTTAGAATATGGGCGTAGGCAGTAATGAAGTCAGCTTTCTTGACTGCTGATTGACAATTCCATAAGCCTCCCCGTACTGTGACAGGTGTATTAGTGGCTGTAGGCGGGTAGGAGAGATTAGCCGGGTTGCTAGCAAACTGGCGTGGATGGGTAGAGTCAGTTCTGGAGGAGCAGATTGTGGATATAGGTATGAGGCACATTGTGGTGTCAAGGGTGGCAGGGAGAAGGTTGTAGGGAGGAAGCGAGATAGTAGGGAAATAGCAGAGTGGCAGAGTGGGAGGGAAATATAGGATTATGGTGTGCTTAGCACTGGCAGTCGACTACGGTCGAGATCGATTAGTCGACTATTCGATTAGTCGAGGTCAGCCCCAGTTCATACAATACCATCTGAACAACTCTGTCTGTCTGTCTGTCACGCTTTCCCTTGTGCACAAAGGAAACCGAAACAGACCACCAAAACAACAACATCCAATTATTCATAACAATTTAACAATTAGGGCTCCCTCCCAGGAACTCCTCCCTTGGCTGTCTTATCGCCCTGGCTGTCTTTGCCCCCCCCCCCCCCTGTGTTGTCTGCTCTCAGTAATTCTAGCGTGTTGCTATCTTGCAATGCCCTCTTTGTGGACCCATTATGAACTCACCTCTCACCTCCCTAGATCCTGCTATCTTTTTGGAGAAAACCTTTGATGACACATCAACATTCATTACTAAGCTTCCTGCAATTCTAGAGAAATGGTTCACCTGGACTACATTAACATAATAAGGTTTTCAACATCTCATACTTCTGTAAATTATTATCAATAAACACACAGGACTTCACATTGTCGTCTTGTCTCTCTATCTCTTGATTGAATCTGTGGGTCTGTGGTCCCAGGAATCTGAAGGAAGAAATGGAAACCCGGGAGTTTTCTGTATACACGACTTTCCATTTGGTCTTTCCTAGAGCTCCTAGTCTCTGGTCATTTTTGCATTTTTCCCCTCTCTCTACTGTACCTATTAGTATTAATTTCCTTACTATGACATGGCTTACAGTTCACTTATACTGTCAGGTTGGCTTTATATATTTCCCCTGCAAGCCCCTCCCATGCCCACGCCCTCGATGCTGTGTAAACATTGTGAATGTATACAGGCACGTTGCGTGATCCTTATCTTATTAGTCCACCACCTTTTTAAAACACCCATTTCTGTCCCTACCTCAGGGCAACCTTGCTCCTAAAACAAGGTTCCCTGTCATTTTCCGTCGCAACACACATGTTCTTTACACCGTCCTGTGCAATTCTTCACCAGCAGGGGGACTCCCACATCCGAATGTAGTTCTTAATACTGCCGTATGTTCTCACTAACCAGGCCCTACATTTTAAGGTGTTAAAGAAGGCAGCTGGAAATGAATCCCTCTTCACCCTCTCTTAAATGACATCTGGTGAAGATATTATTTATTCCATTCTATAATTAAACTGTATTTAATTAACTGTATCTTATCTCTCTTCTGCTCAGCACTACCACAATCTCGCCATCTCAAGTGCTAGAAACCCATAATTAATATTAATTTATATTACTCTTATTTTTATTTTTTTTTGATCAAATTCTTTTATTATTAATTACATGAAACAGGACAACACAATAACCACAGTAACAAAAAACATAACTTCACAGGAGAATAACAAACAATAATAATACAGAATAATAAATTATAAGACAAAAAGAAAAAGAAACAGCGTCCAACCTATCAAATATAGATGGCTACTTCAATAACAAAAAGGGTCTTCAAAACATGGCAACCTTTCCCCACCTTTACAAAGTGGAGTGACTTAAAAGATTGTTTATGAGAGTGTTGCCGCAGATTTACTGTAGCTAGCCTAGGTCCCTTACACATGTTCAAGACTGCCAAACTCGCAGAAGGTAAAGTGTAAGAAGAAAGAAATTCTTCCTCCAAGTTGGTTGACAGGTCAATCAGTCTGCCAATATTAGTCCCTTGGGGAGATGGCATGTGAATTGACATATAGCGCAGAATAGCTAAATACCAACCCCCCCTAAAATCCCCCCAGTCAAAGTTAAGAAGGACAAGACAAAAACCAAGACAGACAAGACATTTCCTCCTCCCCCTCCCCAGAGACCGCCGGACCCCCCCGATCAAGCGCCCCAACCCCGCTCAGCCACACACTGCGGTCTTTACCTTCTCAGCTGCTGCGAACCACAGGTCAATTCCAGCCTGCCCTACCCCGATCACCGGGCCGTGGATATCTCAAGATAAATCACATCCAATAGAGTTAGGGACCAGTTAATCATTGTAAGCTTCTCAGGCTCCTTCCATCTCATTGCTATTAGCTTCTTCGCTGCTGTGACGCCCGCTAGGACAACCCTTTTCAGTTGTACGGACGCGGGTAGTGTCGTTATATCGTTCAGGAGTAGCGTAACAGCTGTGAATGGGATAGTTAAGCCACACAGATCTGAAAGTTTGTCCGTTATTGACCTCCAGAAGCGGGCCACTGGTGGGCAATCCCAATACATATGCATATAAGTGCCAGTGGCCTTTTGAGAGCACAAAGTGCACCGAGAGTCGGTTATCAGTCCCATAGCATATAGCTTCCTAGGTGTAAGATAGGTCCTATGAATATAATTAAAATTAATTTGCTGGTGATTGGGGTTGCGGGAAGATAATGCCACATTTGCCCAAACATCATCCCAGTCAAACTCGGGGTCCAACTCCGGGATATCCACACGCCAGACTGTATCCAATGATAAATTTTTATACGTGGATTGAATTAAGAGCGTATAAAAGTCGGAGACAAACCCTCTGGATGTCGTCCTGTCCACTATGAGCCTGAGGAAGGGGTGTGGGTGCAAGGCCTGAGCCCACGGAACGCCATGCGCCCTCAGTGCTGACCTTAGTTGAAGGTAAAGAAAGAAGGACTCGCCGGGAAGATCATAAAATTCTCTTAAGTCCTGAAACGCACGGAGGCCGTTTTTATCATAAATATCCTCCAGAGTATGCACTCCCCTCCTTTGCCATTGAGGAATATTAACCGGCTTGTGTCCAACAAGTAATTGCTGGTTATTAAAAATTGGAGAGTCCAGGTGCCATGGGCATTTAACCCCACACGACCTCTGTACATTACGCCACGTTTGGATCACGTGAGTTATGATCGGTCCATACCTCAGCCGGCATTTCGAAATAGAGACAGTGGAGTACACTACATCCTGCAATCTTAGCGGAGATACCGCCGCCGCTTCTAAGGAGCGCCACGATACAGCCTCTACAGGGTCTAGCCAGCACATCAGAGGTCTCAGTGAAAAGGACCAGAAATAAAGTTTAAAATCAGGGATTGCGAGGCCCCCATCTTGTTTTCTACGTTGAGTAGTAGCCCTTTTGATTCTCGGGCGTTTGTTATTCCAGATAAACTTAGACACCATCGATTGTACCTTGCGCCAGTGGTCTATTGGAGGGGGCAGGGGGAGCATTGAGCTAATAAAATGTATCCTAGGCAGGATGTTCATTTTGATTATGGAAGCCCGGGCTTGTAAGGAGTTAGGAAGGGACGACCACCTGTCTAGATCCTGGCGTATTTTATCATAAGTACCCGTGAAGTTGTACTTAGTAGTTTGGTTCAGCGTGGGGAATATCTCTATGCCCAAGTATTTAAAATGTTCTACTATGGGGATATCAGCTGGTAGTCGTACCGCCTTGGCCAGTTCATTAAGAGGTAGGCAGGCTGATTTGTTCCAGTTAATCTTAAAGCCTGACAATTTACCAAAGTCGTCGATTATCCTCAATAATTTTGTGGCCGACCGGGAGGGGTCGTCCATGAAAATCAGCAGGTCATCCGCATAGAGAGCAATTTTGTGTGGAGTATTATTGACCATTATGGGGACGATGTCCTCCGATTGCCTAATAAATTGGGCCAAAGGTTCGAGGGAGAGCGCAAACAGTCCTGGGCTCAGAGGACAACCCTGTCTAGAAGATCTGGAGACTGGAAAGAGTGTGGAACAGTTTTTGCCTGTCAGTATCATCGCAGACGGCGAGGCATACAGGACTTTAATCATATGAATAAAACTCTTCCCAAGACCCATGACCTCAAGTACCTTCCACAGGTATGACCACTCAAGTCTGTCAAACGCCTTCATGGCATCCAAAGACAGAACTGTGGATGGAGTTGTATTGTCTTTACTGTTATCGATTACATGCAACAGCCTCCTAAGATTATCTGCAGCCAGACGCCCCGGGATAAAACCAGTTTGATCGCAGTGTACCAATACAGACATAAATCTCTGCAGGCGACGGGCCAGCACCTTGGCAAACACTTTTAAATCGGCCCCGAGAAGACTCAAGGGTCTATAGCTACCACAATCATTGGGATCTTTGTCCTTCTTGAGAAGTAAAGAAATCAACGCCATATTGACATCTCTTGAGAACTCCCCTTGTTCGATAGCGTAATTGATCATATCGAGCATCAATGGACCCAGTTGGTCCCAGAAAGCTAAATACACTTCGGGTGGAATACCATCCCAGCCTGGTGCCTTACCCCTCTGCATTTCAACAATCGTCTCCCTCAATTCCACGAGAGTAATCGGTCTCCCCAGTTCCTTGGCCTCTTCCTCAGAAATGTGGGGTATCTCAAGCCCGCCAATGAACGATTCAAATTTAGAGTCATCAAGATTACCCTCTGAGCTATATAACTGTGAGTAAAACTCTTTAAAAGTGTCATTGATCTTTTTCGAATCAGTAGTGACTGCACCCTGGCTCGTCCTAATCGAGGGGATATCCGAGAAATGATCATTTGAGCGTATTTTCATTGCCAATAGATGGCTAGGTCTGGAGCCGTGAAAATAGTAATTTTGTCTTGTCCTATGTATCAAGAACTCAGACTGTTGTTTAAGTATGGAGTTTATTTCTTTTTTGACTATCTTACGTTGTGTGTTTAGTCGTTCATTATAGTTAGTTTGCAAGGATGCGTATAGGTCCGCATATAATGATTCCAGTCCTTCTAGCTTTTTTGACCGGGATTTTCGCAAATTGGAGGCAAATAGTGTGACATGACCCCTGACAAATCCTTTCAATGCGTTCCACAGGACCCTAGGGTCTTCTACTGTGCCAACGTTGATCTGCAAAAATTCAGCTAGTTTACTCCTGAACTCAGAACAGAAGTCATCGTTCTTTAGCAAGGTCGAATTAAAACGCCATCTGGGAGCTCTTGCGGAGAGCCTGCCAAAGGTTGCCGTAAGGAAAATCCCCTTGTGGTCTGAGAGAGCCAAGGGAACCAATGAGACATCGAAACTATCAAACATATTAGGGGACGCGAATGCATAGTCAATTCGAGAGAAGCTTTTGTGTCTGGCTGACAGGTGAGAGTAATCTTTGAGGGTGGGGTTGGATAAGCGCCAAAGGTCTGTGAGCCCTGTGTCCTTGGCCCACATCCTAAGGGCCTTAGAGGCCCGTTTTTGGTCGCTCGTTTCAGAGGGCCCGGACCTATCCATCTCCGCATCCCAGCACGCATTAAAATCGCCACCCACAATGAGAGCGTATCCATTAAGTTCCAACATATTCTTCGTGATTGTATTATAGAACGCTGAATCAAATGTGTTAGGAGCATACAATGCTATTATAGCCATCTTCCTATGCAAGAATTCAACTTTTGCTATAGTAATCCTTCCCTCCGTGTCCGACCATACATCCAAGACTTTGATATCAAGGTTACGTCTTGTAACTATGACTACTCCTTTCGTCTTATCATCGGCTGAGGATGAGGAGATAACGTGATATTGCCGATTTGCCAGTCTTGACACGTCACCTACCAATAAATGCGTCTCACTAAGGAGAGCAAGGTCAATATTTCTCCTCTTCAATAGCCAAAGGACACTGGCACGCTTGTGTGGGGCGTTAAGCCCTCCTGCGTTCCAAATTAAAATATTCAATTTAGCCATGGTCGAGCTCGTCTAAATGCGTAGAGAACATACCAGTGCAGCCAGGCTGAGTACAGAGGCGCTGATCCAGGCGGGCCCAGACGGTCAATCCCAGGAGTTCAGAGGAGGAACAATTACACACATATAAGACAACAGTACATAAAACACATAAAAATACCACCCCAGCTACAACCCCCCCTCCTTCTACTCTAAACCCTAACCCACCCGTCCTATTATAAGCCCCCCTATACCCACTCTCCAATCCCCACCCTATGCCCCATCCACTGAGGATGGTCATCTTCCTATCACTTCCCACTAGAGACATGGATCCAATAAGACGCTCCCCACTCTAACCCCCCTCTAGATAAACCCCTGAGTAAACCCCCACTAGTCCAATAAACACAAATAATAATAAAAATAAAATTCAATAAAGATATCGGTCGAAAACCACCTGAGCCCTGGCCCCAACATAAGACAACCATAATGGTAAAAATAGCCATTATTAAATAATAACTCCACATCAACCTGCAACCATCTATTTCCGAATCTGCGCTTCAACGTCGCAATGTTATAGCCCAATTGGGTACAGGAAAATTCAAAACAAAATTAAATTAAAGCATCCCAGCCGATAGTCTAAGGCAGGATCGGGTCACAGGTTAATTGTGCAAAATTGTGTGAACAATGTCAATTAAACAATGACAATAATAATAATAAGAAAGGGAAAAAAGGGGTTATGGTTAAAGTGCACCCCTGAAGCAGTCCCTCTGATCAGGCACAACGGCTGAAATTACATAACCTATGTAAGAATCGACAATAATAGGAAAAGGAAAAAGAGGGTTATGGCTAAAGTGCAAGCAAAGTTAAACCTGACCCAGCCTGTTATCACATATTTATGTATATTCGTTCGAGAGCCAACGTGAACCTTGGCCCTAACATGACAGCTATAATGGAAAAATTTGCCATTATTATATAATTACTCAACATCAACCCTGTGACCATCTACCTCGTAGTCTGCATATTAATGTTGCAACGTTATAGTATAAATGGATAAGGGAAAATTCAAAACAAAATCAAAGCATATCAGCAGTTAGTCTAAGGTAGGATCGAATCACAGTTAAATTGCTCATTCAAATGCCATTAAAACAGCGACAATAATAGGAAAAGGAAAAAGAGGGTTATGGCTAAAGTGCAAGCAAAGCTAAACCTAAGCCAGCCTGTTATCACATATTTTATGTATATTCGGTCGAGAGCCAACGTGAGCCTTGGCCCTAACATGACAGCTATAATGGAAAAATTAGCCATTATTATATAATTACTCAACATCAACCCTGTAACCATCTACCTTGGAGTCTGCATATTAATGTCGCAACGTTATAGCACAAATGGATCACTGAAAATTCAAAACAAAATTAAGGCATATCAGCAGTTAGTCCAAGGTAGAATCGGATCACATTTAAATCGCGCATACAGATGACATAAAAACAGCGACAATAAGAAAAAAAAAGGAAAAGAGGGTTATGGCTAAAGTGCAAGCCATATAACCATATAGCCATAAAGTGCAAGCCATACCCGACCCAACCTGTTATCATATATTGTATATGCATATTCAACCGACCTTGGCTTCTACTATTGGATCCCAAAGCTCAAAACAACCTGGATATAAAAATAAAAGCATACCAGAAGTTAGTTAAGGACCCGATCACTCTTGAATTGTGCAAACCAATGTCACTTTGAACAGCAACAGCAACCAAAATACGTAACCATTAACGGGTCTCGAATGTCTCAGCGCAGACGATAGACGAAGCCCGCTTAGCTAGCCCGAGGCTAGCGCGTAAGCTAGTGATGAATCCGGATAGCATGTTAGCCTATTATGTACATTGTTCAGCTAGCTCGTTAGCTTCCAAAGAGGCGATACACAAGTACGACCATGAGGTCAGCTTTAGCAAGTAACAGAAGTCATTGGGAAGCCCCGCTAGTTGGATGGGCAGTGGGCAGTTAGCATGTCTGGGCATGACAGCAAGTATTTGTGAATAGTCGGCCTAATCAATGAATATAGGCCCACACCGCCAAGTCACTCACCCGACATAGATATCAAGCAACAGTCTCGGGTATCCCCGCGAGATATTCCTTCGCTTTAGCCAACGACCAAAAAGAACGCTGACCATCGACCTTCTCCAATACAGATAATTTCGCGGGAGCGAATAACGTGGGCCTCAGGCCTAGTTTCCATAGCTTAGTCAGGACCACCTTGTATTCGCCTCTCTGTGCTTGAACCTCCGGCGTAAAGTCTTCGAAAATGGCCACTTTGTGATCGCCAAGCCTCAGATTACCCCTTCTGGTACGAGCCGACCGCATGATGAGTTCTCTCTGCTGAAGCCTGTTCAGCTTGACTATGATGGGCCTCGGCTGTTTGTTCACGCCGGGAGAAAACCTGCCCGCTCTGTAGGCCGACTCACAGACAGGAGGCGAAGGGAGGACGTCCGTCCCTAGTATTTTCTGCAGCAGTTCGGGCATGGTCTCAGAGAGACGGCCTTCACCGCTGGTCTCCGGTACTCCAACAATCCTGACGTTGTGGCGTCTATCCCGGGACTGCATCTCCTCCATTGCCGACTGTAGTTTGTTGACTTCAGCCTGCCTAGCCAGCAGGGCGGATTCGAGACCCGCCATCTTCTCGCACTGTAATGATACCTCCGTCGTTAGCATGGCTAGTTCGTTAGCATTAGCCGATGAGGCAGCGTGAATCGACTCCATCTTATCTGTCAGCGGGACCACCGCCAGCCGTATTTCTTCCGATATCTCACGACGGAGGTTGACACAAAAATCCGCCAACACTTTCTTCTGTGCTTCAGCGACGCGTGCCTCAGAGTCTGCGTGTAGCTTGGTCATGACCAAGAGCACAGCTTCGCTTATTTCCCCGACACCGGACGACGATGCGGCCAGGCCCGGTGGTGGTGGTTTGCTGGATGGGGCGCTCATGGCTCTGGTTTCCACCCCCGTCATCGCAGAAAGTCAAAAAAAGTCGACGACAGTATACTAAACACGACAACCTAGCAAACAGATAAAAAACAAATAAAAATAAAATAAAGACTAATGGGGAGAAACGTATATTCAGCACGGTAGAAGGGAGCTCATGTGAAACACGTCTACTCCATGATCGCTCAGCTCCGCCCCCCTTATATTACTCTTATTTATTATTATAATTATTATTAATGTTCCCCTAACACCACTCCCGTCTCGCCACTGGAGCGTGCTAGAGATCCATAATTAATATCCCCTTGCACCACCCCCATTTCACCACTGGAGTGCGCTAGAGACCTATAATTAATACCTCCCTACATCACCAAACTACGCCACTAGATGGAAGCAGATAATCATTATCTGTGGATAGTGGAAACTCCCCATGCACTACCCCACTCTGCCACTACTCCTCCTCTGGATGGAATTTCCCCCTGCACCACCCCCCTACACCACTAGGGGCGACAGACTCATTCTCTGGATGGATGGAATTTTCCATGAACTACCCCCCCTACGCTACTAGGAACGACAGATGGGTTAATCGCAGAGACGAATCGCATCAGCGATCCTACAGACAATGCATGCGTGTGTGTTCCATATGAGATCCAAGCAGGCAACTCCTTGGATCTCATATTTTCCCGTAACTCCAGCATCATTAACACCACGGTAACTCCCCTACATGTATCTGACCATTCTTTCATATCCTTCTCACTAACTCTCATGCTTAACCGAAAGGTCTTCACCCCAACTCAAACAGTCTCACTCAGACGCAACCTGCCCTCCCTATCCCCCTCCACCCTCTCCTCTGACATACTATCCGCTCTACCTTTGAGTGACACCTTCTCTGCTCTCTCCACAGAGATGGCAACCTCCACCCTCCTTTCAGCCCTTGCAACCTCCTTCAACAAGCTCTGTCCCCTCGTTGAGAAACCTGCCCGCCGTTCCCCACCCAGTCCATGGCTGACTGATCCAGTGAGAGAACAAAGACAGGTCCTGAGAGCAGCTGAAAGGAAGTATAGAAAGTCACGCCTCACTGCTGACATCGACACATATCACAACCTCTTGTTAACATTCTCCAAAACCATCACTAATGCCAAAGCTTCTTTCTTCCACCATAGGATCGAGGCCTCTGCCAAGAATCTTCGCAAACTGCATGCTACCATGTCCTCCCTCCTCACTCCCCCCCCACCCCCCCTCCCTCATCTTTCTCTGCGATCTTCTTTGAGGAAAAAGTGGAGAACATCCGCAGCTCCTTCTCCCAACCCCCACCCATTCCAAATGCTGAATCGAGAACCTCATCCTTCACTCTGTCATCTTTCTCTCCCATTACAGAAGCAGAGACCCTGACACTGGTAACGTCGAACCGTCCGACTACTTGCCAGCTGGACCAGCTACCCTCCCCACTCCTCCAGACCATAGCACCAGACATCCTCCCATTCCTAACTGCAACCATCAACTCCTCACTCAACTCGGGGGTGGTCCCCACCTCCCTAAAACAAGCCAGTCACGCCGCTCATAAAAAAACCAACCCTGAACCCTACCGTCATAGGCAACTACCGTCCTGTCTCTCTTCTCTCCTTCCTTTCTAAAACACTTGAACGTGCTGTATCCAACCAACTTACTGCTTATCTCTTACAGAATGACCTCCTAGACCCTAATCAGTCAGGCTTCAGGACTGGTCACTCCACAGAGACGGCCCTCATTGCGGTCACAGAGGCACTTCACTTAGCAAAGGCGAAAGGCCTCTCCTCTGTCCTGATTCTCCTAGATCTATCTGCAGCCTTCGACACAGTCAACCACCAGATCCTCCTTGCGGCCCTTGCAGGAATGGGAGTGGCTGGCTCTGCGCTGACATGGCTGTCATCATACCTCAATGACCGCTCCTACCAAGTGTCATGGAGAGGGACCCTGTCGGCCACCCGCCCCCTGCAGACGGGTGTCCCCCAGGGCTCGGTTTTAGGACCCCTTCTCTTCTCCCTCTACACTAAATCACTGGGTAACATTATCACGTCTCATGGCTTCTCCTACCATTGTTATGCCGACGATACTCAACTCTTCCTCTCCTTCCCTCCCTCAGATATCCACGTCTCTGAGCGGATCTCGGCCTGTCTGTCCGACATCTCCGCCTGGATGACGTCCAACCACCTCAAACTGAACCTAAGCAAAACAGAATTGCTCCACCTGCCGGCCAAATCCTCCCCCATAACCGACCTTTCAATCACAGTCGAGAATGCAGCTGTGACTGCGTCCCCGACCGCCAAGAACCTTGGTGTTGTCCTCGACGACCAGTTGAACTTCTCTGCTCACATCGCAGCGACGACCAGAACCTGCCGATTCCTCCTGAGCAACGTCAGAAGGATCCGCCCCTTCCTGACAAAAGAAGCCACCCAACTCCTCGTCCAATCAACAGTCATCTCCCGCCTCGACTACTGCAATGCACTGCTCGCTGGCCTCCCGGCCACTGCCACTAAGCCTCTTCAACTCATTCAGAACGCAGCGGCCCGCCTGATCTCAAACCTACCGAAGTCGGCCCATGTCACCCCACTTCTTAGGGACCTGCACTGGCTCCCCATTGCTGCACGAATCCGCTTCAAGGCCCTCGACCTAGCATACCGTGCGGCAAAGGGAACCGCTCCCGCCTACCTCCGGTCAATGGTCTCTAACTACACACCCTCAAGACCCCTACGCTCTGCATCTTCTGGCCGCCTCAGACCTACTCCTATCCAAGCTCCGGGAGGGTCATCAAAGAGAAGTCGCCTAATCTCAGTCCTTGCCCCACAATGGTGGAATGAACTACCCACCCCAGTTAGGACAGCCGAATCACGTCCAATCTTTCGCCGTCGACTAAAGACGCACTTCTTCAACCATTATCTGAATTTAAAAAAAAAAACTATAAAAAAAAAATCTAACCCTAACTAACCGTACTGTCATGCACTTGTCCTAATAAACTAACCTACACTGTAGCACTCAACACTTTGATGAACATTGTTGCTCAGCTGATAGAGTTGTGCCCTTCCTGATGGCTTGTCGTACAGAACTTGTAAGTCGCTTTGGATAAAAGCGTCAGCTAAATGACTAAATGTAAATGTAAATGTAAATGTGTGTGTGTGTGTGTTGAGGATAATTGCCAATGCCAATTAAAGACCTCTGAGCAGGTCCTGCATTATTATTATTATTATTATATAGATGGAAATGATAGCTTCTTGCTAAATCTGGTGCACCCATCCATTTGTTTAATGCAAATGATTGTCAGTTAGGGATGGGTACCTTTCACATTTGAACCGATACGGTACCGGTACCTGTGAATCGATACCGGTACCCAACGGTACCTTTTTTCTGTACTTTAGTCTCAAAGAAATGTATTTACCTACCTCAGTCGTGAAAAAAATAATCCAAACTTCAAATAACTACAATTTCGACCGTTTTCGGCTTACCATTTCTCCGACTGCTTTGTTGTTGAATCAAGTAAAATCCTAGGTAAGCATATATTGTGCGTGTGAACGTTGACATAAAAAGAAAAAAGCAAAAAAAAAGAAAAAAATTAAAAAAAAGTTCTTTGGTATCTCACTTGAATCGATACTCGGTAGTACCGACGTGTTTCGGTTCGGTACCTCAAAAGTACCGAATTCGGTACCCATCCCTATTGTCAGTACACACTGTCCTTTATAAATGAAATAAACTAAAGGTGCCTAAATTATGCTTTACTATATTTCAACACAATATTGATTGATTGATTGATTGATTGATTGATTGATTGATTGATTGGGGTGGGGATTGGGTGGGTGGGGGGACTGTACATTGGAGGTGGGGGGGGGGGGGACACTGTACACTGTACATTGGAATACTGACAAAGCCATACTTGGTCATTTACTGTACAACTGGGTTAGGACATTTGTAGGGGCCAGTTTCGAATTGCAGTCTCCCGTAGGTGTTCTTTGAGAGTGTTTTTGAAAGTGGGTAGTGATTCACATTCTTTTACAGCTTTGGGTAGGGCGTTCCAGATTGATGTGGCATAACTGCAAAACGTGTTTAGTCCCTTGTTTGAGCCGAATCTGGGTTTAACATGATTTGTGGAGCTCCCTCTGGTGTTGTGATCGTGGTATTCACTGACTTTTGGGAAGTATTTTGACATGTACATGGGTACCTTGGTCGTGTAGTGTATCTTGTAGACCAGGCCCATTGCAAGTTGCTGTACTCTGTCGTCTACTCTAAGCCATCCTAGGTTGTCAAAGTGGGCAGGGGTGAGGTGGGTTCTAGGAGTCAGGTCAAGCAGTAGTCTGTTTTGAGATGTTTGTAATTTGGTTTTTAGTGCCTTTGAGGTGCTTTGGTACCATGAGGTGCAAGCATAGTCGTAGTACCCTTCAGTGTTGGGAAAGTTCACTTTCTACATGAACTAGTTCAGTTCACAGTTCACAAATTTTAAAATGTACTAGTTCAGTTCATAGTTCAAAATTCAAAATTTTAACTAAAGTTCATGGTTTCAAAAAATACGTTGCTGCGAGCTATTATTTTTCAAATGTATTGCCACAACCCATAATAGAACCACAGAATACTGGCATTTCCATAACGCTTTGCTGCCACCCATTCAGTCCACACTAGTAGCAGCTGCAGCTTTCATCTCTACAGTATATTTTCAAAAACATGAGGAAAAACGTGCTGCTTGAATGGTCTTTATTAAGTATAATAATCTTTAAAAATATATTTTTTTGGCGTTTTATCGCTTTATTTAATCTACTGGGCAGTCCAGTAGAGAGAGACAGAGGAGGAATGGGAGACAGAGTGGGGGGGAAGACATTCGGCAAATAACGACGGGTTCGGGAGTCGAACCCAGGTCGGCCGTTGGGGCGCCCCCAAGTATAATAATCTAAATATACTTAAAGTACCAAAAGTGAAAGTAGTCATTGTGCAAACATTGAAACATGTGCCGACATAACTCTGTACTAACACAACACGAGGTAGGAACCAGGCTGAGGTAGGTTATACCTCAAAGTTCAATATTCAAAGTGCAAAACATTTACTGACTTTAACTCAAACGCTTTTAAATGCTCATACACCGACGTCGTAGAGTCTGACTCTGAGCGAGTGCAGACTAGAGCCTTCTGAAAGCGCGAGTGCTGCTGCTCTACTACAAGACTCCCCGAAGCTCCGCCCAGAGCGGTTGCCAGATTGTGGTTTTCAGCATTATTTTAAAGCCTGTGTTACGGACGGTGTCCTTATGTGTATATATATATATGGGGGTTATGTATGTTATCTGTTGTGTGTGTGGGTATATAGGCATGTTTTGGTTGTTCTGTTTTTGTCTCCCTCCTGTGTAACATATCCCATTCTCAGGTGTCTCCCAGTTGCAGCACCAGCAGCCAGCTGGTCAATCAGCAACTCACCCCAGTGCAACGGCAAGTGAAGCTGATTCTGCAATCAACATCCACTCTCCGTTCATATACCCATTTTGTGTGCAGTGTTAGTTAGCTCTTTTGGCTCATTGTGGTGGTGGGTGTCTCTCTGTGTCTTTGGTGATAATTCTGTATGTCATTAGGTATATAGAGCAGTGGCTCTTCAGAGGTAAAAGCTCTGGTTCTTAGGTATATAGAGCAGTGGCTCTTCAGAGGTAAAAGCTCTGGTCATTAGGTATATAGAGCAGTGGCTCTTCAGAGGTAAAAGCTCTGGTTCTTAGGTATATAGAGCAGTGGCTCTTCAGAGGTAAAAGCTCTGGTTCTTGGTAGAGATGTCCAGGTAGAGATGTCCAGGTAGAGATGTCCAGGTAGAGGTACATTTGGTAGAGCTGGTGAAAGCTCTGGTTCACTTCATTGTGTTTTGGTGTTCTTTAGTTTTCTGTACATTTCTGTATTAACCCTTTGTATATGTGTTTCCCTTGTGTCACCCAGCCTATGGTGATTGTTTTTCTTGTTTATTAATCTTTTGTTTCGCACACAGGGACATTGAGGACAGGAAGATACCCTGGGTCTACATTTTGCATCACGTAGGTGACCTACTGTTAAAGACACCAGCCTTAGAAGTGAGCACCACCACCTGTACTTTTGGGCGTCCGCGCCTGTAAGGGGGGGGGGGGGGGGGGGTGGGCTTTAATTTGCTTTTGATATTTCATTTGGTGCTTACTGGTAAGTCCTCCTTGCTCTCTGTGTTGCTGATTTGTGTTTTGTAAAATAAATATTATTATTTTGCAAATTGTCTTCTGAGTTTTGTGTCACTGCACCCTCACCTACCCTGTCTGTGGCCTTGTGTTGCGTCTCCCTACGGGGGTGCGTAACACCTGTTTACGGTGTGTTTTAACTGGGTTTTCGGCTGAAATGCATATGAAATCTGGCACACGTTTGAACGCCATTATAATATAGTGCTGAGAATGAACGCACTTTTGAACGCCGTTATACAGCGCTGAGAATGAACGCGTTCTCAATTACGTTCATTTAGGGGGGAAAACATCCGTTCAGTTCACGTTCGCCCAAAATACAAACGATCGTTCATTGAATGCGTTCAGGTACATCACTGGTACCCTTGAATGAGTGCTCCTGCCAGAGTCTTCAGGGTATTCTTGTTTACCAGAGAGGAGATCCGGTACAAGAATGTAGTTCGTTGGTTGACTTTTTTTATTACATTGGATGCCATTTTGTCACAGGAAAGATTAGCCTCTAGGATGGAACCCAGGTAGGTAATTTCATCTTTCCTTGTAACAATATTGTCACCCACTGTAACTGAGAAGCCGTCGGTCTTGCTGAGTTTGTTATTTGAACCGAAGAGAATGGACTCTGTTTTGCCCATGTGTAATGATAGTTTGTTATCTATAATAGATATAGCTAGGCTACTGACATTGTCATTGTGATAATGTCAGTAGTAGCTAGCTGTATCTATTGTTTACACTTGAAATGTGTATTTTTATTTTGTGTGCATTTTTATTTTGTCACAATATTATTTGAAAGATGTACAAGTGTACAATTGAACTGTATTTCTGAGTTGCAGCACTTAAAAACATTAAATGGACCGTTATCTTATTCAATTGTGGACATTTATTCATTCCCACTTATTAAACACTATTTCTGATGGTAAAATGAGCATAAAAAGCAAAATACAGAATTCTGAAATATTAAAACGGAAAAAACATAATTTGGGGAAAGAAATTATGGAATTTGGAAAATAATAAAACGGATTTCATATGGCTCTACATATAACCCACGTGCGGATCTCTCTACCTCCCACACACTCTTACACAACATAATCACTGTGTCTCGGTTACCAATGACTTATGACTCTTACACGACAAATTACTGTGTCTCGGTTACCAGCAATAGTCAACAACAAATGCTGGATTCCTTCTCCTCAGCCCAGTTTCTAAAACAAGACCCTCCAGGAAACGCTTCTCGTCTCTATCTCGGAATAACCATTTATTTACAACAACAACCGTACAGTATTCTATCTTCCTCACTCACAGTCCCTCTTCCTGCTCTCTGTGTGGACCAGTAATGAACTAATATGGTTGAATTAAAAATAAACCCTTGCCCCCTTGTCGTGTGTCCCCCCCCCCCCCCTACACCATCTCACTCGCGGCCATTTGCGATGGCCGCCCATATGATCCTTGCATCATAATTCACAGGAAAACTGTCTTCATCTTCTCCCCTTCTGCCTAATAAGACAACATCCTCACTGTGCAGTCTGGATCTTGTTTTACATTCTTTGGTCTGATAAGACAGCTACCCTCCCCAAAACAAACCAGGCAGCAGTGCCTTTCTCCACTTTTCTGATAAACGACATACTGTCTGAACACACATGATCACAGCTGTATATGCACATTTTCTCATCTCACATGTTTACATCAAAGCTGGCCTATGTGTGTGGTTAATTCTTTATGAATGCATTATCTTTGTTTTGGCTTATAAAGACTACTAGGCCCGTGAGAGTTAACTCACATTTTTACTCTACGGCGCTGGTTGGCTGTGGTCTCTGACTGCTCGGTTGGCTCGCGTCCATGGCCGTCTCCCCCATGGCTCTTCTGCTCGGTTGGCTGTCTTTGGCATTGTTCACAACGCCGTCGTCAGCCCAATTGTCCTTAATTCTGAAAGGTCTTTGACTGCTATTGAATTCCTTAATTCTACCGTCTCTCCTGCTATCAGTCCGATGGTGGTTGAGGCCTAGTGGTTAGCCAAAAACCTTCCCTGTTAGCCGAAGCTCGCTAGCTTCGACCCCTCCCTGTTAGCCGAAGCTCAAGCTTCGGCCCCTCCCACCACCCTCCAGCTATTGCTCTGTCTCTCTGTCAACGTCTATACGCGTCAGCTTCGTTTCCTAGTCTGAGTCAAACCGGAAGAGCTCCCATCTATAAGGTATAGTCCCTAGCAACGGCTGATAGTCCATAGCAACCACATCTCTACGTCTCCTGTCACCTCTGACCCACTCTTTCTCTATCTCTCCCCATAGCAACGGCCTAGCTGACTGTTGATATTAACACTGCGGCCAATGACCTTGGCTCTATCTCTAGCACCCTGCCTGCTGCTCTCCCACCGTCTAACTTGGAAACACACACACTGGCTGCCTGCTACTTTTAAGATCTATAGATCCATGTACACATTGAAAAACAAGTCGGATCTCACAATACATGGGTACCTGAGTGGTGTAGTGTATCTTGTAGACCAGGCCTATTGCAAGTTGCTGTACTCTGTCGTCTACTCTAAGCCATCCTAGGTTGTCAAAGGGCCCTGAGGTACCTAGGATGTGATACTAAATACATAAGGGCCCTGCTGTACCTAGGGTGTGATACTAAATACATAAGGGCCCTGCTGTAACTAGGGTGTGATACTAAATACATAAGGGCCCTGCTGTACCTAGGGTGTGATACTAAATACATAAGGGCCCTGAGGTACTTAGGGTGTGATACTAAATACATAAGGGCCCTGAGGTACTTAGGGTGTGATACTAAATACATAAGGGCCCTGAGGTACTTAGGGTGTGATACTAAATACAGGTACACACCTGTATGAGGCTGAGCACCCTGTCATGGAGGCTCGTGGGGGCGTTATACTTAGGCAGGATGGACCGCACCAGAACTCCTTCAACAAATTCCTGCGACGCCACCAGAAGATGGAACCGGTGCCCACAGTTCTTCACACATGCCTCCAGAACCTACAGGGCGACGTAAAAGGCAGTTGCAAATAGAGTAGAGACTTTATCTATTCAAACACCTCAAGAATGTAACTTTTTTAAGGAGAATTGAGTGTTTTTCCTAACTGGTTATAAACAAGCACTCACTGTGAGGGATAACATGATCTCCCTGAAGTTCTTGTTCGCCACAATTCTTCTCTTTATAGCCTTGACTGCATCTCTAGGCCTGGGGGAACAATGCAGTGGTAGTTCATCACTTTGCTCATGATCTATTTATTTCATAGGCAATCAGTTCACAATCCTAATAATAACCAATAATGAATAAAGGAGAAAGGTTTGAGAGCTATGTTGAGTATGTTTGTGTGGTGACACTGCACTGGAGCCAATGCATTTTGGTTTGGGCTTATAGAAGGAAACGGAAGACTAGTAATTCTTCTAGCAAAATAATTGAAGGCCTTTTTGGCCAATTTCATGGCGAGTTTAAAAAAAACAATTAGGCTCCATCAGAGAGATACAAGCTGCATTTCAACCACCATGGTGGTAGCTGGTGGTAAAGCTTATAGAAATGCTATAGGTAATTTAGTCATGACCACACAGAGCGCAAGTGACAAGGCAAAAACAGCTTTGATTCAAATTTACGTGCCACTGGGAATTACACCAACATAGCAAGTTAGCATACAATAGTAGGACAGTGGAACAATAGTAAGTCAGTCACACCAGTCAGTCACACACTTTCTTCCTTTCCAGCCTATAGAACTATCATGTGATGTCATCATTGTGAGAAAGAAAAGGAAAAGCTAAGCCTTGGTTCCTTTTTTTCCTGCCTATTGCAAAAATGAACGGTCTTCCTTTCCCATTTACCAGTCATTTCATCCTTTATACTGCATTTGGGGTGAGAGGTGAAATGGCATTTTACCGGATGATTATGTGTTTTTCCAACTGGCCTAATTCTAAGGGCCACATTGCTAACACATGACCCAAACTACAAGAATGCAGAGCTGGTGACATCAGAGGACCTGATTTGTAATGCTCAGCTAGTTTCAGCTAGTAGCAACTCTTCCATTCTTTAAACGGCCACTTTGAAAGTCATTATCCCCTGCCTTATCAGAGAAAGAAATCAATATTAGAAGACCAGGTTCAAGGTAAAAAGCCTGTGTGAACCACAGATGAAGTTGGTTTAATAATAACCCATTAATTTTCCCATGTTGAAGGACCCGCCCCCTCCCTTATTTGGGCAGAAAGATGACGACACATGGTCTATTATCATTCTGCACAAGGGAATGGAGTAGTCAACCAGTTAGTTTGTGATTGGCCAATCAAATACACACACACACGTGCGCACACACACACACGTGCGCGCACACACACACACACGAAGAGATGACAAAAACATCCATACCCCTCGTCTGTCTCATTGATGATGTCACAGATCTCCATATTAAGGCCCCAGTCCTCGGATGACAGAACAGCACTGGTGGCCCGCTCTGTCAACAATATCCAACATAATAAATCAACATAAGGAAAGATGAGTTGCTCATTGGGAGCTTTTTTCAATCTCTAACCCCCCCCCCCCCCCCCCCCTTAGAAGCAACAAATAACATCGTTTGAGACCGTCATTTTAGAATTATAAGATCAAAATGAATAGAAAATAACACGCACACCACTTCTCTTTTTGTGGTGCAGGGCATTAATCCCCCTGAGAGTTCAAGTTCAAAGAAAATGTAACATGTTAAACTAAATGCTTCGTAATGCTTTCTTTTGTGTAACAATAGTTCTGCACTGAAGGAATCTCGAGAATTAAAGACCCATGTGGAAATTGTAGATTGTAGGCCTGGGGCATGTCATGATTTCTCTGATGCTATTCATTAGGGAATATTGTTGTTATAGAGAAAAGTTCAATGGAATGGAATGCATCGCTACACTGGAAATCAGAGCATAAAGACTTACGTTTGTGATGTGATGTTGGATTTGGAGTTGGTCCATTGATAATGAATTACTGACCGATGTTTGTGGGCTCATCATTTTAGTTTGAGCTATTACATTCCAATGAGTTGTATTGAAATATAAGGGCTTACAGCTCTGAATCAGCAAGTCTACAGTAGAATCACCATGGGTTCCTTCATAGTGTCCTGGTAGTTGTTCCGCTATTCAGTGTCTGAAGAACAGCTCCAGAGTATTATAGAAATAACATGTGAATTCTATTTTAGGATGGGTTTTCCTTTCATGTCAAAACTTAAATAGATATGACATAGTATATGTGACCGCAGATTTTGTATTGATAAATTCCTATTGATTGCGCAATTTTCTTTTTGAATTGTCAGATGTGACCATAGACATCACAATGTAATTAATTATGCAAGTTGCCAACTATATTACATCAGACTGGCAGTACGTCATCCACACACTGCATTTAGATCACCAGCCTCTTTTTGGAGAGAAAACAACTCAAGGAATAAACAGGGATTATATGCCGTTTGTTTGTAAACTACAACTTTAGGACAAAACACAGGGATATAAATCACACCAAAGACCCTGAAATAGTCATTACTTCTTAGTTTTAAGTCACTTGGAGATTCGGGGGGCAGCTGGGTGGCGCAGCGGACATTGCGCTCGTCACCAACGCAAGAGACACCGGGTTGGACTCCGGCTGTCGGCGTTGCCTCCGGCTTGGGCCAGCCGTCATACTAACTCAATTGGCAGAGTTAGAGGGTGGAAGTCGATGGGTGGTGATTTGGACATTGTGGACAGCGACTCCTACAGGTCGGTTGGGGACACCTGCACAGCAGAGACAGGAAATGGTGGGGGTAGTGTGAGCCTCCCACACGTTACACCTCGCCAATGAGAGTCCGCGCTGGCAGGTGAAAAGATGTGACAGGCTGCCTCCTCGTGTACCGGAGGGGACACATGATGCAAGGCTTCTATCCTCCCTACAACCAGCCAGTGGGGGGAATATGCGAGCAACGTTCAAGACAGGGGATGGAAGAATTGGCACTGTGGAATTGGAATGGGAGAAAAATAGAAAAAAGGAGAAAAAGTGGATAAAAAAGAAAAAGTCACTTGGAGATTCATATAGTGTGATGTTAAATGTACAGGTAGGGAAATGAAGGAAATATCCTGCAGCTGAATGGGGAAAGACTATAGGGAAGACTGAAGGAGCCTGAAAACAGATCAAACCTAACTTTTCACAATGGTGGCCAGTGTTGGAAAACTAGGCTAATTGCTTGACTTAAGGAAAACGCCAACATTTTGGGAAATTTGCTTATTTGCCATCTTCCCTGGAGTTAGACAAGAAGAAGATACATACCTTTTTCATCTCTGTGCATGCATTAGGCTTAGGGAACGCCCGCACCGTTAGCCTAGCTTAGCGTCAGTCACTGGAAGTAGGTTCCTCCAGCAGCCTAGTTCCCAGCCTACTTCCCAACAGTCACGAAATACACTCCAAATACAACTCCAAAACGTTCCTGTAAACATGTTGTGACCTGTGTATTTACCACGTGGAGAAATAAAAAATAACTGAATTAGACATTTACGTTTTCTAAGCAGATATACTCTGAACTATTTTTTGCCTAACCACTCCTCTCTGGGCTCAGTGATTTCACGCAACGCAGTGCTACTTTCTAACGTCGAGGCCAGTGTTTACATGTTCATTTCATTCAAAGGATCCGAACCGATTGAAGTTATTATGGATACCATGACTGTGGTCAATGTTCCCTCTAATTATTTTTTGGTCTGAGCAAACACTCAAACCTCCTGAGCAGACATCAGCAACTACTGAGCAACATACGTCACCTGCCGATTAACCGGTTAGTTGATAAGCGGCGGTTTGTAAAACATCAGAGAATCTTAATTTCCCTTAATGTCTAACATAAAAATATATACATTTTGCTGATACACAGAGAAATAATACAAAAAGGCATATTATATTCCTTAATCAAATATTTATTTGACCATTGATTGACGATACAGAGCATAGTCCTTACTTTGGCTGGGTTGGCGGCGGCGGTGTGAGTCGTGTCACTAACTTTTGTCTTTTTAGGAGGCTGACTCGTCATTATTTTATTAAGTGAATTATAATGCGACTTCAAGGGTGACCATATTGTGATTTTTTTTAAAGAGGACACTCTGCCTTCAGCCTCAAGATACTTAATCAAAGTTTACTCAAAGATGCCTTATCATTATAATATATTTAAAGTATACCTCCTCTGTATGGATATAAAATTATTGTTTATATTATTTTATATAACAAAATAATATCTCTCTATAACCAAAGTTAATCAACATGGTGTATTATGCCAAAAGTTATCTATCTGACAAATCTCAAGAAAATAACTAAATCGACCTATGACAAAATAATATATATTTTCAAGTCTTACTGGACAAAATAAATAACAAGAAAAATATGATGTAATGTTCTAAATAATACCTCTTCTGTATTAGAAAATCCAGCTTTAAAAAATATATCTTTATCTTTTCAATGTAATGTAAATTATAAAACAGAAACCTCACAAAGATACTAATTTAAAAGTGCACTATGCAGTTTCAGATTTGTTGCAATTAGTGTACTAAACTAATTTATTACACACATAATCCTTAGAATGATTGTATCATAAGCATCTTATCAAACCAAAACATCATTTTGAGGCATCAAAATAGTTTTCAATTATTTTCTTTCTCTCTCTGTATAGCTGCATTCTTCAATCAATTCGGTCAACTTTGCCATCAAACTCTCGCCTCGCACTGCTTTGTTTGTAATGTTTTGCTGTGTCCATGTGAGCTTTGAGATCGCCAGCACCTTTATTAGACACATAAACATATGGTCAAGCTTTGCACACGTTGCACTCCGCTTCCAATTAGTCTCGACCGGGATGATAAATTGGACATTTTCTCTGCAGTTCATCTGTAATGTACATTTTCGCGTTTGCATTGTGAGGAGCCAGCAATGCTGGTCTGATCTGTCCACTTCCTCATCTGTTGTGTGTGTCTGTGTGAGCGTGCAGTAGCGCTGCCCACAAAGCACTGAAAGCGGAGTTTCTCTTGGTAACGTCACACGCAACAGGTTACTGTTAGGGATGTCCCGATCAAGGCGGCTACGTGGCGTAGTGGGCAAGGCACTCGCCATGAATGCAGAGACGCTGGGCTCGCCTGTTCGAGCCCAGCGCTCCACATTGCTTTCAGTTTAGCTGGTCGTTCATACTAATACACATTGGCCGTATTAGGGGGTGGGAAACTGATGGGTGGGGATCGGGCGTTGTGGACAGCGACTCCTACAGGTCGGTTGGTGCGCCTGCGCAGTAGAATCAGGAAGTGTCGGGGGCAGAGTGAGCCTCCCACGCGTTACTCCTCGCCACTGAGAGATCGAGCTGCGCAGGTGAAAAGATGCGACTGCTGTTACCTCAAGTACCGGAGGGGACTTGTGCTATGTATGACTTAGTCCACATTGCAGCCGGCTTGTGGGAGGCAAGAAACAGCGTTCGTGACAGGGGAGGGTTGAATTGGATGATACGAAATTGGGATGGGAGAAAATATAGAAAATGGGAGAAAAAGTGGATAAAAAAAAAGGGATGTCCGATCAAATTTTTTTGCTCCCGATCCGATCCCGATCATGTGATTTTGAGTATCTACCGATACCGGTCTTTCCCGATCCGATCAACAAAAATATATATATTTTTAATTTTTATTAAATTTTGTATCCCAATTTCTCACATTACATTCACCCTGAATGTTGACGTTATCGAGGTGAAAAGTTTACTTCATTCAAACGAGGCATTGCAATCCTTGACATAAATCATTTGATGTATAATTAAATCAAAGGAAATGCGTTTGGGTTTGAGAGTGTGGCTGGTCTGCCGTTCTGCAGCTGGATACTATTGGTTTGTTTTGGCAAAATTCTTCTGCTCTGTGTGACAATAAATAAATGAATGATGATATGCAATTTAAAACCAAAACTAAGGCCTCAGTATGAGTTTAAGACGTGAACATGGTCATGTTTGTTGAATAAAAAAAAAAAAGTAAAAAAAAAAATAATAATAATTTGCGCGACCGATTTCAGATGTGCGTGGGAGCGTTTTGCCATGTGTTCGCGCGCACGGGCGCACCTTAGGGGGAAGGTTGACTGTGGTAAGTTTTCATTTATGTTTTTAGATGGAAGGCTGTATTCCATCTGTCTAACGTTAGCGAATATTGTGAGATTGATGAATAGGACATAACTTTGCTGGACTATCCGACCTAGTATAATATTCATTAGCGGTCCCTGCATCCCTAGGCTTTTGATTCAATGCTAATTTCGCTTGCTGACTGGCATTACATTAGCCCATATCGTGACTGTGCTGCACGCCAACAGGGTTTGGACGAGTGAATCCACACTTGTGGTATTATTATTAGTCTTTTATTATGTAACGCTAGCCCGCTTAGTGACTGTGATGCACGCCAACAGGGTTTGGACGAGTCAGCGTTACATAATAAACGAGACTACATTAGGCTACTCGTAAATTGGCTAACCTATTTTGTTTACTCAGGAGTTCAGGTCATATGAACAGGTCTATGATCAAAAGAGCATAAAAGTGTCTTAATTGTTTAGCCAGTTTATATAGGCTACTATCACCAAGCCTTTCACCCCAGGCATTACAGAGCACAATCTATGAAAAAAAAGCACTTAACCCAAAAAAAATTGATACAAAAGGTTTTTCGATGGATTCCGATAGTATTGGGCGTGCTAAATAACATACTAAAAGTCGACCAAAATCGACCCCCCCCGAAAGCCGCCATTTCCAAGATGGCGTCCCAGATGGCGGTGGAGATATTAAAATGGCTATATCTCAAATTGAGAATATGGTGCAAAGGATTTCCCAACTGATTCTGGTACCTCTGGGCATGTTCACTAACATACTAAAAATCTAGGAAAATACACCTTCCAGAAAGGCTTAATTTTCAAGATGGCGTCCAAAATGGCGGCAGACCGAGCTTAAAATGGCTATATATCTCAATAGAAAAAAATATATAACTATGATTTTTCACTTGATTCTGGTACCTCTAGACATGCTTGTGAACATACTAAAAATCTAGGAAAATACACCTTCCGGAAAGGCATCATTTTCAAGATGGCGTCCAAACTGGCGCCCAGGAGCTTAAAATGACTATAAATGCCATTGTGTTCACATCAGAGACCCTCATTACAATAAATGAAGAGCTGGGAAAAAGGAAGATGGAACTGTGTGCTAGATCCAAAACTAGTCAGTTGTGGCTAAATTACCAACACATGTTAGAAGTTGCTAGGTCACTGATAACAGCAGATCGCACAGGTTCCTGGCTTTTGCACCTACGCGCTGTTTCTGAATGCATGCCGATATTCGCTGCGGCTGGGCATTACAATTACTTGAAATCGGCACACTTTTATGTCCAAGAGATGAGTCAGCTTCACATCAACCACCCAGATGTCTTCAGACAATTTGAAAAGGGTTTTCATGTTATCCGTCGCAGCAGCCAATCATGGGCAGGCCTCAGCTCAGATCTTGTAATCGAAACAACATTGATGAGGTCATTGAAGACTACAGGAGGGATGACACATGGAAGTGGAATGACCGACTGTTACATCCCAATGTATATATTCCCCAGTGTGTGTCTCCATGTGTGTGTGTTCTCCATTTTGTTTCCTCCCTCCAGCCATTGTTCCCTTCACCATTGGTCCCTGCCAGGCCAATCCTTCCATTATAGCAACACAGCACCGATTGGTGGATGGTTTTCCAGACTCCAACACTCAATCAACACCACCCAATCATGGATCACCCCACACCTGTTAAAACATGGCTTCTCACTTCAGTCTTTCTCTCTCTCTGGCATGAGGCTAGGCCTAGTGTGATTTTGTAACCTGTAACTTTGACAACATTGCATTTCGTTTATTGGCCTTTGGTGCTTAGTGGATTTCCTTGTGTGTGTATGGCCACAGAGAGAGCATTGTTAGTTATAAGTTTGTTTTTGTATATATGCTGTCTTTGTTTTCTGTATCATTAATGTGTTTTTCTCTCTTTCTCAGGAAGCACAGATGGGGTGAGCTGCCATTTCCTTTGGATATTGTTTTCTCCTGTTTTGGTTAGGTAAGAGTAGTTTAGGTAATGTAATCTCTTTTACCATAGATTAGATTTGGGTTTATTTGGAGTATAGTGGTGTTTGTTGTTTTGGCCTGGGCTCACCCCTGAGCTACATGTGCTTCCTTTGCATCTTTCAATAAATATCAGTTGTTTACAAACGTGGTCCATCTTTTCTGTCAACCAACTGTTATGTTACAGCCCTTTACCCTTAGACTCACAGGGGTCGTAACACCGACAATCAGAGATCCCTTTGGACAATGTCAAAGGGCATAACATCAGAGTATTACACCGCAATGCAGGAGTTCTCAAACCAGACATACACAACATCAGAACAGCACAAGGATTCAACAGAGGCAAGGATGAAAAGGGATGCTGCTGACCTGGAGAAGATCACTTCAAAACTTGCTATATGTTCACCTTTCTCTCCAGACTCTTCTTTAAGGAATGTTGTTACAGGTGTTGTCGCTGAGGATGGAGTGAACGTGCATGATTATGACTCTGTTGGACGCAACATCATGCACAAAATGATCGGACAGCCGGCATTCACATTTTCATTTAGTAGAAAGGATAAAGCCATAACCCTTGGACAAAAATCGTCTATCAAGGTTGCTCCTGATCGAATCATTGATTCTGCACTTCTTTTTCAACGTTTCCTTATTGTCTCCCAAACTGGAGAGCTGTCATTGGAGCAGGTTATGCGTTACGAACTCAGTCCTTTCCCTCCTGCCCTCTTTGAAGCCGGAAACGTCTTCCGCAAAGCTGATAAACCACAACTAGCGCACGCGATCATGCAAGTGATGCAATCCTAGATTCTGTACCAGAAACGGAGCATTATGTTCTTGATGGTGGTTCACTCCTTCACCGAATACAATGGAAGCACGGACAAAGCTATGGTAAAATTGCACAGTCATATGCAGACTTCACCATCCAACATTATGGCTCAGCTACAACCATTGTGTTTGATGGCTATGAGGATGGGCCATCCATTAAAGACAACACACATCAAAGAAGAGGAAACAATATTCATCCCATTGTCAACTTCACTGCTGAGACAGAGTTCTCAGGTAAGAAGGAGGAGTTCCTGTCAAGAGATCTGAATAAACAGAAACTGATCCACATGATAAGTGATGAACTGAAATAACAGGATTGCACTGTGGTCAATTCACTTGGAGATGCTGATGTAGACATAGTAAGGGCCGCAGTGGGATCATCTCTTCTTCACACCACGACGCTGATTGGAGAAGATACTGATCTCCTCGTCTTACTTCTTTACTATGCACAGAGAGATAACAAGGGCCTTTATTTCAGATCAGACAAGTCGAAAGCTGATGGCAGTTTTAAAGTGTACGCCATAAACCATTTGAAATAAGTACTCGGACAGGATGTGTGTTCTCAGTTGCTGTTCATCCATGCTGTGACTGGCTGTGACACAACTTCCCGGATCTTCGGAGTTGGCAAAAAGACAGCATTCCAAAAACTTGTAAAAGGGGATCCTGTCCTTCAGGCTTGTGCCAATGCATTCACTGTACCAAACCAGACAACAGATGTGATCGATGACCTTGGGTGCCAAGCAATGGCTGTCTTTTTTGGTGGAAAGTGCACAGATTCGCTTGCAAAAATGAGATATAACATTTTCAGCAAGAAGGTTGTCTCAGCTTCATCAACGGTAACGCCTGAACGTCTACCACCAACTGAATCTGCTACCAAATTCCACTGTCGTAGAGCATACTACCAGGTCATGGTCTGGATGGGAACAGATGATGTATAGATGCTCTAGACTGGGGCTGGAACCTGCAGGACAATAGATTTGTCCCACTCATGTCAACAATGAATGCTGCTCCAGACAGTCTCTTGAAGGTCATTCATTGTAACTGTACCACTGCCTGCAAGACACTTCGCTGCTCATGCAGAAAATATGGACTACCTTGTACTACTGTCTGTGGACCATGTCAACTTCATGAATGAATGATCCTGAAGATGATGATTAGTAGGCCTAAAGACCACAATAAGTGGGTCATTTATTTTGTGTTCAACACCAAAGCCAGCTTTCTAGGTTGAATATAATAACCAATTTAAATGTTTGCCAAAATAAGCTACAGGCAGCCATTTTGATGATGCAAATGATGCATTCCTAGCAGATATATTTAGCTAGATATTTTGCTCGTTATTAATGTATAGAGGTGCCAGAATCAGTTTATAAATCCTTTAGAAATGTTTTCCCATTTGAGATACAGGCATTCTAAGCTCCCAGTCGTCATTTTGGACACCATTTTGAAAATGAAGCCTCTTCGGAAGGTGTATTTCCCTAAAACTTTAGTATGTTCCTAAGTATGTCTAGGGGTACTTGGGGTACCAGAATCAAATGACAAAATCATTTATATAATTTTTATATTGACATATATATAGCCATTTTAAGCTTGGCCAGCCGCAATTTTGGACGCCATCTTGAAAATGAAGCCTTTCTGGAAGGTGTAATTTCCTATATTTTTAGTATGTTAGTGAGCATGCCCAGAGGTACCGGAATCAGTTGAGAAATCCTTTGCACCATTTTCTTAATTTGACATTTTAATCGCCCCGGCGCCATCTGGGACGCCATCTTGGAAATAACGGCTTTCGGAGGGGTCGATTTTGGTCGACTTTTAGTATGTTATTTAGCACGCCCAATACTACCAGAATCCATTGAAAAACCTTTTGTATCAATTTTTTTGGGGTTAAACCATATATTGACTCGCCTTCCGACTAAGGATTTGGATGGTCGACTAGGATTGGCCAAAATTATTGGTAAAAAAAAATATATATATATATAATATTTTAAAAGAAAACGTTTTTTTTTTCTTTTCTTTTTTTTCATTTGGGCTGTGGGGGGTGCTTAATGTCTGAAGGAGTCGACTGAAGGCTTCTTGTCCTCTGCAAAAGCATGCAATTGGTCCACTGATGGATACATCTTGATATTTGTTTAGTCTAGTGTGTTCATTAGATGGGTGAAATCCTCTTTCAGTACCTCTGTGCCTGTTTTCGTAGGCAGTTAGCCTCTGGTATGCGTTCCATTAGCGTTAGCCACGCTTCTAGGCCTCTTTTCTTTTGTAAAGAATGATACAAAAATTAAAATTAAATAAAAATGTAAATTTTTTATTTAAATTTTTTGTATTCTAATAAGATGTTGGCCAGTCGACTACGGCTCCTTTCGACCGATTAGTCGACTAATAGATTAATAGGGGTCAGCCCTACAGAGCACTGCTCGATCTAGCTAGCTAACGTTCTACCAAGATGCAAATCGAATTTGCCTGGTGCCATTACCTTTCCTTTATTCTACTGTATTTCAATAATATTATCTAATATGGTATTGTTTTCATATAATATGTTAGATCAGATGTAATGCATTGCATTACAAATATATTGCCTTCATGTATGTATTATGAATAATAATTCTTTTTTATTCATGCTCTGTCATTTATCAATTATGGTGAAGTGAGTGACGTCCAGCAGGATCTACCAGAAGTCTACCACAGTCAACACCTCAGAAGAGAGTACTGCAGCCACCCGCAGAAACCCTGGCACCCAGCTGGACACCCAAAGTGCCTTCCACACTTTTTCAACTCATACGTGGGGAATAATTGTGTTGTATTGTTGTTGCACCACTTATTATAAAATAAATGACAGCATTTATCAGAGTTCTCTTATTTATGCTAATCTGCCATGTGTAGGCCTAATCATTTGAGTTGTACAGTGAAATGTATAATCACAGATAATGACTACACAGCGTATGGTCATAAAACAAATTGAACATTTATATAAATAATCTAGAAGGTATTGTACTAAACTGCCATGTGTATTACAAGTTCTGTGGTCACATGTAACGTTCTGTGAAGTACAAAGAGGTAAGAACACAACAAAACATGTATTTGTGTGATTAGGTCTCTCTAGGCCAGGATGTGTTACACAAGCTTAGTATGTATCCACAAAGTGTGTGACCAAGACTAATGGTAAGTATCAACAAATAAGATAAGACTTCCGGTTCCGTTCCACAGTGCATGGCTGGCTGATTTTACGGAGCTCGGCAACCAAACCACATTAACCCTGATTACGTTTTATTTTTTATACCATTTGATTTTCTTGAAGTTAGAATTATGTCTAAACAGACGTAGAGCAAGTTGGGAACCCTGAATGACGTGGATAAGGAACTCATCAGGTCGATATTCCGTGAGGAAACAGACGCTATCTTGGCTAAGCTAGCTGGGGTAGATGCACTACAGGAGACGGTGACTGCCATAGATGCACGATTAGCCATGGCGGAGGGAGGTATGTCCCCGGTCGTGGAGGTAGCCGAGACCAACGTTGCGGGAATATTATACTTGGAGGACAAACTACGTGATTGTGAGATGAAGTCGGCGGACCTGGAGGGCCGTGGTAGAAGATGTAATGTTAGAATATACGGGTTGCCGGATGAAACGGAGGAGGACGAACCGATAAAATACCTCGAGGAGATGAGACCAAAATGGTTCCCGAAACTGTCTCGCCCCGAGATCGAAAGAGCGCATAGGATCTTCAGACCCGCTACCCAGTTGAAGGGCGAACGTGCAAACCCTCGCACATTCATATTCTGCTGCCTGAGATTCCAGACGAGACAGCATATATTGAGAGAGGCCAGACTGAAACCTCCGGTGGTGAACGGCCGTAACTTGAGATTCGCCGCTGACTTTAGCGACTACACAGCTAAACGTCGTATTCGCCGGCGCCATGGATCTAGCATAAGAGAGGGCGGTGGAGGTGTATCTGCTATTCCCAGCAACGCTGAAGGTGAAGACGGGACGGGGAGAGGTATCGTGCAACCGACTATTCAAGTCACCATCCGAGGCGGAGGACTTCATTCGAAAAAGCAACACAGTGGTGCGGCTACGTGGTGCAGTGGGCAAGGTGCTCACCACAAATACTGGAGACGCTGGGTTCGCCTGTTCGAGCCCAGCGCTCCACATTGCTTTCAGTTTAGCTGGTCGTCCGTACTAATACACATTGGCAGTATTAAGGGGTGGGAAACTGATGGGTGGGGATCGGGCGTTGTGGACAGCGACTCCTACAGGTCGGTTGGTGCGCCTGCGCAGTAGAATCAGGAAGCGATGCGGGCGGCGCCCCTCCAAAGCGCAGACCCCTGACGCTGAAAGATCGCGCTGCGCAGGTGAAAAAATTTGACTGCTGTTACCTCGAGTATCGGAGGGGACTTGTGCTATGTATGACTTAGTCCACATTGCAGCCGGCTTGTGGGAGGCAAGAAACAGCGATCGAGACAGGGGAGGGTTGAATTGGATGATACGAAATTGGGATGGGAGAAAAATAGAAAATGGGAGAAAAAGTGGATACACCGAGCGACGGGCAATGAGGGGCTGGAGCGGGTACCTGAGGCTGGCTTCACGCGTGGCCTGCTAACATGCTGGCTATCCAAGCTAGCGGCCCTGTAGGAGTGGAGCTGGTTCCACACGTGGGTGGCTAGCATACAAGCTAACCAAGCTAACGACTCCACTGCACGTGAGCTATTAGCACACCGGCTAGCCATTCTTTATCTCTTGCCTTTTTTATCATCCAACACTCGAACTATCCATTGAACGGCGCAAGGTTTGTTACGTATGTTTATTGTCTTTATTCGGTTCTAACCAAGCGGGATGAAGATCACAATTTTCACTCAAACAGACTGAATGTGCTTATGATCTGTCCGACCGAGGGGGTTGATCCCCTTTGCAACGAACTGTATGCGGGTGGCAGGTCGAGGCTATCCTACCGCTGCGGACAATGTTGTGCATTTAACTCTCTTTCTTATGCCCGCCGTTCCCCACCCAGTCCATGGCTGACGGATGCAGTGAGAGAACAAAGACAGGTCCTGAGAGCGGCTGAGAGGAAGTATAGAAAATCACGCCTCACTGCTGACATCGACACATATCACAACCTCTTGTTAACATTCTCCAAAACCATTACTAATGCCAAAGCTTCTTTCTTTCACCATAGGATCGAGGCCTCTGCCAAGAATCTTCGCAAACTGCATGCTACCATGTCCTCCCTCCTCACTCCCCCCCCCCCACCCCCTCCTCCCTCATCTTTTTCTGCCGAAGACTTTGCGATCTTCTTTGAGGAAAAAGTGGAGAACATCCGCAGCTCCTTCTCCCAACCCCCACCCATTCCAAACGCTGAATCGAGAACCTCATCCTTCACTCTGTCATCTTTCTCTCCCATTACAGAAGCCGAGACCCTGACACTGGTAACGTTGAACCGTCCGACTACATGCCAGCTGGACCAGCTACCCTCCCCACTCCTCCAGACCATAGCACCGGACATCCTCCCATTCCTAACTGCAACCATCAACTCCTCACTCAACTCGGGGGTGGTCCCCACCTCCCTAAAACAAGCCAGAGTCACGCCCCTCATAAAAAACCAACCCTGAACCCCACCGTCATGGCCAACTATCGTCCTGTCTCTCTTCTCTCCTTTCTTTCTAAAACACTTGAACGTGCTGTATCCAACCAACTTACTGCTTATCTCTTACAGAATGACCTCCTAGACCCCAATCAGTCTGGCTTCCGGACTGGCCACTTCACAGAAACGGCCCTCATTGCGGTCACAGAGGCACTTCACTTAGCAAAAGCGAAAGGCCTCTCCTCTGTCCTGATTCTCCTAGATCTATCTGCAGCCTTCGACACAGTCAACCATCAGATCCTCCTCGCGGCCCTCGCAGGAATGGGAGTGGCTGGATCTGCGCTGACATGGCTGACATCATACCTCAACGACCGCTCCTACCAAGTGTCATGGAGAGGGACTCTGTCGGCCACCCGCCCCCTCCGGACGGGTGTCCCCCAGGGCTCGGTCCTAGGACCCCTTCTCTTCTCCCTCTACACTAAACCACTGGGTAACATTATCACGTCTCATGGCTTCTCATATCATTGTTATGCCGATGATACTCAACTCTTCCTCTCCTTCCCTCCCTCAGATATCCACGTCTCTGAGCGGATCTCGGCCCGTCTGTCCGACATCTCCGCCTGGATGACGACCAACCACCTCAAACTGAACCTAAGCAAAACAGAATTGCTCCACCTGCCGGCCAAATCCTCCCCCCTGACCGACCTCTCCATCACAGTCGAGAATGCAGCTGTGACCGCGTCCCCGACCGCCAAGAACCTTGGTGTTGTCCTCGACGACCAGTTGAACTTCTCTGCTCACATCGCAGCGACAACCAGAACCTGCAGATTCCTCCTGAGCAACGTCAGAAGGATACGCCCCTTCCTGACAAAAGAAGCCACCCAACTCCTCGTCCAATCAACAGTCATCTCCCGCCTCGACTACTGCAACGCACTGCTAGCTGGCCTCCCGGCCACTGCCACCAAGCCTCTTCAACTCATTCAAAACGCAGCGGCCCGCCTGATATCAAACCTACCGAAGTCGGCCCATGTCACCCCACTTCTTAGGGACCTGCACTGGCTCCCCATTGCTGCACGTATCCGCTTCAAGGCCCTCGACCTAGCATACCGTGCAGCAAAGGGAACCGCTCCCGCCTACCTCCGGTCAATGGTCTCTAACTACACACCCTCAAGACCCCTACGCTCTGCATCTTCTGGCCGCCTCAGACCTACTCCTATCCAAGCTCCCGGAGGGTCATCAAAGAGAAGCCGCCTATTCTCAGTCCTTGCCCCACAATGGTGGAATGAACTACCCATCCCAGTTAGGACAGCCGAATCCCGTCCAATCTTTCGCCGTCGACTAAAGACTCACTTCTTCAACCACTATCTGAAATGATTTAAAAAAATAAAAATAAAAAAAATCTAACCCTGACTAACCTTACTGTCATGCACTTGTCCTAATAAACTAACCTACACTGTAACACGCAACACTTGATGAACATTGTTACTCAGCTGATAGAGTTGTACCCTTCTTGCTGTCTTGTCGTACAGAACTTGTAAGTCGCTTTGGATAAAAGCGTCAGCTAAATGACTAAATGTAAATGTAAATGTTATCACAGCAGAATACAAGACCGTCACCGACGCTGCACTACCTCAACGTTGGCAGCACGGTAATGATCTGGGTTTGTTTCCACAATGGTATTATTTCGACATGTGTTAAGAGTACCTCACTCGTTACAATATACAATTCTGGTTAGGATGGTAAAGTTACGTAATGTGGTTCTGGTTGCTGTGACCCGGTCACAGTGCCAAGTGATGTTTGATCGACATCGGACAAGATATTTGAGGGGGGGGGGGGGGGGGGGTGGGGGAGGGGAGGGGGACACACAGGGATTTTTGTTTTTTATTTGTTTTGGCTCGTTCTACTGTATGTCTGCTCTCGCCCAATAGGACCTTAGCGTGGAGATGTGTATATGTTGTGGTGCTCTGCTTCGGGGGAATCACGTTCAGTCATACTGCAACCTGGTTGGACTATGGCTAATTTTAACATCTTGATCTGGAATTCAGGGGGGCTTAATATTCAACATAAACGCACAAGTGTGCTAACGTGGTTGAAAAGACAGGAGGTTGATGTGGCTTTGCTGAGTGAAACGCATCTTTTGAAGGCTGACAGTGCTAAACTTGCAAACAAATATTATTATCATAATATAAGCTCCTCCTCTTTTAGCACTAAATCCCGGGGAGTAGCCATAGTGGCTAAGCGGAAGTTGAATATTAAACTATTAGATGTGTGGTCTGATGCGGAAGGACGAATCACTATAGCGAAGATGGAATACACTAACAGGAAAATTGCTCTTATAGCTGCATATGCCCCTCAAGTTCAAGTTCAAGTTCTTTAATAGTTGTCATACAGAAGTACAGAATACTTTCATACAAAATGCTTCTTACTGTTACGCTCCAGAGACTGTGCTAGACAAGATAGTATCAAATAACATAATAACATAATATAGCATGAATTTAGAAGAAGAAAATGAGGTCACAGTGTTCGGTATAGACATATGTACAATGTTCTGAGTTACCATATAATATACAATACGCAATACTATGCAGTGTACTAATGTACAGTACTATCTAGTGCAAAGCAGAAATGGGATGAGGTACAATTTTAGGTACAATTTTAGGTACAATAATGTGTATGACGCGCAATTTTATACTGCACTCACTACGGAGATGCTGAAACTACCTGAGTACTCATTCATAGTGGGTGCTGGTTTCAATGCCATGTGGGATCCATCGATTGATAAATCCGGAGATGCTGTAACCCACGATCAAAAGCAAGCTGCCGCGGCCCTACGTGGCTGGTCTAAAGACACAGGGGTTATTGATATGTGGCGTTTACTAAACCCAACCTCGCGAGACTACTCTTTTTTCTCTGCGAGACATAAAACTTTCTCCAGAATTGATTATGTTTTCTCCTCCCCTAGGCTATTCGATAGCTTTGACGTTGACTTGAAGCCCATTGCACTGTCAGACCACAAATACATCCTCCTTAAGGGTTCACTCAGCAAAATGACATCTTGCGCCCCTAGATGGCGCTTTAACTCAACGCTGCTGAAGAACGAGGAATTTAACTTACAATTTAAGGAGAAGCTCATTGAATTCTTGCAGTTTAATGCTGGATCGGTACAGGACCCCAGAACTTTGTGGAATGCGGTTAAGGGGTTTATTAGGAGTAATACCACTCTATTCGCTTCCAATCTCCGCAAGGGACGTCTCTCCAAGTTAGTAGAATTGGAAGAGCTGCATAAAACAATGATGTCCTCTATGCAGCAAAGATACTCTAGCCGACTGGAACTCCAAATTAAAATGGTGAAAAAGGAGATTAACTCCATTTTAAGACAACAATCTGAATTTCAAATGCACAGAACAAGACAACACTACTACTTTCATGGCTCTAGACCCAGTCACCTGCTGGCTATGAAAATACGGGCCAGCGATCAATTTGCAGATATCCCTGCCATTAAGAACCAACAGGGCGAGATAATCACCAACCCCAACAAAATCAACGATACATTTCGCTCGTTTTATTCCAACCTGTACGAGTCGGAAGTGGTCTTTGATCACGCCAAGCTGGAGGACTATCTTAGTCAAATTAACCCAGAAAGCACGCACTAACCGCCATAAATGGCACACGCATTCCCCACTATTCAATAACAATTTGCTCCTTATTGGACAACAACCCATTAGATATCCTAGATGGGAAGGGAAAGGCATACATTGGGGGATATTTTCAATGACTCAGGTATCCGGTCTTTTCAGGACCTATCCAACGGATTTGATCTCCCCAGAAGCTCCTTTTTCTTTTATTTACAAATGAGGGCAGCTCTGAAGGCTCATGGAGTCCCATGGGACGCTCCACTAGAGCGACACCGGTTTCACAAATTATTTTATGACAGGGAGACATCGAGAGGCTTCGTCTCTGACTTTTATCGGCACTTACTTACGTCCTCATATAAAGACCTACCCTTAGATACGATTTGGAGAAAGGATATCCCTGAGTTGGATATAGATTTTGATTGGGATGCAGTCTGGGAAAATATTAGACTATCATCACGCAACCCAGATCACCAGCAGATTCATCTAAATTTTGTTCATAGGACTTATTTCACCCCCAGGCGATTGAACCTAATGGGTCTCAGGCCTGACTCTCGATGTACCTTGTGTCCAGACGGTGCCATTGGAACATATATGCACATGTAATGGGAGTGCCCTCCTGTTGAGATCTTCTGGGAAAGTGTTCCCACTCAGTTATCAGAGATTTTCGCTTTAACCATACCGGCCTTGCCTTCTGTTTTATTGGTAAATGATGTTTCTCAATTGCCGACCTCTGTACATGTAAAGAGACTCATTTTGGCTGGTCTGACGGCTGCCAAAAAGCTGATTGCCTCACGCTGGATACAACCAGATAAGCTATGTCCGAAGGTATGGATTCTCACCTATCTTCATGTTATTTATCTGGAGATTTCCACTGCACGTGTCATCGGTGTTAATGAAGCCAATATAGCGGTCTGGTTGGCTGTGGTGGAAAAACTAAAAGAACGCATTTGACTCTGGAAGTTGAGTACTGAATGGGGTATTATGTGGATGTCTCACGTTGGGGTCCTGGGGCGAGAGGGGGGGGGGGGGGGGTGGGGGGAGAGAACGAGCGAATATTCATGTATGTTGGTGGTAATGGTGTTTTTTGTTTTATTTATTATTTTTCATTCAATGCTGATCCTATGTATATTTTCTGACCCCCTTCTGATCTGGGTTTGGTGATCGTGGGCTCTGGTTGGGGGGGGCCGCGGTTCGGGGTCTCTGCGGGTCGAGGCACTAAAGAGGCGTGGTGCTTTGGCTCGCGGGGGGGCCGGGCTGTGGGTCCTCCGGGATTGTGGCTCGCGGTTGCCGGGCCTGGAGGTGGAGGGGGCTCTGTAAGCACTTTTTATAGTATATATTTTATTTTATTATACTTTTACTTTGTGACAACTTTATTGTCTAATCATTGTTGTGTTAGTTTATGTTCTTGGATGTCTTTTATGTATTATTGTTATTATTGTGTTGTGAGTTGTGTTGTTTCGTGTTTGAAAATTGAAAATAAAAAAAGATTTGGTAAAAAAATAAAAAATAAATAAGATAAGATATTCCTTTATTGATCCCCTTGGGGAAATGCAGGCATCATAGCAGCATGGGGGGAGGGGCTAATGTAATGCCAGTCAGCAAGCGAAATTAGCATTGAATCAAAAGCCTAGGGATGCAGGGACCGCTGTCCAGCAAAGTTATGTCCTATTCATCAATCTCACAATATTCGCTAACGTTAGACAGATGGAATACAGCCTTCCATCTAAAAACATAAATGAAAACTTACCACAGTCATGGTATCCATAATAACTTCAATCGGTTCGGATCCTTTGAATGAAATGAACATGTAAACACTGGCCTTGACGTTAGAAAGTAGCACTGCGTTGCGTGAAATCACTGAGCCCAGAGAGGAGTGGTTAGGCAAAAAATTGTTCCGAGTATATCTGCTTAGAAAATGTAAATGTCTAATTCAATTATTTTGTATTTCTCCATGTGTAAATACACAGGTCACAACATGTTTACAGGAACGTTTTGGAGTTGTATTTGGAGTGTATTTCGTGACTGTTGGGAAGTAGGCTGGGAACTAGGCTGCTGGAGGAACCTACTTCCAGTGACTGACGCTAAGCTAGGCTAACGGTGCGGGCGTTCCCTAAGCCTAATGCATGCACAGAGATGAAAAAGGTATGTATCTTCTTGTCTAACTCCAGGGAAGATGGCAAATAAGCTAATTTCCCAAAATGTTGGCGTTTTCCTTTAACATGATGCCCTAAAAAACATTTCAAACAAAGTAAGCGTTTTGCTGACAGTTTTTATACAACCCAAATTCAATGGCGGTCAATAAGAACAGTGTCTGTATTTCCTCCAAAAATAGGCGCGGCCGCGAAGAAAGTACCTAGATGTGCCGGTCTGATGCAGGCTATGGCCTATTGTGTGTGCGTGTATGTGCATTTTGTCATTTTGTGGTTGAGAAAGGTCTTTGTGACCGAAATGTCAATCCATGTAAAGGAGATGTTGTGTGTGCAAGAATGATCTGATCTGAGAAGCCATAGAGCTGGCAAATAGTGTGTTTAGTATCACTTTTCTGTCTCATAAAATTCCCTAGGATCAATAAATGAGAATCAGAATGAGATGTTTGAGACTTTGGAAGCTCAATTGAGATTGATGCTGATCTAAATGTGCAGCAAGCGTAATTTGTCAAGTTGAAATATGTTTTATTTCAGACACAAGACAAGAAAAAATGAAAAAAGAAGAAAGAGAGACAAGAGGCTTACAAAGTAATCACATCTAATATTAAGGTTGGCGTTTTGGTCTGCAGACCTTTTTCAAGACAATACAGAGGTACGATAACAGCAGTATTTGTGACAGCTTAAATACAGGCAGTAGGCTATATTGCATCACAATTGACCTATCTCAAACCCAACTCCCTCATTCAGTTCAAACAGTTATGATTGGAGGATCAAGAAAAGAGGGGAAGGTTTGAGATAGGTAAATTATAATTTCTTCACACACGTTTCCTCTAGTGCGATTATCAGGCCAACCTTTTTAAAAGAGCGCATCTCCTGACCCATTTGTTGCACAGCCACATCATTTGCTGTGAACATGCATGACCTCTAGAGGAAGACACGTGTTGATTTTGGTGACCCCATGACCTTTCCTCTAGCCACCATCAAGCCAAATTTAGAACAAGATATCTCCAAAGGTAATGGCCAGATTGATCATTCCTCTAGCGCCACCATGTGGGAACACCACCTCTGTGTAGCCTATTGTGAACCTACCATATTTGATTTAGCATGCCTTTCTTTCTATCTAAAAACTACTTCTCACACTCCACTTGAGTTGAGACCCCTTGAATTGGTACGTACCCTTAATTAATATCCCTCATTCCTTCCAACCCACATCCCTCGCCTTTATCAAGCCCCTTCCCTCCCTCCCTCCCTCCCACTCTCGCCCCTTCCCTCACTCCGTTTTCATGTGACTGTCAGCTGCTTCTGTTCACGTTGGTCTCAGATGATCATGTAGCTGAAGCATTTCTGACATCAATGTGTGAGATGGAGGGAGTGGAGCAGAGATACATCATATTTTGCTCATCTCTTTCATCACCATGTTGGCTTGGATCCCAAATACATCTGTGGCCAAATTATCAACTACACAATGTTATGCTACGTGTTGCTTTCTATAACTGATTAATGATTTAATTTGAGGGAAATTCAGCTGCTTAACGATTTTGTCCAGGGGGAAAAGTTGTAATATGACTAATATTACGAGTAAGAATTAGGCTACGTATTTAGGTCCGCAGTTTATGTACAAAGCCGATTATAGGGAAGTGTGAAGACACTTCACTGGTCCTGAAAACATTGGTGACTAGTCTAGAGAGCTGTCATTTAACCCACCATAACGAATCAAATGGAAGATTAGGCATTTTAGACCCACCTCTAACCGGCTCAAAACTCGCCTTTTAATACAAATGTGAAAGTTGCTGTTTATAATTAGTAGACCAACTCTAACTCTTTTAATAGTCATAAAAACAATCGAATAAGGTTATTAGCTGCTATAGCATATATATGGTTTGAATACAAATATTGACATGTACATAACTTCAGTCAACATCTTGTAGGCAAATTTTTTATCTAAGTTATGAGCGACGGTTCTCAACTCTACCTTGAAAACAATGCAACTTACCAATTCTCTGTCCAACAGGCGTTGAAAAGGGGTTCCCTATCAGGAACTCCATTTTTTCTCCGAGTGAAAACATCACAAACAGCTAAAAACATACACGCAATGGTTGAATTAATTTCCAATTGATGTCAGCCACCCGATATTTCCTCCTTCGGTTCACAGATTACTACCTCTGAGGCTCTGACCGACATACACGGACTGCGGTCACGTGAAATCACAGAGCCAGGAAATGGCTCGTAGAACAAGACATAATTCCAAGGTACACAGTTATTTTGACAGTAGGCTATATCAAATATCAACGTGTTTTATCAAGTCATCATGGTCAGTTTGGCCCTATACCAGATGAGTGATTTGTATAGCCTATAGTTTTCAGACATTGGATATTATTTTGGACAAAATGAACACTGTGTGGAGTGATTAATGGTTGGTTTGCTGGCCTACATGCATTCATTTATGGTCATTGAAAAAAGCAAGGGAAAGCCGATTTACAGTTGGCCTTATGTCCTAGCCACTTTCTCTATAGTCTGCATTCCCATTGTCCAGAACAAACCCCATTGTTATGGCCTCCCATTGTTTCCTATGAAAATAATGGCTCCATATTTCATCCTTCAGTAGGACATTCAAGACTTAAGTAATTCTTAGTTTTTGGCCCCAGGCCTAGGGTCAGTGGATCATCATTTCAGGATGCATCTGCTTATTCAGTATAACATGTTGTTCATTGCTTGAATACAAAAGTACATAATAGCAATTAGGTGAAATACACAAGGTGGGGGATTAACACCATCTGTCAGCCAAATGTTGGTAAATTTGGGCTATAACTGGCAAGGTTTTCTATTCATTAGCCTCTTTGGCAGGTACAACTATTGTTTGTAGGTTCATTCCAGTCTATTTGGGGACATTGTGAAAGTGGCAAGTCCATTCTGTTAGGTGGATGAAAAGGTTTGTTTTCTGCACTGCAAATAGGTTTGCATATTCTGAAGCACAGGCCATATATTTATACAGGCAAATAATAATTTCCTTCACCAAGAACCTCAGATGAGTGATTCATACTGTACCCTGACACAACCGTGAGGAATACCAGGTTATTTTCTGCTGCTAGACATTGATAACAGCACCACCCGGTGTTCTAATCACACAGGCTTGGTCGACTCAAGATGTCCTTCTTGTTGTTCTGTATCAGTACCACTAGATGACAGCATTACACTCAATATTTACTAACGCATGACGACAACAACACAAATTCCAATGGTCAATGGTCTTGTCCCTGCTGCTCTGAGCGTAAAAAAAGAAAGAAGGGAAAACAGAATAAATGTTTCCTAGTTGTGCAGGACATTGCACAATCTCCCATGGACAACCATATACATATGTTCCCTACAACACTGTAATGTTTATTGTTATACCTTGCAATAGACAACAGCTGTTAGAAGTTCTGTGAATGTGGCCACTGGGGCTAATAAAGAGTATACAGTCACAGAGAGAAGGCCATTATGTGGACACACCCAGTATCCATTATATAGACACACCCAGTGTCCATTATGTGGACGGACAGACCCAGTGTCCATTATATAGACACACTCAGTGTCCATTATGTGGACAGACCCAGTGTCCATTATATAGACACACTCAGTGTCCATTATGTGGACAGACCTAGTGTCGATTATATAGACACACCCAGTGTCCATTATGTGGACAGACCCAGTGTCCATTATATAGACACACTCAGTGTCCATTATGTGGACAGACCCAGTGTCTATTATATAGACACACCCAGTGTCCATTATGTGGACAGACCCAGTGTCCATTATGTGGACAGACCCAGTGTCCATTATATAGAGTAGACACACCCAGTGTCCATTATGTGGACAGACCCAGTGTCCATTATGTGGACAGACCCAGTGTCCATTATATAGACACACCCAGTGTCCATTATGTGGACAGACCCAGTGTCTATTATATAGACACACCCAGTCTCCATTATGTGGACAGACCCAGTGTCCATTATGTGGACAGACCCAATGTCCATTATATATTGTGAACATGATTTCAGTGTTTGAGGGAAATGTATCAGTACAGTAGAAACCAACAATTATAAGGAGTATAAAGTGGTGAGGAGAATTAATTTGTTGCATCTGGTGATTGAATATTTTGTTTGTTTGTTTGTTTGTTTTCTTTGCTTATTTAACCCTGTAAGCTTTTTAGAATATTTTCTTTAAATTCAATCGTAGAATTCTAGAACTCCATATGTAACTGAGGGGTACAATTCCCTGACTGTATTGATAAGTATGGTATCATTAAACCACTACCGCTTGATGTACTTTAACTTCTGGCCATCCAGTACACGATATCTAAGTATGATGAACACTTTCCCACATATGAAACCAGGTCCACACAAATATAACAGGCGAAGGTTTAATATAGCAAAAGGTATATACAACATTCACTTAATTACATTTATGATTTGAATGCACTTGTAAGGCAAATGAGTATTCATAGGCAAATCAACACTGAATGTCCAATCTCTGGTTACGCAGGAAGCAAGTATACAACCTGGTTCTTTAGGGAAACTATAGCGATGGTACTTAAGGATTATAGCGGGATACTAAAGGGGTCCTGCTGGTTGTAAGTCAGTAAGGGGGGGGGGGGGGGGGTTTGGAGAGCCGTCAGCTGCATCCCATCTGGCCAACGATTCCTGGGGAGAATTCAGGTACAGAAAACAGTGCCCGCAGGATCTTGATCCACAGATGAATACACTTGGGCCCTCTTGTAGACGGTAGCTGTAGGTCCACAACGAAGGAGAAGCGAGGCGGCCTCGGTCTGGGTTGAGCGCCGTCTCACCTGGGCTCCTCTCGGGGGTAATTCCAACACTCACTGGCGTTGGCTGTTATCCGCTCCACAAATCAAAGCACCCAAAGCAAATAGATATTCCATGCCGTATAGGCTCAGCAGTCGTCCGGGTAGGTAATCCAATGTGCAGGTCCACTCGTCCTCGCCCAGAACTCCTCGGATGAAAGCACCACGTGTGGTCTGCCCAGCCTGGTTAAGACTCTAGATAACGCGAGGAAACGATGGGGGTGCTGCTCACTTTAGAACTTTAACCGAACGATGCACCATACATAATAGACTATTATTACTTAATAGAAATACGTCCCACTCGACGGTACAGTGCCAAACTATGACAATTCAGCTATGAATTTACACGAGGTCTCAATGCCTATTCTGGGGCCAAAATAGGCCATACTGCACCACACGTGGGTCGTGGGTGAGGCTTCACGTCTGTTACTAGGTTGGAGGGTAAAGGACTAATGGACTAAAAGAAAGTTCTACTTTACTTGCGCCCTATTTATATGCACGGTGAACAAATAGTACCATTCGTATTTCGGTAGCCGTATTCCTACGCGGAACCGGGGCTAGTTGGGACATGTTCGTCGGCACTATTGAACTTGACTCAAGGGGCCTGTCTGCTGGCGCCAGGTTCTTGTCCAATGAGAGAATGAACTATTATGGGCTGTAGTAGACTAAAGGGATATTCAGTGTATATGTACAAAGAATATACAAGGGATATCAAACGATATACAAATACTATTAAATATATATCCATAAATAAATATATATATTCGGTTTAATCTGATCCTTCACAACACCATAGGTTCCAATGACCAAGGAAACTACAATAAAAGAAGGAAGGGTCATTACGTCACTGTCTAGCATGTGAACGCACATTGGTGCCAAGTGTGAAAACGTTCAGTTTGGCCAACATTGATTAGATGGTATCGCCATCTCCTCCTTTATGGCCTGTCATTTAAATGGGTTATTACCTTGGATGTCAGAATCATCGGCAATGTGTTGCATTGTTAACTAGCTAACATTTTATATATTGGTTGATGTATAAAATGCACACCCTATATGCAAAGGGCGTGCAAAAAGAAAAACTTACTTTACAAGAAATATTTACAGTGAGAACCAGTAAAAGCGAAGAAAAATATAAGCTGTATAAGAATAAACTGACTTCCATTATGAGAGTACAGAAGAAGGAATACTACAAAAAAATATTAGAGGACAGTGCAAATAATATACAAAGGACCTGGAAAATAATCAATCATATTATTCAGAATAGAGGTTATAAATCTGAATTTCCAAGTTATTTTCTAAATAGCTCTGATGCTAAAGTGGACAATGTAAAAAGCATCGTTGAAGATTTCAATGACGACTTTGTGGGTGTTGGAACTACTTTGGCCAGCAAAATTGTTGTGCCTGAGGATAAAAAAGATATGTTTAATAATCTGATTAATGGTAATATCAGTTCTATGTTCCTTTGTGGGGTAAATGAAATTGATATAATTGAAATTGTAAGTAAATTCAAAAACAAAACATCAACTGATATAAACTCCATTGACATGGTAATTATTAAAGAAGTAATTGAGTCTATTGTAAAACCTTTGACCTATATGCAATCTGTCTTTTAAAAGAGGTGTTTTTCCTAATAATATGAAATCAGCAAAAGTAATACCAATATTTAAAAATGGAGATAAACATCAAATGGACAATTATACTTCCTCAATTTTCAAAGATATTAGAGAAATAATTTGTGAAACAACTGGATATTTTCATTGGCAAATACAAAATACTGAGTAAACCAGTATGGGTTTAGGGAAAATAGAACTACTACATATGCAGTGATGGAGATGGTAGAAGAAATAACTAAAGCAGTTGACAATGACAAGTGTTCTATTGGTATTTATATTGACCTACAGAAGGCTTTTGATACAATAGATCACAGCTTTTTAGTGAGAAAACTGGAGAAGTATGGGATACGAGGTATAGCTAACTCTTGGCTGAAGTGTAACGTTTGGGTCTTTTACTCTTTCTAGGAGTAAAAGCTCCTAGCGCCACCCTGGAGTATTTCACCCTCTCTATTCTTCCAGGTTGTCCTGATTGCTGATTGACGCCTGCTGTGTGTTTGACTCTCTTTATAATGGCCTTGTGTTTATTCTCTCATTTGTCAGTTCTTCATCTAACGTTACCGTGAGTAGCTGTCTACGGAGAGTCGTGTCGCTCCAGGCCTGGAGGATGCGGCTGCCGTGTTTTCGATTATCGTTTAATTATTATTTAGTTTGTTTTTTTCTTTTGTATAATACCAGTATCGCTCTTGATGTTTAAAAAATAAAAGGAAACACTGTTTTTGGTGAGAAGAGCAACTACCGTCTCCACACCTTTCTTCTGTACTGCATTTGGGTTCAACACACCTACCTGAGTCGTAACAGAAGAACTGACCATCATGAACCCAGCAGACGGAATCCGGAAGGAGCTGAAGGCGCAGGAGGTTCAGCTGGACACAGTCACCCGCCGTCAGCAGCAGGTGGAGGTTGAGCTCGGTCGCCTGGGGGCTCTCACCACCGACAACTAGCTGAGGCGGCGTCTGCGGCCGTAGCAGCGGAGGTAACACCGCCATCTATCCGAGAGGGGGCTCGGGAGCCGCGTCTTCCTCCTCCAGAGCGCTACGGTGGAGCTCCAACGGGCTACAGAGAGTTCATCACGCAGTGTTCCCTTGTTTTCAGCTTACAGCCTCTCACTTTTCCCACCGAACTTTCCAAGGTGGCGTATATTAGGCGGCACGGTGGTGTAGTGGTTAACACTGTCGCCTCACAGCAAGACGGTCCAGGGTTCGATTCCCGCTTGGGGACCAGGTTTCCATGATGCCAGTTACCCAGGTGGGGTATCTCCCAGGCCTTTCTGTGTGGAGTTTGCATGTTCTCCCCGTGCTCGCAAGGGTTCCCCCCCCCGATAAGATAAACCCAATGGAAAAACATGCACAACAACAATAGATCGCTAACGCTGTGGCGTCCTTGACGAAGACGGACAGGAGCACTTGGATTGGTCCCCTGGCGCGGCTCACGTTGACGCCTGTCTGCTCCCGGCTGCCCTTGGGGGGGAAGGACGACGGGATGGGTTAATCGCAGATACGAATCGCATTCATGCATCGCATTCATGCATCGCATTCATGCATCGCATGTGTGCCGAATGATGACCTCTGAGCAGGTCCTAAATTATTATTATTATTATTATGCTCTTTCCTGGGCCACGGCAGAATGGGAGATCGGCTCGGCAGTCTGCACCAGCATTGATACCTTTACCCAGGAGTTACGGAGGGTCTTCGACACCTCCCGGGTAATTTCCATCTATGAGGCAGGTGGACGGCTCACGTCCTGTCGACAAGGTAACCGCTCGGTGGCCGACTACGCCATTGAGTTTTGCATCGTGGCCCGAGAGACGGGTTGGCAGGAAGGCACCGTGTGCGTTCTCTTCATCCAGGGACTCGCGGAAGAGATGCAGGATGAGCTGGCTTCCCGGGACCTTCCCGAACGTTTGGATGATGTCATCAACCTTTCCATTCGTGTGGACAACCGTCGCAGAGAGCGAGGACGGGAGAGGGAATCATTGCCACAGGTACCCTCTTGACTCCCTCTTGGTTATGGTACACCTGCCCGCTTTAACACCTGTCCTGGCATCTCGGGAAACGGGAGCTCTCGCTAGGCTTGGGAGGGGTATTAGCAGGAATGCATTTATCCTCTGTCACCAACGAGTCTCTAACATGTTTTGATGTCACTATTGGGTGTGGCTCTCATCTTAAACAGGCACAGTCTTTGGTAGATTCAGGGGCAGCGGGGAATTTAATGCACGAGGGGTTGGCTCGGGAGTGGGGGGTTCCTTTAGAGGCTTTAGAGGTACCTATTCCTGTTCAGGCCCTTGACGGGGAATCATTTTTATATCATTGTTTCACCTCATTCTCCTATTGTTTTGGGTCATCCTTGGCTGGTAACAAATAACCCTTGTATTAACTGGTCTACGGGTGAGCTTTCGCTGGAGAGAGGCGCTGGGCCGGTCTCCATCGAAGGTTCATCCACTTTGTCTTCTTCTCTGTCTCCCTCCAGGGTGGCCGTAGGCGCTGCAGATTCTACGTCCTCTCCTAATCCCGATTTAACAGGGGTCCCCGATATTTATTGGGACCTAGTGGTGGTTTTTAGCAAGACCCGTGCTAAAGCACTTCCTCCTCATAGGCCATATGATTGCACTATTGATCTTCTACCCGGTACCTCTCCACCTCTGGGTCGTTTGTTCTCGCTCTCTCGTCCTGAGACGCTTTCCATGAATTGCTATATGGAGGAGGCATTGGCCGCTGGTCACATTCGACCTTCCACCTCACCTGCGGGCGCTGTTTTTATTTTTTTAGCTAAAAAGGATGGTGGCCAGCGTCCTTGCATAGATTATCGTGGTTTAAACAACGTTTCTATTAAGAACCGTTACCCCTTGCCTCTCATGGACACCGCCTTTGAGTCACTACAGGGTGCGCAAGTTTTTTCCAAACTTGATTTACGTAATGCCTATAACTTGATTAGGATTAGAGAGGGGGATGAATGGAAGACTGCGTTTAACACGCCCAACGGGCATTACGAGTACCTAGTCATGCCCTTTGGCTTAGCTAATGCTCCTGCAGTCTTTCAAGCGCTGGTCAACGACGTGCTGCGGGACCTAATAGGAGTGTCGGTCTTCGTTTTTCTAGATGACATTCTTATTTTCTCTCGTGATATTTCGCAGCATCAACAGCACGTTCGACAGGTTCTCCAGCGTCTCCTCCAGCATCAGCTGTTTGTTAAGCCAGAGAAATGTGTGTTTCATACAGACACTGTGTCCTTTCTGGGGTTTGTATTAACCCGGGGCGATCTGTGTATGGATCCGGCCAAGGTGAGTGCGGTCCTAGACTGGCCTCGTCCTTCTTTGCTCAAACAGTTGCAATGTTTTTTGGGGTTTGCTAATTTCTTTTTTTTTATCCACTTTTTCTCCTAATTTTTTTATTTTTCTCTCCCATCCCAATTTCGTATTGCCAATTCTCCCCTCCCCTGTCTTGAACGTTGCTAGACTATGCCCCCCACTGGTCGGTGTAGTGAGGATATAAGCCTTGCATCACGTGTCCCCTCCGGTACACAAGGAGGCAGCCTGTCGCATCTTTTCACCAGACAGCGCGGACTCTCAGTGGCGAGCAGTAACATGTGGGAGGCTCACGCTGCCCCTGATACTTCCTGTCTCTGCTGTGCAGGCGTCACCCAACCGACCTGTAGGAGTCGCTGTCCACAACATCCAATCCCCACCCATCGACTTCCCTCCCGCTGACTCTGCCAAATGAGCCAGTACGATGGCCGGCCCAAGTCGAAGGCAATGCTGAGACTGGGATTCGATACCAGAGTCTCTTGCATTGGTGACGAGCGCAATCTCCGCTACGCCACCCAGCCGCCAGGGTTTGCTCATTTCTATAGGCGATTTATTCGTAACTTTTTTTTTATCCACTTTTTCTCCCATTTTCTATATTTTCTCCCATCCCAATTTCGTATCATCGAATTCAACCCTCCCCTGTCACGAACGCTGTTTCTTGCCTCCCACAAGCCGGCTGCAATGTGGACTAAGTCATACATAGCACAAGTCCCCTCCGGTACTTGAGGTAACAGCAGTCGCATCTTTTCACCTGCGCAGCTCGATCTCTCAGTGGCGAGGAGTAACGCGTGGGAGGCTCACGCTGCCCCCGAAACTTCCTGATTCTACTGCGCAGGCGCACCAACCGACCTGTAGGAGTCGCTGTCCACAACGCCCGATCCCCACCCTTCAGTTTCCCTCCCCATAATACGGCCAATGTGTATTACTGTGGACGACCAGCTAAACTGAAAGCAATGTGGAGCGCTGGGATCGAACAGGCGATCCCAGCGTCTCCGCATTCGTGGCGAGCGCCTTGCCCACTATGCCACGTAGCCCCCCGCGATTTATTCGTAACTTTAGTGCCTTGGCTGCTCCCTTAACGGCTCTCACGAAAGCATCTCTCCCAGGCTTTGACTGGTCGCCTCGAGCCGAGACAGCTTTCTGTGACCTCAAACGTCGATTTACCTCCGCCCCTGTATTGATTCACCCCGACCCGGAGGTTCCGTTTCTGGTAGAAGTGGATGCCTCCGACGTCGCGGTGGGGGGGGGGGGGGGGGGGGTGCTCTCTCAGAGATGCTTAAAGGACGGGAAAGTGCATCCTTGCGCTTTTTTCCCGCGTCATCTGTCCTCGGCCGAACGCAATTACGACGTGGGGTATCAGGTAATTATTGGCCATTAAACTAGCATTAGAGGAATGGAGACAGTGGTTGGAGGGGGCTGCACACCCATTTATTGTGTGGACCGATCACAAGAACCTGGCTTATATCCAGGGGGCTAAACGCCTTAATGCTTGCCAAGCTAGGTGGGCGTTATTCTTCACACGCTTCCGCTTCTCCATCTCATTTCGGCCCAGGTCAAAAAACTTCAAACATGACGCACTCTCTCGCCAGTTCGATCCTACGGACAGAGAGGAGATACCCCATCCCATTATTCCCCAGGCTCTTATTCTTGCTCCTGTGTCATGGGGCATAGACAGGGTGGTAAGGTCGGCACTGGCACGGGAACCTGATCCTGGGGGGGGCCCCCGGGGCGGCTGTATGTGCCCAAGGCTGCACGCTCACGACTGTTGCAATGGGCACATACCTCCTTCCTTACCGGTCACCCTGGGGCCGCCAGGACCCTGGATTTCATCCGCAGGAGGTTCTGGTGGCCCACAGCGGAGGGGGATACACGTTCCTTTGTGGCAGCCTGCCCGGTGTGTGCGTGCAGCAAGACCTCTCGGCGTTCCCCGGCGGGTCTCCTCCGTCCTTTTCCCATTCCCAAACGTCCCATGTCACACATATCCTTAGATTTGATTTCAGGGCTTCCCCCTTCTGATGGCCTTACGACTATTTTGGTGGTGGTGGACCGCTTCTCCAAAGCGGCTCACTTCATTCCTCTCCCCAAACTCCCCACGGCTCGGGAGACAGCTGACCTAGTGGTGCAGCATGTTTTTCGGGTTCACAGGCTTCCTTTAGATATAGTCTCTGACCGGGGTCCTCAGTTCGCCTCCAGGTTCTGGAAAGTGTTTGCTTCCAGTCTCGGCGCCTCCGTCAGCCTGTCATCTGGGTTTCATCCCCAGTCTAACGGGCAGACAGAGCGCGTCAACCAGGATCTGGAGGGCGTTCTGAGGTGTTATGTCTCAGGTAACCCGGCAACATGGAGTCGGAAGCTGGCGTGGGCAGAATATGCTCATAACACTCTTCTCTCTTCCTCTACGGGGTTGTTGCCTTTCCAATGCCAATATGGCTTTCAACCTCCCCTTTTTCCCGAGCAGGAGCAGGAGGCAGAGGTGCCCCACGTCCAGGCTCACGTGGCTCGCTGTCGCAGGACCTGGAGCCGGGTTCGGGCGGCGCTGCGGAAAGCCTCTGTTAGGGCTCAGCATCAGGCCAACTGCAAGCGCCGTCTGGCCCCAGTTTTCCATCCGGGACAGAGGGTTTGGCTTTCAACTCGAGATCTTCCCCTCCGGGTCGAGTCCAGGAAGCTGGCTCCATGCTTTGTGGATCCCTTTAAAGTGGTTCGTCGGGGTAACCCAGTGGCCTACAGGTTGTTACTCCCAACTTCCATGCGGGTTCATCCGACGTTTCGCGTTTCGCTTTTAAAACCCTTTCTCATTTCGCCCTAGTCCCCGCCGCTCCCCGCTGTTCCTCCGCCCCGCATCCTTGATGGACAGATGGTCTACACTGTGTGGAGGATCGTGGGTTGCAGGCGGAGGGGTAGGGGGTTTCAGTTTTTGGTGGATTGGGAGGGGTACGGGGTAGAGGAGCGATCCTGGGTGCCTCAGAGGGATATCTTAGATCACAGTCTTATTGATGACTTTTCGTCGACTGCATCCCGAGGCCCCTAGATGAACATCAGGTGCCGTTCGTCGGGGGGGGGGATACTGTAACGTTTGGGTATTTTACTCTCTCTAGGAGTAAAAGCTCCTAGCGCCACCCTGGAGTATTTCACCCTCTCTATTCTTCCAGGTTGTCCTGATTGCTGATTGATGCCTGCTGTGTGTTTGACTCTTTATAATGGCCTTGTGTTTATTCTCTCATTTGTCAGTTCTTCATCTAACGTTACCGTGAGTAGCTGTCTACGGAGAGTCGTGTCGCTCCAGGCCTGGAGGATGCGGCTGCCGTGTTTTTGATTATCGTTTAATTATTATTTAGTTTGTTTTTTCTTTTGTATAATATCAGTATCGCTCTTGATGTTTCAAAAATAAAAGGAAACACTGTTTTTGGTGAGAAGAGCAACTACCGTCTCCGCACCTTTCTTCTGTACTGCATTTGGGTTCAACACACCTACCTGAGTCGTAACACTGAAGAGCTGCTTGGAAAACAGACAGCAATGTGTGCAAATTAATGACACTGTCAGGATTTAGGAAGGTCACCTGTGGAGTACCCCAGGGATCTGTGATAGGTCCAAAACTTTTTATACTTTATATTAATGATATGTGCAATGTTGCTGAACTGTTAAAGTTTGTTATTTTTGCAGATGATACAAATTTATATTGCTCAGGAAGTAATTTAAAGGAACTTTTGTTTGATATTGAAAGAGAGCTTGAAATTCTCAACTTGGTTTGATGTTAATAAATTGTCTCTCAATATTAAGAAAACTAAATTTATGGTTTTTGGTAATCGAAAAGAAATAGAGGGGGATAACGAGTTATAAATATGTGATTTCTAGGGGTAGTTATTGACCAGAAATTAACATGGAAACAACATGTTAACTATATTCAAGGAAAAATATCTAAGTCAGTAGCAATATTGTATAAATGTAAGGATATATTAAACTACAAAGCCTTGCACATCATTTACTGCTCACTTATACTTCCTTACATATCTTACTGTGTGGAAGTATGGGGGTCGACATTTAAAAACAGTAAATCAGGGCGGCTGGGTAGCACAGCGGACTAAGCGTCTGTCTACCACCACAGAGACAGTGGGATCGAATCCAACTGCCAGCGGTACCTCTGGCTTGGTCGGTCGTCCATACTGACACAATTGGCAGTGTCAGTGGGTGGAAAAGCCGGTGGGGTGGGTCCTGGTTGTTGTAAACAGCGACTCCTACAGGTCGGTCAGGGTGCCTGCACAGGGAGGGAGGGAACTGGGGAGGGTAGTGTGATCCTCCCACACGTTACACCTCCCCAGTGAGAGTCCTCGCTGTCAGGTGAAAAGAAGCGACTGGCTGTCTCCACATGTGTCGGAGGAAGCATGTGATAGACTTCAGGGCTCCCTAGACCGGCAAGTGGGGGGCAAATGCGCGGAACGACCAGGAAGGGGAGGGGGGAATTGGCATAACAACTAAATTGGGATGGGAGAAAAATACAGAAAAAAGGGAGGAGGGTAGACTTCCGGTTTCGATCAGCAGCGCATGGCTGGTTGACTTTTGGGAGCTCAGCAACCGCGCCACATTAAGGTTGATTAAGTTATTATTTTTACACCATCCGCTTTTATTTTACGTTAGAACCATGTCTAAGCAGACACAGACCAGGATGGGAACGCTGAACGCCATGGATAAGGAGTTCATTAGGTCATATTCCGTGAGGAAATAGAGGCTATCGTGGCTAGGCTAACCAACAGGCTTGATGTACTCCAGGAGACGGTAGCTAGCATAGATACACGGTTAGCCGTGGTGGAGGAGGGCTTAGCCACGGTCAACTCTGCGGAGATAGCGTTCTTGGAGGACAAGCTGCGGGCTTGCGAGATGAAGATGGCAGATCTGGAGGACAGTAGCAGGAGATGCAATGTTAGAGTATACGGGTTGCCCGATGAGATTGAGGAGGACACGCCGATTAAGTTCCTCGTGAAAATGATATTAAAGTGGTTCCCGAAGCTAGCCTGCCCTGAGATAGAAAGAGCGCACAGGATCTTCAGAGCCGCGGCCCTGGCGAAAGGCGAGTGTACAAATCCATGCACGTTCATTTTCTGCAGCCTGAGGTTCCAGACGAGACAGGATATACTATAGGAGGCCAGGATGAATCCTCTGGTTGTGGACGGCCGTACTTTGAGATTTGCTGCTGATTTTAGTGACTACACAGCGAGACGGCGCAGAGCTTCCGCCAGAGCCATGGATCTCGCCCGTGAAAGGGCGGTGGAGGTATACCTGTTGTTCCCGGCAACGCTGAAGGTGAAGACGGGCCGTGGAGCTGTGTCGTGCAACCATCTATTCAAGTCACCGGCTGAGGCGGAGGACTTCATTTGGAAAGGCAAGACGAACGTCCAGGCTGAGAGGAACAGACCGCCCCCGGTGGTGCAAGCCTCGAGCGATGGAGATTGAGGGTCCGGAGCCTGGTGCTTGGGGCTGGTTTCACACAAGGCCTGCTAGCATGCCAGCTATCCAAGCTAACGCCCCTGGAGCATGGGGCTAGCTCCACACAAGGCCTGCTAGCATGCCAGCTATCCAAGCTAGCACTATTGTAAGCACTGCCGACCGCAGATTCTCAGTCCTCGGAACGGTAACACTTGGGATTTATCTATACGGTATTGTCTCAGATACGGGTATGAATATTGACTATTTTAAATGTAATTCAGACAACCTTTATTCTTTTTTTTTTTTGATCAAATTTTTTTTATTATTAATCACATGAAACAGGACAACACAATAACCACAGTAACAAAAAACATAACTTCACAGGAGAATAACAAACAATAATAATACAGAATAATAAATTATAAGACAAAAAGAAAAAGAAACAGCGTCCAACCTATCAAATATAGGTGGCTACTTCAATAACAAAAAGGGGTCTTCAAGACATGGCAACCTTTCCCCACCTTTACAAAGTGGAGTGACTTAAAAGATTGTTTATGAGAGTGTTGTCGCAGATTTACTGTAGATAGCCTAGGTCCCTTACACATGTTCAAGACTGCCAAACTCGCAGACGGTAAAGTGTAAGAAGAAAGAAATTCCTCTTCCATGTTGGTTGACAGGTCAATCAGTCTGCCAATATTAGTCCCTTGGGGAGATGGCATGTGAATTGACATATAGCGCAGAATAGCTAAATACCAACCCCCCCTAAAATCCCCCCAGCCAAAGTTAAGAAGGACAAGACAAAAACCAAGACAGACAAGACATTTCCTCCTCCCCCTCCCCAGAGACCGCCGGACCCCCCCGATCAAGCGCCCCAACCCCGCTCAGCCGCACACGGCGGTCTTTACCTTCTCAGCTGCTGCGAACCACAGGTCAATGCCAGCCTGCCCCACCCCAATCACCCGAGCCGTGGATATCTCAAGATAAATCACATCCAATAGAGTTAGGGACCAGTTGATCATTGTCAGCTTCTCAGGCTCCTTCCATCTCATTGCTATAAGCTTCTTCGCTGCTGTGACACCCGCTAGGACAACCCTTTTCAGTTGTACGGACGCGGGTAGTGTCGTTATATCGTTCAGGAGTAGCGTAACAGCTGTGAATGGGATAGTTAAGCCACACAGATCTGAAAGTTTGTCCGTTATTGACCTCCAGAAACGGGCCACTGGTGGGCAATCCCAATACATATGCATATAAGTGCCAGTGGCCTTTTGAGAGCACAAAGTGCACCGAGAGTCGGTTATCAGTCCCATAGCAAATAGCTTCCTAGGTGTAAGATAGGTCCTATGAATGTAATTAAAATTTATTTGCTGGTGATTGGGGTTGCGGGAAGATAATGCCACATTTGCCCAAACATCATCCCAGTCAAACTCGGGGTCCAACTCCGGGATATCCACACGCCAGATTGTATCCAATGATAAATTTTTATACGTGGATTGAATTAAGAGCGTATAAAAGTCTGAGACAAACCCTCTGGATGTCGTTCTGTCCACTATGAGCCTGAGGAAGGGGTGTGGTTGCAAAGCTTGAGCCCACGGTACGCCATGCGCCCTCAGTGCTGACCTTAGTTGAAGGTAAAGAAAGAAGGACTCGCCGGGAAGATCATAAAATTCTCTTAAGTCCTGAAACGCACGGAGGCCGTTCTTATCATAAATATCCTCCAGAGTATGCACTCCCCTCCTTTGCCATTGAGGAATATTAACCGGCTTGTGTCCAACAAGTAATTGCTGGTTATTAAAAATTGGAGAGTCCAGGTGCCAAGGGCATTTAACCCCACACGACCTCTGTACATTACGCCACGTTTGGATCACGTGAGTTATGATCGGTCCATACCTCAGCCGGCATTTCGCAATAGAGACAGTGGAGTACACTACATCCTGCAATCTTAGCGGAGACACCGCCGCCGCTTCTAAGGAGCGCCACGATACAGCCTCTACAGGGTCTAGCCAGCACATCAGAGGTCTCAGTGAAAAGGACCAGAAATAAAGTTTAAAATCAGGGATTGCGAGGCCCCCATCTTGTTTCCTACGTTGAGTAGTAGCCCTTTTGATTCTCGGGCGTTTGTTATTCCAGACAAACTTAGATACCATCGATTGTACCTTGCGCCAGTGGTCTATTGGAGGGGGCAGGGGGAGCATTGAGCTAATAAAATTTATCCTAGGCAGGATGTTCATTTTGATTATGGAAGCCCGGGCTTGTAAGGAGTTAGGAAGGGACGACCACCTGTCTAGATCCTGGCGTATTTTATCATAAGTACCCGTGAAGTTGTACTTAGTAGTTTGGTTCAGCGTGGGGAATATCTCTATGCCCAGGTATTTAAAATGTTCTACTATGGGGATATCAGCTGGTAGTCGTACCGCCTTGGCCAGTTCATTAAGAGGTAGGCAGGCTGATTTGTTCCAGTTAATCTTAAAACCTGACAATTTACCAAAGTCGTCGATTATCCTCAATAATTTTGTGGCCGACCGGGAGGGGTCGTCCATGAAAATCAGCAGGTCATCCGCATAGAGAGCAATTTTGTGTGGAGTATTGTTGACCATTATGGGGACGATGTCCTCCGATTGCCTAATAAATTGAGCCAAAGGTTCGAGGGAAAGCGCGAACAGTCCCGGGCTCAGAGGGCAACCCTGTCTAGAAGATCTGGAGACTGGAAAGAGTGTGGAACAGTTTTTGCCTGTCAGTATCATCGCAGACGGCGAGGCATACAGGACTTTAATCATATGAATAAAACTCTTTCCAAGACCCATGACCTCCAGTACCTTCCACAGGTATGACCACTCAAGTCTGTCAAACGCCTTCATGGCATCCAAAGACAGAACTGTGGATGGAGTTGTATTGTCTTTACTGTTATCGATTACATGCAACAGCCTCCTAAGATTATCTGCAGCCAGACGCCCCGGGATAAAACCAGTTTGATCGCAGTGTACCAATACAGACATAAATCTCTGCAGGCGACGGGCCAGCACCTTGGCAAACACCTTTAAATCGGCCCCGAGAAGACTCAAGGGTCTATAGCTACCACAATCATTGGGATCTTTGTCCTTTTTGAGAAGTAAAGAAATCAACGCCATATTGACATCTCTTGAGAACTCCCCTTGTTCGATAGCGTAATTGATCATATCGAGCATCAATGGACCCAGTTGGTCCCAGAAAGCTAAATACACTTCGGGTGGAATACCATCCCAGCCTGGCGCCTTACCCCTCTGCATTTCAACAATAGTCTCCCTCAATTCTACGAGAGTAATCGGTCTCCCCAGTTCCTTGGCCTCTTCCTCAGAAATGTGGGGTATCTCAAGCCCGCCAATGAACGATTCAAATCTAGAGTCATCCAGATTACCCTCTGAGCTATATAACTGTGAGTAAAACTCTTTAAAAGTGTCATTGATCTTTTTCGAATCAGTAGTGACTGCACCCTGGCTCGTCCTAATCGAGGGGATATCTGAGAAATGATCATTTGAGCGTATTTTCATTGCCAATAGATGGCTAGGCCTGGAGCCGTGAAAATAGTAATTTTGTCTTGTCCTATGTATTAAGAACTCAGACTGTTGTTTAAGTATGGAGTTTATTTCTTTTTTGACTATCTTACGTTGTGTGTTTAGTCGTTCATTATAGTCAGTTTGCAAGGATGCGTATAGGTCCGCATATAATGATTCCAGTCCTTCTAGCTTTTTTGACCGGGATTTTCGCAAATTGGAGGCAAATAGTGTGACATGACCCCTGATGAATCCTTTCAATGCGTTCCACAGGACCCTAGGGTCTTCTACCGTGCCAACGTTGATCTGCAAAAATTCAGCTAGTTTACTCCTGAACTCAGAACAGAAGTCATCGTTCTTTAGCAAGGTCGAATTAAAACGCCATCTGGGAGCTCTTGCGGAGAGCCTGCCAAAGGTTGCCGTAAGGAAAATCCCCTTGTGGTCTGAGAGAGCCAAGGGAACCAATGAGACATCGAAACTATCAAACATATTAGGGGACGCGAATGCATAGTCAATTCGAGAGAAGCTTTTGTGTCTGGCTGACAGGTGAGAGTAATCTCTGAGGGTGGGGTTGCATAAGCGCCAGAGGTCTGAGAGCCCCGTGTCTTTGGCCCACATCCTGAGGGCCTTAGAGGCCCGTTTCTGGTCGCTCGTTTCAGAGGGCCCAGACCTATCCATCTCCGCATCCCAGCACGCATTAAAATCGCCACCCACAATGAGAGCGTATCCATTAAGTTCCAACATATTCTTCGTGATTGTATTATAGAACGCTGAATCAAATGTGTTAGGAGCATACAATGCTATTATAGCCATCTTCCTATGCAAGAATTCAACTTTTGCTATAGTAATCCTTCCCTCCGTGTCCGACCATACATCCAAGATTTTGATATCAAGGTTACGTCTTGTAACTATGACTACTCCTTTCGTCTTATCATCGGCTGAGGATGCGGAGATAACGTGATATTGCCGATTTGCCAGTCTTGACACGTCACCTACCATTAAATGCGTCTCACTAAGGAGAGCAAGGTCAATATTTCTCCTCTTCAATAGCCAAAGGACACTGGCACGCTTGTGTGGGGCGTTAAGCCCTCCTGCGTTCCAAATTAAAATATTCAATTTAGCCATGGTCGAGCTTGTATAAGTGCGTAGAGAACATACCCGTGCAGCCAGGCTGAGTACAGAGGTGCCGATCCCGGCGGGCCCGGACGGTCAATCCCAGGAGTTCAGAGGAGGAACACTTACACATATATAAGACAACAGTACATAGAACACATAAAAATACCACCCCAGCTACAGCCCCCCCCCCTTCTACTCTAAACCCTAACCCACCCGTCCTACTATAAGTTCCTCTATACCCACTCTCCAATCCCCACCCTATGCCCCACCCACTGAGGATGGTCATCTTCCTATCACTTCCCACTAGAGACATGGATCAATAAGACGCTTCCCACTCCCACCCCCCTCTAGTTAAACCCCTGAGTAAACCCCCACTAGTCCAATAAACACAAATAATAATAAAAATTAAATTCAATAAAGATATCGGTCGAAAACCACCTGAGCACTGGCCCTAACATAAGACAACCATAATGGTAAAAATAGCCATTATTAAATAATAACTCACATCAACCTGCAACCATCTATTTCCGAATCTGCGCTTCAACGTCGCAATGTTATGGCCCAAATGGGTACAGGAAAATTCAAAACAAAATTAAATTAAAGCATCCCAGCCGATAGTCTAAGGCAGGATCGGTTCACAGGTTAATTGTGCAAAATTGTGTGAACAATGTCAATTAAACAATGACAAAAATAAGAAAGGGAAAAAAGGGGTTATGGTTAAAGTGCACCCCTGAAGCAGTCCCTCTGATCAGGCACAACGGCTGACATGACATAACCTATGTAAGAATCGACAATAATAGGAAAAGGAAAAAGAGGGTTATGGCTAAAGTGCAAGCAAAGTTAAACTTGACCCAGCCTGTTATCACATATTTATGTATATTCGTTCGAGAGCCAACATGAACCTTGGCCCTAACATGACAGCTATAATGGAAAAATTAGCCATTATTATATAATTACTCAGCATCAACCCTGTGACCAACTACCTCGTAGTCTGCATATTAATGTTGCAACATTATAGTATAAATGGAAAAAGGAAAATTCAAAACAAAATCAAAGCATATCAGCAGTTAGTCTAAGGTAGGATCGAATCACAGTTAAATTGCTCATTCAAATGCCATTAAAACAGCGACAATAATAGAAAAAGGAAAAAGAGGGTTATGGCTAAAGTGCAAGCAAAGCTAAACCTAAGCCAGCCTGTTATCACATATTTTATGTATATTCGGTCGAGAGCCAACGTGAGCCTTGGCCCTAACATGACAGCTATAATGGAAAAATTAGCCATTAATATATAATTACTCAGCATCAACCTGTAACCATCTACCCTGGAGTCTGCATATTAATGTATCAACGTTATAGCATAAGTGCCTCACGGAAAATTCAAAACAAAATTAAGGCGAGTCAGTAGTTAGTCCAAGGTAGAACCGGATCACATTTAAATTGCTCATTCAAATGCCATTAAAACATATAGGAAAATTCAATACAAAATTAAATTAAAGCATCCCAGCCGATAGTCAAAGGCAGGTTCGGGCCACAGGTTAATTGCTCATTCAATTGCCCTTAAAACAGCGACACTAATTATTATATAATTACTCAGCATCAACCTGTAACCATCTACCCTGGAGTCTGCATATTAATGTATCAACGTTATAGCATAAGTGCCTCACGGAAAATTCAAAACAAAATTAAGGCGAGTCAGTAGTTAGTCCAAGGTAGAACCGGATCACATTTAAATCGCGCATATAGATGACATAAAAACAGCGACAATAGGAAAGAAAAAAAAAAAAAAAAAAAAAAAAAAGGAAGAGGGGGTAATGGCTAGAGTGCAAGCCATATAACCATATAGCCATTAAGTGCAAGCCATACCCGACCCAACCTGTTATCAAATATTGTTTATGCATATTCAACCGACCTTGGCATCTACTTGGATCACCAAAGCTCAAAACAACCCTCCATAGATATCAAGCAACAGACTCGGGTGTCTTCGCGAGATATTCCTTCGCTTTAGCCAACGACCAAAACAAACGCTGACCACCGACCTTCTCCAACACAGATAGTTTCGCGGGAGCGAATAACGTGGGCCTCAGGCCTAGTCTCCATAGCTTAGTCAGGACCACCTTGTACTCGGCTCTCTGAGCTTGAACCTCCGGTGTAAAGTCCTCGAAAATGGCCACTTTGTGATCGCCAAACCTCAGAGTACCCCTTCTGGTACGAGCCGACCGCATGATGATTTCTCTCTGTTGGAGTCTGTTCAGCTTGACTATGATGGGCCTCGGTTCTTTGTTCACGCCGGGAGAAAACCTGCCCGCTCTATAGGCCGACTCACAGATAGGAGGCGAGGGGAGGACGTCCGTCCCTAGTATCTTCTGCAGCAGTTCGGGCATGGTCTCAGAGAGACGGCCTTCACCGCTGGTCTCCGGTACTCCAACAATCCTGACGTTGTGGCGTCTATCCCGGGACTGCATCTCCTCCATCGCCGACTGTAGTTTGTTGACTTCAGCCTGCCTAGCCAGCAGGGCGGATTCAAGACCCGCCATCTTCTCACATTGTGATGATACCTCCGTCGTTAGCATGGCTAGTTCGTTAGCATTAGCCGATGAGGCAGCGTGAATCGTCTCCATCTTGTCTGTCAGCGGGACTACCGCCAGCCGTATTTCTTCTGATATCTCACGACGGAGGCTGATACAGAAATCCGCCAACAATTTCTTCTGTGCTTCAGCGATGCGTGCCTCAGAGTCTGCGTGTACTTTCTTCTGTGCTTCAGCGATGCGTGTCTCAGAGTCTGCGTGTAGCTTGGTCATGACCAAGAGCACAGCTTCGCTTAACTCCCCGACAGCGGGAGACGGTACGGCCATGCTCGGCGGCGTCGGTGTCGTGCCTAATTCTTTCTTGGCTCTGGTTTCCACCCCCGCCATCGTAGAAAGTCGAAAAAAGTTGACGAATGTATACTAAACACGACGACCTAGCAAACAAATAAAAAACAAATAAAAATAAAATAAAGACTAATGGGGAGAAACGTATATTCAGCACGGTAGAAGGGAGCTCATGTGAAAACACGTCTACTCCATGATCGCTCAGCTCCGCCCCTCAGACAACCTTTATTCTTAAAGTGTCGTTTTTTTTTTAATCGTCTGCCACTCGAACTATGCATTGAACTGCGCTTAGATTGTTATGTATATTATCTTTGTCCAGCTCCGCCCGGGCGAAATGAATATCACAAGTTTCACTCAAACGGACTGTGTGTGTTGATGAACCGTTCAACCAAGGGGGGTGACCCCCTTGCGGCGAGCTATCTGTGGGTAGCAGGTCAAGACTATCCTAGCTAACACTGCTGATACGACGTGTTTTAACATTCTTTCTTGTCCCAGCAGTGCGGCAGTGCTCATGGCCACCACCGCTGCATTACCTCAACGATGGCAGCGCGGTATTGCTCAAGGTTTATCGCTGCAGTATTATTTCAACATGAGGTATGAGTACTTTCCTTATTTCAAGTTTAACTCGGACAAACTGTGTCTCAAGTATTTTTATCGTCTGCACACTGTACTTTGCACTGAACTCTATATAGATTTCTTCTCTCTGTTGAGCGAAATTGGTTCCCTTTTTCTAAATCGTTACAATAAACAATTTCTGGTATGGTTTTTTATATTTTCTCCCATCCCAATTTCGTATCATCCAATTCAACCCTCCCCTGTCAAGAACGCTGTTTCTTGCCTCCCACAAGCCGGCTGCAATGTGGACTAAGTCATACATAGCACAAGTCCCCTCCGGTACTTGAGGTAACAGCAGTCGCATCTTTTCACCTGCGCAGCTCGATCTCTCAGTGGTGAGGAGTAACGCGTGGGAGGCTCACGCTGCCCCCGACACTTCCTGATTCCACTGCGCAGGCGCACCAACCGACCTCTAGGAGTCGCTGTCCACAAAGCCCGATCCCCACCCATCAGTTTCCCACCCCCTAATACGGCCAATGTGTATTAGTACGGACGACCAGCTAAACTGAAAGCAAATGTGGAGCGCTGGGCTCGAACAGGCGAGCCCAGCGTCTCCAGATTTCGTGGCGAGCGCCTTGCCCACTACGCCATGTAGCCGCCCAATTTCTGGTATGGTTAAGTTACGTAATGTGGTTGTGGTTGCTATGACCCAGTCATAGTTGCCAATTGATGTTTGATCGACATCGGACAAGTTATTTGAAGGGGGGGGAAGGAGGGAGGGGAGAGGGGGGATTTTTGTTTTTCTTTTCTTGTGACTCGCTCTATTTTATGTTTGTTCTCAAGCTCAGGATCGGAATCCAACAGGACCTTAACATGGGGATGTGTATATGTTATAGTGCTCTACTTCAAACGAATCACATTCAGTCATACTGCAACCTGGTTGGACTATGGCTAATTTAAATATCTTGATCTGGAATACAGGGGGTCTTAATTTTCCACATAAACGCACAAGTGTACTAACATGGTTGAAAAGGCAGGAGGTGGACATTGCTTTACTGAGTGAAACGCATCTTTTAATGGCTGACAATGCAAGACTGGCAAATAAATTCTATCATAACATAAGCTCCTCTTCTTTTAGCACTAAGTCCCGTGGAGTAGCCATAGTAGCTAAGCGAAAGTTGAATATTAAACTATTAGACGTGTGGTCTGATGCAGATGGTCGAATTACTATTGCTAAAATGGAATACTCGAACAGGAAAATTGCTCTGATCGCCGCTTATGCCCCTAATGTGTATGACGCTAACTTTTATGCTGTACTACCTGAAACTACCTGAGTACTCATTTATAGTGGGTGCTGATTTCACTGCCATTTGGGATCCATTGATTGATAAGTCCAGTAACGCTGAAACCCCCGATCAGAAGCAAGCTACCGCGACCCTACATGCTTGGTCTAAGGACACGGGGGTAATTGATATGATTGTGGCGGTCGCTCAACCCAACCGCGCCAGACTACTATTTTTTTCCCCGCGAGACATAAGACTTTTTCCAGAATTGATTATGTTTTTTCTTCCTCTAGGCTATTCGATAGCTTTGATGTTGACTTGAGGCCCATTGCACTGGCAGACCACAAATATATCCTTCTTAAGGGTTCACTCAGTAAGATAACGTCCCGTGCCCCCAGATGGCGCTTTAACACTAGCACAGCCGACAAGGGGTCAAATGACCCCTAGGCATTTTCAATAAATGTATCCTCGTCACTCGGTCGAGCTCCAGCTCTGTCACTCAATGACTTTTCCTAAAAGTACCTGTAGCTAAGGGGCTACACAACCCTGGCTGTATTGAGATATGTTAGATTAAACCACCACTAAAGAATATTAATATAGCCAGACAGTACAGTTAGACAAAATGGCGGACACTCCATTGACTGCGCGGGACAGGGATACAAGTTGAACAAGCATCATGTTTAATGTTAATAGCAAACATACATATTATTTATTACGGTTCTCCTTTAATACTAGAATGTCAGTGCAACAAAGTCAACGGTAACGAATGGTTCCTAGACTACGGATACTCGACCGGTGGAGCTCTGAAGGGAGTGAGACGAAACGAGGCGATACAGGGAAAAGCAAGATGGTGGCTGGAGACGATGGTTTCTCTCTAGAGCTCCTGCTCCAGAGAAACTGTAGACTGGTCGGATAATCCTGTCGTCGCTGGGAGAAGGGGGTCTCGTACGGAACCGGTCCTTGTATTCCTAGCGCCCGATGGCAGGGTTAATAGCTATTAATCCAAAAGCCTGTTGGCATAGATGGTAGCTAGCTAGCTTCATTTGTACGTGAAGCTAACCCGCAGACGGTCTCCAATGAGTAGTTATATCCAAACGGCGCTGGGTTTAACTATAAGTCTCTCCACGTTACTTCGCTTACACAAGTCACTATACTGTGCCAATAATGGCTCGACAATATTATAGTTGTATCTAAGTAGCCATTAGCTCTCTATAACGATACACCGCTATCGGTCTGTGTACAACTGCACCAGACGTCTTTCACTCTCGCTCTGTTAGTTTTCCTGTTATGCTGCTGCTGCTGCCGCACGTCATCTACCCAACATACTCTATCTGGTTCCCCGTTGGACTCAGCCTGTTCACCTGTACAGAATCAATGCGCTCGCTCTGGGCTTGTCCGGGCATGTCTGAACATGTCTAGAAAACATGTCTAGGGGGCGCGCGCCCTGGCGCCTACAGCGTCAAGAATGGGACACAATAAGGCGAACGAAGAATACTGTTTAGGCAAACAGATGACGTTAAGATATATCTTATATATATATAAACAATATATAAGTTATACAAATAATAAACGCAGACTTTCAGTGTTAATCTGGACCTTCAGAACAGTACCCGTTTTATCTGGCACGGTTTCTGAAAATTCAAAATGACTTCAGGAAAATGTAATTAGAACGTTATTCCACATATGGGCCGTTGGAACAGACGAAAGTCACAGCACTTTGCGAGCGTCTAGCACAGGGGTGCCCAACCCGTGGCTCGCAAGCCGCATGTGGCTCTTTGCCCGTCAATGTGTGGCTCTTCCATCAATTTTTTTTAAGGATTATAATATATATTATTTTAATATTTTTTTTTATGTCACTCAAACCTACATTTCATTGTGGTAAACCTCATATCTTTATATTCAGAGGTAATTATATAGTTTACACTGTTTATTTTTCTCATATTTCTCATATAAACTGTCGGGTCATCTGACCCGTTCCTGGCGGGAATTAGTAGCATTTTCTCCATGGCTGTGCTAGTGTTAACTCAACGCTGCTGAAGAACGGGGAATTCAACCTGCAATTTAAAGAGAAGCTCATTGAATTCCTGCAGTTTAATGCTGGATCGGTACAGGACCCCAAGATTTTATGGAATTCGGTTAAGGGTTTTATTAGAAGTAACACCACTCTCTTTGCTTCAAATCTCCGCAAGGGACGTCTCTCCAAGTTGGTAGAATTGGAAGGGGGTTCATAACACGTTGATGTCCTCTATGCAGCACAACTACTCTAGCCGACTGGAGCTCCAGATTAAGGTTGTGAAAAAGGAGATTAACTCCATTTTAAGACAACGGTCTGAATTTAAAATGCACAGACAACACTACTACTTTCATGGCTCTAGACCTAGTCACCTACTAGCTATGAAGATACGGGCCAGTGAACAATTTGCGGATATCCCTGCCATTAAGAACCAACAGGGGGAGGTAACCACCAGCCCTAACAAAATCAACGATACATTTAGCTCATTTTATTCCAACCTATGCAAGTCAGAAGTGGTCTTTGATCATACTAAGCTGGAGGACTTTCTTAATCAAATTAACTTACCACAGGTCTCAGAGGATGACGCTAAACGGTAAGCTGCACCTATCACACTAGATGAGCTTAGGGAGGCGATTGCTGACATGCAACGGGGCAAGGCTCCTGGTTGGGACGCGTGTATCACTTCCGCAACGGATTTAGTCGGATTTCGGTTTCCGGGTTGGCCTGATTGGCCACGACGGCCACGTGACCCACGCCGCTATACACGCCTCTCTGCCTCTGCCGCTGCCTGTGTGTTGACGCGCGCGCGACACAGACTTCACTGCCGCTTTCCCACTTCAACGCCAGAGCAATATTGTCGCGCCATCTTCTGCTCACTTAATGCTCACTTAATGCTCACTTTTCCCACTTCAATGACAGAGCTGCTGTTTAATAATATTGTCGCGTTGTGGAAAGCAGGATGAGAGAGCGTAGATTTCAGTGTGTATCATTTAATCATTTATCATTTAACATTTGAAAGGCATACATTGTTGTCATACAGAAGTACAGAATACTTTTATCCAAAATGCTTTTTTTTTCTTTTTTTTTTAACTTTATTTTTTAGCGTTTATCGCTTTTCTGGTCAAGCATGACCGACAGAAACAGGTTGAAATGGGATGTAGAGCAGGGGAAGACATTCTGAGAAATGACGGCGGGTCCGGGAATCGAACTCGTGTCCCCCAGATCCGTGACGAGCACGGTTTTCCCCGACGCAGAAATAGCGCCGAGATATGCGGTGAGCTACGGGAGCTCCCCCTCCAAAATGCTTCTTACTGTTACTGTTAGAGACTGTGCTAGACAAGATAAGTATGAAATAAAATAGTATAGCATGTAAAATAGAAGTAAAAATAGAGGTCACACTGTTCAGTATAGACATATGTACAATGTTCGATGCAGAATAGAAGTAACTGAGTTACCATACAATATACAATATACTATGCAATGTACTAATATACAATACGGCTCACTTTTCCCAATTCAATGACAGAGCTGTTGTTTAATAATATTGTCACGTTGTGGAAAGCAGGATGAGAGAGCGTAGATTTCAGTGTGTATCATTTAATCATTTATCATTTAACATTTGAAAGGCATACATTGTTCCGAATGCATGGAAGTATTGATTGCGCCGTAACAAATCATTAAAAAAAGATACCGTTAACTGGAATATGTTGTGCCTTTACACATATGTTGGATTATGTAATTGGTTTGTCATGACAAACAAATAAAATATCGCATCCGCCGGCTGTCTCTGGCTTGCTCCAGCGGACACCAGAGCTCAGCCCGCGGCGAGAATGTGCTGCCACGAGCGGCATCGCTGAGCTCTGGCTCTGACTACATGCAGTCACTGAGTGTTGTGTTGCTGTAGCCAGCGGGTAAATCGCGATTTTTTTTATTTGTTTGTCATGACAAACCAATTACATAATCCAACATATGTGTAAAGGCACAACATATTCCAGTTAACGGTATATTTTTTTAATGATTTGTTACGGCATAGTCGTTCTATATGAATTGAAAATGTGGGGCCCTGATGTAAACAAGACAAACGTCTTTCTCAGGTCTGCATCCCCTTAACAATTGTGTGTATTGAGCCGTAGCAGAGAGCGCAAGGCTGCCGCTGCCGCGGGGGCATGCCACGGCGTGTCACATGGCCGTCGCGGCCAATCAGGCGAACCCGGAAACCGAAATCCGACTAAATCCGTTGCGGAAGTGATACACGCGGTTGGGACGGCATTTCACCTGAATTCTATATTGCGTTCTGGGGTGTACTCTGTCCCTTATTACTTTCAATGATTTTACACTCAGTCAAAGAGGGCAATTTTTCCAGGGATGTCAATATGGCACTTATATCTGTTCTACTCAAGAAAGATAAGGATCCCACCGAATGTGGCAGCTATAGACCCTTAAGTCTCCTCGGAGCCGATCTCAAGCTATATGCTAAGGTGCTAGCCATCCGACTTCAAAAGCATATGACATCTCTAGTTCACCCTGATCAGACTGGCTTTATAAGAGGTCGACTGGTCACTGACAATATCAGACGGTTACTGCACGTGATTGATGCCAGCAAGGATGTCGCAACCCCTACAGCTGTCATGTCCTTAGACGCGATGAAGGCCTTTGACAGATTGGAGTGGTCTTATTTGTGGGCAGTCCTTAGAAGGATGGGGTTAGGTGAGGGTTTCATTCACATGATCAAAGTTCTCTACACAGGGCCTTCGGCCATGATCTTAACAGGGAAACTCTGCTCGCCACTCTTCTCTGTCTCGCGCTCTTCTAGACAGGGTTGTCCTCTTAGTCCCGGACTCTTTGCTTTATCCCTCGAACCTCTAGCTCAGTACATAAGACAATCCCAGATTATATCCCCTGTTTCAATTAAGGGCACACATCACCATATCAGCTTATACGCAGATGATGTACTCTTATTCATGTGGTCGGTGGTCCAAATAAAAAAATTCATTACAGGCCCGTGCGTCAATAATTAAGATGAATGTTTTACCCAGAATTAACTTTATCAGCTCCATGCTACCGTTACCTCCTCCTGTTGGTTACTGGCAAAAACTGCACTCTGCTGCATATAAATTCGTCTGGAACAACAAATGCCCACGCTTAAAGAGATCCACTGCACAGAGGAGTAAACTCGACGGGGTTTAGCATTTCCAGACTTCAAATATTATTTTCAAGCTTTCTCTTTGAGACCTCTGATCACTTGGTTTGACGCTCAAGCAGCCGTGTCCTGGCGACCATTGGAGGAGAAGATAGTGTTGTGGAAAATGTGTATACGGGGGTGGAGGTAGGAAAGGGGTTAGTCTTGACTAGTTTAATATAGGTCAACTAGCAGGGCTCAAAGACACTAGGGCGACAGTCTGGCTGATGTTCTTAAAACAACCTCAAGATAGGCAGATGGACATTTCAGTACATCATATCGTGTGCTCTAATCTTGTGTCTTTTCTCTCTTTCACACATACACAGCACACACACACAGACACAGCACACACACACAGACACACAGACACACACACACAGACACACACACACATACACACACACACACACACAAACACACACACACACACACACATCTCACTCTCTCTTCGACACACACACACACACACACAGACACACACAGTCGTACAGACATACACACCGACACACACACACACATTCCCTGTGTCACAATACACACATACAATACACACACGTCTGTACACAGACGCACACACACACAGACACACACACACAATACACACATACAATACACACACGTCTGTACACAGACGCACACACACACAGACACACACACACATACACACACACACACACACAAACACACACACACACACACACATCTCACTCTCTCTTCGATGTTCTTAATGTTTTACATCATATCGTGTGTGTACATCATATCTTGTTTATCTCTCTTCGATGTTCTTAATGTTTTTATCTAAATCTATGTTCTTCTTAATGTCTTTATCTCTCTTCGATGTTCTTAATGTTTTTATCTCTCTCCGATGTTAAATCTACGTGTCATCTTAATGAACGTCATGTCATATCTGACATGATATGACACGTCATCATATCTGTCATGTGGGGGCAGGACTGAGAGGGGATTTAGGGGACAAGCAGAGGGATTGAGGGGTAGAGTGTTTTTTGTTCAAGCTGTGGTGATCCTCTGCTCGATCCATAGCTTTTGCTGTTAAGAACTTCTTTTCCTAAATAAATTACCTACTTGTTAAAATTGGAAATATCGTCTCCTGCTGTGTTAAACAACCATCAGCCACAACATTTGGTGACCCTTGACCTGTAGACCGCCCTGCCGGGCCCCCTCACACGGCCAGCTCCGGACCTCTCCCGTAGAAATTCTGGCGGTGTCGACAAACAAACACAGGTGAGCATTTTTGCTTTTGATTAGAATATCCGTAAGAGATTCTGAGGGAGGAAAAAGTTGAGCTGACTGTGTGACGAGGTCTGGATGGACGACTAAAACGAACACGACTGGTGAGGTGTTTACACTAGGGCGATTCCTCTTTTAACAGGCTATAAGTGCGCCACTAATCAATTTTAATTGCATGTTTTCGACCTCTGGTCAAATTTTTTTCCATCTGTTCAAACTTCTCCCTGACCCCTTTCCCTGATCCCTTTACGACACTCTCCACATACACACATAACTGTGCCTTCTGTCCTCTGTAGATAAGACTCTCAATTTTCAAAACAAAAACCGGTGCCGCTCTGCTGTTATTCAAAACACACTATTACAGCTGGCATTCTCTGTGTCAAACTAATTACGTTTACGGATACACTATTGTTCGTTTTCTTATTGGCTTGTGAAGTTGTTGCTACAGAGAGGCTAGCTGTGATAATATGAGCAGAGAGTAAAAAAAAAAAAAAAACAATTTGGGCAGCGTGAGACGAGACTCTAGCTTGTTTGCACTATTGGGCACACACACGCACACACACACAGTCACACACACGCACACATACACAGTCACACACACACACACACACACACAGTCACACATACAATACACACACACACACACACACACACACACACACAGTCACACACACGTACACACACACAGTCACACACACGCACACACACACAGTCACACACACACACAGTCACACATACAATACACACACACAGTCACACACACGCACACACACACAGTCACACACACACACACACACAGTCACACACACACACACACACAGTCACACATACAATACACACATACAATACACACACACCCCCCATCGCTTAAAAAGTTAGCTATTACACCCCAATAGGACGCACCAGGTTGGGAAAAAGTAGGGCTTGGATCAGAGATCAGGCCCCTGATCTCTCTCTCTCTCTCTCTCTCTCTCTCTCTCTCTCTCTCTCTCTCTCTCCTGGGTTTGCTGACCCCTGTTGGTGGGCCAAGGTGTAGCATACAGACTCATCACATCTCTTTCTCTCTTGGGTTTGCTGACCCCTGGTGGTAGAAAACACACACACACACACACCGACATACACACATACACACACACACACACACACACACACAGTCACACACACACACACACACACACAGTCACACACACACACACACAGTCACACACACACACACACACACACACACACACACACACACACAGACACACACACACACACACACAACACAGTCACACACACACACACACACAGCAAAGACACACACACACACACACACACACACAGACAAACACACACCGACACACACACACACACACACACATTCCTGTGTCCCGGTAGACAGCGGGTTGTGACGCACACACACACAGTCACACACACACACACACACACAGTCACTACACACAGACACACACACACACACACACACACACACACACACACACACAGTCACACACACACACACACATACACACACACACACACACACACACAGACACACACACACCGACACACACACACACACACACACATTCCTGTGTCCCGGTAGACAGCGGGTTGTGACGCACACACACACAGTCACACACACACACACACACAGTCACACACAGACACAAACAGCACACACACACACACACACAGACACACACACACACACACACATTCCTGTGTCCCGGTAGACAGCGGGTTGTGACGCACACACACACCGACACACACACACACACACACACATTCCTGTGTCCCGGTAGACAGCGGGTTGTGACACACACACACACAGTACGCACACACACACAGTCACACACACACACACACACACACAGTCACACACACACACACACACAGTCACACACACACACACACACAGCAAAGACACACACACACACACACACACACAGACACACACACACCGACACACACACACACACACACACATTCCTGTGTCCCGGTAGACAGCGGGTTGTGACGCACACACACACAGTCACACACACACAGTCACACACACACACACACACACACAATCACACACAAACACACACACACACCGACATACACACATACACACACACACACACACAGACACACACACCGACATACACACACACACACACACACACACAGTCACACACAGACACACACACACCGAGTTGTAGTAGCGTTGTAGTTGTAGATCTAGGTTAACTGTGTCCTGGTAGATCCAGGTTAACTGTGTCCTGGAGTGGTAGTTGTAGAGTAGTAGTAGATCTAGGTTAACTGTGTCCTGGAGTGGTAGTTGTAGAGTAGTAGTAGCTGTAGATCTAGGTTAACTGTGTCCTGGAGTGGTAGTTGTAGAGTAGTAGTAGCTGTAGTAGTAGTAGATCTAGGTTAACTGTGTCCTGGAGTGGTAGTTGTAGAGTAGTAGTAGCTGTAGATCTAGGTTAACTGTGTCCTGGAGTGGTAGTTGTAGAGTAGTAGTAGCTGAAGTACAACCACACACACACACACACAACACAATAAACACATATACACACTAAACAACGATGCATACAGCAGAGGACATACTGTTAGACCGGAACCCGCTCATAAAGAACCTAATTCTCAAGGTTGGTGTCCGTTGGCAGAGGCGTACAAAGGCCGGGGACACAAAATGGCCTTCCGGAGGTACTTTTGATCTCGACATATGCGAAGAGATGAATGTAATGATTCGTAACCACAAGCCAGGCGACAGCAGCAAAAAGAGGTTGAAAAAGAGGACAGAAGAGTTGGGGGTAATGAAGCTCTACGCCCAGAAGGGGAGAGCATACAGGCAGGAAGCTTTAGCGCTAAATCAGAGAGAGACGGATATAGGGAAACCAACATCCCCACCTTATGTCACGCAATTGCCGGTGGGCACTGTGACAATAAGAGGAGAATATGAGGAGACGGAATTAGGGACCCCCGCTAGGTCAGAAACCCCCGCTAGGTCAGAAACCCCCGCTAGGTCAGAAACCTCCGCTAGATCAGAGACCTCCCTTAGGCGAGATACCCCCCCCAAACTGACCCCGCAGGATCTCTATCCGAAAGTCCTGGCGGCATATGGCGAGACAGTACGTCGGAAGTTGTATGATGCAGAGGAAGAGGAGGTAGAGAACCTGGGCAGGCAGAGGGAGGGAGTCGGGAGGAAGATAGAGGAAGAGGCCCGTCAAAATATGGCACAGCAGACATCAGGGAAACACGGGGCGTGTGGCCACACCAAACTGTTGACTGATGAGGAAGATGAGAACGACACGAAACCAGCACAGGAGAAAGGAAACATTACAGGAACCCTGACTTTCGCCCCTACATTCCTGGGAAGTGTGACAAGTACAGGCCAGTTTCCCCTGCTAATAAAGGGGAACGATATCTTTCACATGCCATGGTCACCTCTAGACATCGATGGCATAATAGCAAGACTACCGGACCTTTCAGAAGGAGCCTCCAGGTGGATCACGCAGTTTGAGGAAAATACGTCATCTTTTCTGCTAGCAGTGGGTGACGTCAAATCCCTGTTGACGCGCTTGCTAGGAATTGGTGCCTGCCGGGACATCATGGGTGATACATCGATGCGAGTGGCATGCGACACGCAGGCCCATGATGGAGACATATTCAACGCGCATAGAGCGGCGTTGTGGTACAAACTCAGGAATCAATATCCATCACGTATTAATCCGGCAAAACTGGCGGGCAACCCCATAATGGAGACGGAAGGGCCTGGCACCTATGTGAACAAAATACTGAAGGAGTGGAGAGGTGAGCTAGGACACAACCCAGAAATTGACCCGTTGCAGAGGGCGATGTTTAGAGAAAGTGTGATGAGAGGGCTTCCAGAGGTGGTTAAGAATAGACTGGAAGACGTGGTGGGGTTAATGGACATGACTTATCCTTTGTTCTGTGCACATGTAACACATAGTGTGGAGAAGCAAAGGGCTCAGGAGCAGAAAGTCAGGGAACAGGATAGAAATGACTCAAGGAAGTTAACTCAGCAACAACTGCAGCCCCAAAGGAGGTTGCAGGCAGTAATGGTGTCATCTGCTACCTCTCCACCCATGCAGGACCAGGGACCCCCGCCTGCACCTCAGGTAGTGAGAAGCTATGGCTATAGTTCACAGAACCAGGCGTCCAGGCGGCAGGCAGGGAATGGGCAATCAGGCCCACGGTTTACACAGGGACCGGGGAACGAACAACAGTTTCCCCGTTTCCACTGTTGGAACTGCGGCATGCAGGGACACAGGGAAATGAGATGTAGGCAACCATACCGTCCCGGCTCGGAGTATGGAAGACCCGTGCGCCAGGGGGAGTCACAAGGGCCCCACGACCAGGGGGAAACAGGAGGGCCCCGAAACCAGGGGGGTAATCACTAGGGGTGCCCAGAGAATGCGACGGGGGGAAATCAAATGATTGTGGTTTCCAAGGGAGCTGAGCAAGAACCTATTCTGCAGGTCCTAGTGGAGGGCAAATTAACAGAGATGATGGCAGACACTGGAGCAGGTTTTTCCTGCATAAAGCAAAAATACGCCGCTCACTTACCCCAGTCTGGACAGTATGTTCGGACGGTCGGATTCTCGGGAAAAACACAATTAATACCCACATCAGATCCAATCTCTATGACGTATAACAACAAGACCATAACAATACCTGTATTAATTTCGGACAGCACCCCGCGCAATCTCTTGGGACGAGATGCAATGTGTAAACTAGGCTGTAAAATCCTATGTACGCCTGAGGGGATTCAAATTGAACAAGACGTGTACCAAATGATGCTACAAGGGACGGGGGAGAAAGAGGCCACTGTGTTCTGGCTGGGCAACATAGATGCAGAGCTGCAAAGGGTCTGTGACCCCTGGGAGCCATTTCTGAAAACCCAACTGCCTCAGTCTAGACAAACAAACATGGAGGCACATTGCACACTACAATATTTGACGAATAGTGACCTAGTTAGGAACAAGGCATGGTTGCAGGGACAGCCCGAGCAGGTGCAGATTAACTCATCTACGATAATTGTAGGGAGACAGGGCGCGGCGTTGAGGGTTAACACGGGTAAGTATCTACGGGAACAACATAGACTAAGAGACGCCGCCCCACACATCACTCTGAGAATAAATCCTGGTTACGAATCCGAACATCTAGGTTCAATGATACAGGAATCCGAGACTCAAAGGTGGGTCTCCACGGAATCTCCGCTAATTTGGAACAGCGCAGATGGGAGTTTCATAAAAATAATGATTTCCTTTTCAGTTTTGGCAAAACCGCAAGTAATCAGATTACCAGGAGACCCTTGCGTTATTCCAGAGGCGGATGCTTTGCTGGAACAGGACATGTTGGCGCGCACCCCGGAACGGTTGTGGTCAAAACACGACACAGATGTGGGTCTAATATTGTCGGCACAGCCAGTGAAGGTCAGGTTAAAGAAGGGTTGTAGACCACCCTTTATCAGACAGTATACAATGAAGCCAGAGTCGGAGGAAGCTATATCACATCAGATTGAGGGACTGTTAAAGGGGGGAGTGCTCGTCCCTTTCAAATCCAGATGTAATACACCTATCCACCCAGTGCTAAAGGCGGACAGGGCTAGGTACAGACTGGTACACGATTTGAGGGCGGTGAACGACGTGGTGTCTGGACCAGAGGCGGAAGTCGCTAATCCACACACCCTCCTGACAAACATCCCGAGTAGCTCGCAGTACTATACGGTCATTGATCTCACGCAGGCATTCTTCAGTGTTCCATTGGAAAAAGAGTCTCAGTATCTGTTTGCTTTTACCCACAGGGGGAAACAATACTCTTACACCCGGTTGCCACAAGGGTTCGCGCACTCGCCGCATTACTTCTCGAAGGCGCTCAAGGAAGACTTGCAAGGAGTGTGCGACACACTACTCAGCACGGTTTTACTGTATGCAGATGACATTCTAATCTGCTCGGATACACGTCAGCAGTGCCATGAGGACTCCATCAAAGTTTTGAGTGGATTGGCCGTGGGAGGCCACAAGGCATCCCGTTCAAAACTGCAGTACTGCCAGCCAAAAGTTGAGTACTTGTCTCGCGTCATTCAAAAGGGCATAAAAAACATCTCACCCACGCAACTCGAAGCTGTATCCAAGGCACCTAGGCCATTGACGGTCCGACAGATGATGACGTTTTTAGGGATGACTGGGTACAGCTCTGAGTGGGTGGAGGACTATACGATAGCGACAGCGCCGTTGAGGATGATGATAAAAGAGGCGGGTACAGACAAGCTTCGCGCTCCCTTGACATGGACTGAGGAGGGGGAGGACGCGTTCATAAACATTAAGCGTCTGTTGTTACAGGCCCCTGCCCTGGCGCTGCCGGATTATGAGAAGTGTTTCCACCTATTCGTCTCACATAGAGCGCAGCATGCGACAGCTGTCCTGACTCAAACACAGGGGGTGAGTGGGAAAAAACAACCGATAGCATATTACTCTAGAGCTCTTTCGCCGGTAGAGCAGGGTCTGCCACCTTGTTATCAGGCCCTGGCCGCAGCACATTTGATGTATGAGAAGGCAACGGCCGTGACAATGGGATATGACATTTGCATTTGGACACATCACAAATTGGCAAACTTGATTGAAAGAGGCAAATTTGTTCTGACCAGCCAACGGCAACAGGCTTACATGAGGCTCCTGCAGTACTCGGACGTTACGATAAAAACATGCCACGGCAGTAACCCGGCGGATCTGGTACCACTCCCGAGCGAGGGTCAACCGCATGAGTGCGAGGTGGAGGTACAGGCTTTCGTGAAACTCCGTCCTGATTTGGGAGTCGACTCGCTCGCGATAGCAGAACTCTCACTTTTTGTGGATGGGTCCTGCTATCGGGAGGGGGAAAATTTAAGGTCAGGATACGCCGTCGTACAGTGCAAACCTAACGGAGAAACACTAACAAGAAAGGCCGGACAATGCATGCAACCATGTTCGGCCCAGCTTGCAGAACTAATAGCACTAACAGAAGCATGCATAATAGCTAAAGATCGCACGGTTAACATCTTTACAGACTCTGCGTATGCGCATGGCGTATGCCACCTATTCGCGGCCATTTGGAAGGCAAGAGGCTTTAAGAAATCGGACGGCTCACCGATCCTTCACCACAAGCAGGTTGTGGCGCTTATTCAGGCTGTAAAGTTGCCCAAAAGCATTGCTATCGTAAAGTGCCAGGCACACAGAAAAGACCTGTCCTTTGTGACGACGGGAAACAACGCGGCGGACGAGGCCGCGAAGGCGGCGGCTGCGGTGCCGTCCACGGCTGTTCTGATGTTTGCGGCCGAACTGACGACTGAGGTAACTGAGGATAATTTGAGTGATCTTCAGGACTCAGCCACGCAGGCCGAGAAACAGTCGTGGACGGAGAGGGGGGCTGTAAGGGGGGCAGATGGTCTGTGGAGGAGTCATAACGGTTTGATAGTCGCCTCCATCGATCTTCTGTCCTTGGTGATACCTGAGGCTCATGGTGTTGATCACTGTGGAAGAGCAGAGACCCTGAAACGAATCACGAAAATGGGATTTTGGTCCCCAAAGCTTCAGGCACAAATTGACGTTACACTAGCCAGGTGTTTAACATGCTTACAGGGCAATGTGCGCAAAGGAGTACCGACAGTGGCGGCTTACACACCCCTCCCTGAGGGACCATTCAGACATCTGATTATGGACTACACGGATATGATAACGCCAGTGCAGGGCAAACGATACCTCCTGGTAGTAGAAGACTGCTTTAGTCGCTGGATTGAGGCCATTCCATCTAAACACAAGAACGCGGACACAGTGATCAAGTTCCTGTGTCGCGAGGTCATTCCGAGATTTGGAATTCCCACGATATTACAAAGCGATAATGGCCGCGAGTTCATCGACAAGGTGGTTAAAGGGCTGATGCAGAAATTAAGTATAAAACAGCGCCTTTCCTGTGTCTATAGTCCCGGGTCGCAGGGAAAGGTGGAAAGGGCCAATCTGGTCATTAAAAACAAACTGTTGAAAATCTGTATGCAAACTAAGCTTAACTGGATTGATGCTTTGCCACTTGCTCTGATGGCTATTAGAAGCAGCGTAAACCGCCAAACACAGCTAACACCGCATGAAATGCTTACAGGCCGCAGCATGCCAGCACCGCCATTTAGACACCTGGCTAGGGGCCCGGCATTAGATATTTTTGAGCAAGATCTGAAAAAATATCTTCAGCAAGTGACTAAAATACATGAAGCTGTGTTTCGACAGGAGCAGAGAAAGGAGAAAAAGGGGGTGAAGGAGGCGGAGAAGGAAGCCACCAAACCGAGACTGATCCCTGGGGACCTGGTCTTCGTAAAGGTCCACAAGAGAAAGTGGTCATCACCCCGGAGAGAGGGCCCGTACGAGGTGATCCGATCGACTGGAACGGCAGTCCAAGTCAAAGGATCAGCGACCTGGTTCCACTTCAATCACTGCATAAAGGCCAGCGGCGATCTCTTGGGGGATACAATCGATCGCAGTTATGCAGAACCCGACATGGAGGGTCCGAGACGGCAACTGGAAGGTGCAGTGCCTGCTGATGCTCCCGCAGATGTTGGCAGCAGTGTGCGGACGGTCGGCCGGGCACAACGACGTCATTGAGAACCGTCACGGTCGACCCGTCCTTGAGGATGACGGGTTTGAGTGGGTAGGAGTCCCACGGGGTCCCGCTCAGGCTCAAGTACCGGCAGGCTTTCATGACCAGGCTCAGAATCAGGCGCCCCTCTGCCCTCCATCGAGGAAGGGGGGGAGAAGATAAGACTACAACCAAAAGGGGTGTTTCCCGTAGGACCGCAAGGGCATGTTTTTGATTTTGACCATTCCCCCGTTACAGGCGGGGATACTTACCATTATACTAACGAGGATCGGGTTGTGGGGGTAGATAGGAGGGTTGAGCCTGTCCCGAACCAATCACAGGGGACAGGGGTGAGGGGAAAAAGGGAGGTCAAGGACACTGAGTCGGAAGAGGTGGGGGGACAGGATATGTTCCAGAGGACAGCCGGAACGTTGAGGGACTCAGTGGGCTCACTCTGGGCCAGGTTGAGGGGTTTGCTTCCTTCCGGGGAACAAGATGGGGGCGACTATGACTATGACGAGGAAGACCCGGAGGCTGACCCGATGTATAGGGCGGCTTTAGGGAATGAGTGGTTTAAGTGGGTCCAGTACACGAGCGCGCAGAATCAGATAGAGGATTGTTATGTCTGCTCCAAGGCACGTCCGGATAGGCTGCTGGTGAAGGGCACGAAGTTCAGTTGGGCTCAGTGTGACAGGGACGCAGAGGCATGGGAGGGGCCCCATAATAGTCGCCCTTGGTGCGAGGCTAGGCTCTTGGGTAGGCTAGTAACTTCACACGTAACGAGCCAAATGCTGATGGTGGGACAGAAAGAGATTGAGCCACAAATCGGGCCATGTCCTCAGCTTTATGCTGCCTTAGAGGGAGACGAGGGGATAGAGGATTAGGGGTATGGTGAGGTAGGGACATTTTCTTTTTGTTGGTTCTTTCCTTTAAGAGTGACGGGGGATGGTCTGAGTGCAGTTTTGTTGGTTTATTCCTTTAACTAGGAATTTTAGTCTGATTTTCTAATGATCCTTCGGCATAGAGATTGCAACCATTGAAAATCATTGCATTATTTTTTATTTTTCTTATTATTTTTTGTTTATTTTACTCGTGGTCCTGGTCAAACCGGAATGGGAAGGGGCATCGGCAGAGTGTCGGTTCTGAGCCTGAGGAAGCATTGAGAAGAAGTGGTCTGGGGATCGGTTCTGGGGACTGGAGGGACAAAGGGGGGGGGCTAACGCAGTGGGCAAGATGGGCACCTCCCGTCGAAGATGGGGGACACGTGGTGAGGTCGGGACCAGCGCCTCCCGTCCAGGCATGGGGACATGCTTCTACGGGGACTGGAGGTGTGGCGTGGTGGTTGCTGTATTGGCAAAATGTGACTTTTGGCAATACGGTGAGGAGACTATGGCGTGGGCATGGAAGGGGGGCTGAGCGATGGACACTGGGACTCAATGTTATGGAAGAGACAATGTCATTTTTTCTTTGGGAGGGATGTTCTATGTTTAGTTCTGACGGTCAACTTCTCCTTTCCCTGATGAGAGTCGCGGTTTCCGGCCGGAACTGTGGCTCATTTGGTAAGCGGTGGAGGTTGGGGGGATTTGTCTGTCAGGTTAGGATTATAAATTGGGGTATTTTGTTGATGTTTTATTATTACTCTTGTTTGGAACGGTTTTGTGTTTTGGTAAGAACGGTAGTCAGCCTTTGTTGGTCCGTTAGGGGTCCAGTGAATGAAGTAAGGTTTCTGGTTTAGATTAGGCATTTAAACTTTTATTATATAATTGTGGTTTCTCGTTTAGTTAGACGTTCACATTTTCTTGGTTATATGATTTGGGTGGGACTAGGGATAGCCCCAAATGGGGGAATGTTGTGGAAAATGTGTATACGGGGGTGGAGGTAGGAAAGGGGTTAGTCTTGACTAGTTTAATATAGGTCAACTAGCAGGGCTCAAAGACACTAGGGCGACAGTCTGGCTGATGTTCTTAAAACAACCTCAAGATAGGCAGATGGACATTTCAGTACATCATATCGTGTGCTCTAATCTTGTGTCTTTTCTCTCTTTCACACATACACAGCACACACACACAGACACAGCACACACACACAGACACACAGACACACACACACACAGACACACACACACATACACACACACACACACACACAAACACACACACACACACACATCTCACTCTCTCTTCGACACACACACACACACACACAGACACACACAGTCGTACAGACATACACACCGACACACACACACACACACACACATTCCCTGTGTCACAATACACACATACAATACACACACGTCTGTACACAGACGCACACACACACAGACACACACACACAATACACACATACAATACACACACGTCTGTACACAGACGCACACACACACAGACACACACACACATACACACACACACACAAACACACACACACACACACACATCTCACTCTCTCTTCGATGTTCTTAATGTTTTACATCATATCGTGTGTGTACATCATATCTTGTTTATCTCTCTTCGATGTTCTTAATGTTTTTATCTAAATCTATGTTCTTCTTAATGTCTTTATCTCTCTTCGATGTTCTTAATGTTTTTATCTCTCTCCGATGTTAAATCTACGTGTCATCTTAATGAACGTCATGTCATATCTGACATGATATGACACGTCATCATATCTGTCATGTGGGGGCAGGACTGAGAGGGGATTTAGGGGACAAGCAGAGGGATTGAGGGGTAGAGTGTTTTTTGTTCAAGCTGTGGTGATCCTCTGCTCGATCCATAGCTTTTGCTGTTAAGAACTTCTTTTCCTAAATAAATTACCTACTTGTTAAAATTGGAAATATCGTCTCCTGCTGTGTTAAACAACCATCAGCCACAACAATAGTGACCCCTTATAGACTTCAGGATATTGTGTATACCAACATTTCAATTAAGCAATGCAAATTATGATTAGGCCCTCTTATCACACATGTGATCCAGATTTGGCGTGACACCCAGAAAGCGTGCACTAACCGCCATAAATGGCACACGCATTCCCCTCTATTTAATAACAATTTATAACAATTTACTCCTTATTGGACAACAACCTATTAGGTACCCTATATGGGAAAAGAAAGGCATCCATATGCTGGGGGACATCTTCGATAACTCTGGTCTCCGATCTTTCCAAGATCTATCCAATGGATATGATCTACCCGGAACCTCCTTTTTCTTTTATTTACAAATAAGAGCAGCTCTGAGGGCTCATGGCATTCCATGGGATGCTCCACTAGAGCGTCACCGGTTTCACAAATTATTTTATGACAAGGAGACATCGAGAGGCTTCGTCTCTGACTTTTATCGCCACCTACTTATGTCCTCATATAAGGACCTACCCCTAGATACGATTTGGAGAAAGGATATCCCTGAGTTGGATGTAGATTTTGATTGGGATGCAGTCTGGGAAAATGTTCGGCTATCCTCACACAACCCAGATCACCAACAGATTCATCAACATTTTGTTCATAGGACTTATTTGACCCCTAGGCGATTGAACCTAATGGGTCTCAGACCTGACTCTCGATGTACCTTATGTCCAAACGGTGCCATTGGAACATATATGCATATGTACTGGGAATGCCCTCCTGTTGAGATCTTCTGGGAAAATGTTACCTCTCAGCTATCAGAGATTTTCTCTTTGACCATACCGACCTTGCCTTCTGTATTATTGTTAAATAACGAGTGAGTGTTCATGTATGTTGGTGTTTTTTGTTTTTGTTTTATTTGTTATTTTTCTTTCTCTGGTGTCCTTTGTATAATTGATTAGATGTATGTCCTGGGGCCCCTATAGGTTGGGACCGGATTGTCACGGGCACAGGGTGGGGGGGTCCCCGGTTCGGGACCTCGGCGGGTCGTGGTGTTAAAGAGGCTGATGCTTTGACTCGTTGGGAGACCGGACTCGGGGTCCTCGAGGGTTGGGAACCATGGCAGCTGGGTATGGGGATGGAGGGGGCGCGGGATGGTCATTGTGCATGCTGTCTCAATTAGTGTGTTGTCATGATGTGTTAAGTTGATGTCTTATGTTATCTTTTTATGTTTTATTATTATTATTGTACTGTGATATTCTTGTTGTTGTTGTTTCATGTTTGAAGAAAGAAAAGAAAAAGATTTGGTAAAAAAAAAAAATTAAAAGGAGGAGAAAAAGTAGATAAAAAAAAGATAGTAAATCCAATAGTCTTACTGCAAAAGCGGGCCATTCGGAACCTTTTCAAGGCTGGTTACTATGAACACACAAATCCATTGTTTATAAAGTCTCATATTATGAAATTTAATGATTTGGTTTATTATAAAACTATGCAAATAATGTACAGAGCTAAAGCAAAGTTACTACCAGACGGGGTGCAAAGGTTTTTTTCAATACATGAAAGAAAATATGATTTGAGAGATATTTGTAAATTTACTGTTCAAAAAGCTAAGAAAGGGATTAAAAGGAGGTGTATTTCTATTATTGGGGTTAACTTGTGGAACAATGCAGTTAAGAATGAGTAATTCGCTTTTGGTTTTTAAGAAAATGGTTTGTAAAGCTATTTTTGAAAACGACAAGGGTGAATAATACTGTTTTTTGATATTTTCTTTTGGAATACTGTTTTGGAGTCTTAATTTTTGTTAAGAATATAGGACAGGCATATATAAGCATTATGCATTATTGTTAAATGATGGTGTATATTGTATTGTGTGAGATGATGACTGAATAAAGTACTACTACTACTACTACTACTACTACTACTACTACTGTTCTGAAGGATCAGATTAAACCGAATATATATATTTATTTATATATATATATTTAATTGTATTTGTATATCCCCTGATATCCCTTGTATATTCCTTGTACAATATGCATTGAATATCCCTTCTAGTCTACTGAACATCCCATAATAGTCTCCATTCTACCATTGGACGAGACCTTGGTGCCAGGTCGCCATACCCCTCAGACCAGGTTCAATCGTACCGCTCAACATGTATGGACAAGTCCTAGTTCCGCGTAGGGATATGTCTACCGCACCACTAATGGTACTATTTGTTCATAGTGCGTATATATACTGCGCTATTAAAGTAGAGCTTTCTTTTAGTCCAGTTCCTTACCCTCCAACAGAGTGACAGACGCAAAAGCCTCCCCGCGAACCACGTGTGGGCAGTAAGGCCAATTCGGCCCAGTATCGGCATTGAGACATCGTGTATATTAATATTTGAATAGTCATATTTGGCACTATATCGTCGAGTTGGACGTATTCTATTAAGCTAATAATAGTCTATTCATATGTAGTGCCTCGTGCGGTAAGAGTTCTATAGTAATCAGCACCCCCATCGTTTCGGGCATCAGCTGGACGCTTATCCAGGGTGGTTGACCCCACGTGAAGCTGCACCCGAGGAGCTCCAGGCCAAAGAGCGAGTGGACCTGTATATTGGATTATTCTACCGACGACGGCTAGCCTTCCCCGGCTTGGATTATGCTTTGAGTACTTTGATTATTCTATGGATAAAGGCCAACACTGCGGTGTGTTGGAAATACCCCCCCCGGAGAGGACGACAGGTGAGAAGACGCTCTACACGACGAGGTCGCCTCACGTCTCTCCATCGTGGACCGGAGGACGCCGGCCACAGAGAGTCCAACTGCTTTCATCTGTGGATCGAGGATCGCTGGGCACCGGGTCGCACGACTGTGGGCTCTCCCAGGATACCCTCGGCCAGACGGGATACAGCCAGACTCTACCCCCCCCCCTCCAGCTGTCCTACAAGCAGTCGGAACCTTCCCCTAGTGTATCCAGCTATATAATCATTCAAGTATCATTGCTATTGTTCCCTAAATATTCCAGGTTGTATATTTGCTTCCTGCGCAATCAGAGATTGGACATTCGATATTGATCTATCTACGAATACTCATTTGCCATAAAAGTGCATACTATTTCAAATCATAAATGTAATTAAGTGATCGTTGTACATACCCTTTGCTATGTATTATTATTAAACGCAGACTTTCGACTTGGTACATTTGTGTTGGATCCGTTTCATCAGGTGGGAGTGTTTATCATAATTATTTATACCTAGTACTGGGTGGCCAGAGTCTAAAGTACAAGAGGTAGTGGTAGTAAGTATCATATCTAACCATACAGTCAGGGAATTGTACCCCTCAGTTACAATTGGTCCTTCGAGCCGGAGGGTAATCAGTGTAATATTAATATAGTGTTATTAATATTAAAATGGCCTATGATGAACACTCCACGAAACGATCCTCCTAACCAACAACGCCCGCGGCGCAAACGACAGCTCCCTCAGTACCTAGAGGCTTACGCTGTCAGTCAACAACCTAGTCTTCTACCAACAGTAAACGCGGTAAAACTAGAAAGTAAAATTATGTCTAACCCTAACGACCAGGCTACCCCGACCATAGAGGCCCCTATGGGTTCTAACGTAACTGACCCAGCTCACGGTGGGGACCAGGGGGAACCAGACATGACTTTACACCCCGCCAATACCGAAGAAGTAGTCCCCGACGAGTCCCGGGAGGAAGACAACACTACCGAGAGAGAACTCGGCACGGAAGAAGATGAGGAGAGCACCGTGGAGATAGAGCTCCAAGACTCCGCACGGAGTACCCCAAGGGACGGCTCCCCTATACAACCGTCTTCTCCCAGCGAGGCAGAGAGGACACTACAGCAGGCATTCCTCGTCAGCCTGAAAGCCTCTACTGAACGCGATAGACTCCAGGGTGAACGCGATCGATTGCAGATACAGCAACGGAGCGAAGAAGAGCACATACGCCTGGAAATAAGACGCATTCAGATGGAAGAGAATATGGCAAGAGACCGGGCCGACGCCCAGCGCGCCGCCACCGGTGCCCAGAGAGAATCGGATCTCACCAAGCGCGAAGCCGAGCGCGACAGAGCACAAGCGCAACTAATAGAACAGCTGATCAGAAGGACAACACCCCCTCCCTCCACCAGAGGCTCCAGGAACTCGTCTAGACATCACTCCAGGGCGGCATCCCCTAGCCGAGTAAGCGACCCTGAACTTGACCAACAGACGAGGTTTATACCCCCCGCAGACCCCCTTCCCCAACCGGTCCAAGCGAGACCCAGCCACCGGGAAGGAGCAGCATACACTGCGGAGAGGCTAAATCAGAGACTACAAGCCCTGGATGACCTAACGGAAGTCGAAGAGGAAGAGGAGGAGAACCACGCCCGACGACAGCACAGTACTCTACCGGACCAGGAGGTCCAGTACAGCCCAGGCTATACCCCCGCGGAGCTGCGCTACAGACCCCCGACGCTATTCACGGGTGAGCACGACGCACGACCCGCACCGAGGAACAGCACCTGGACCAGCGGGCCATGGTACACAGCCGGTACCAGCCCACGCCAAGGAGCAGGAGGAGACTCGCCTAGGAGGCCTCTCCCCCAACGCTCGCCAATGTATCAACAATCCGCGTCATACATTGGCACACCTATGGTACCAGACTTCACCCAGGAGAACCGGGCCCAGTATACGGAGCTCCGCATGTGTCTGGAGACAATGTTGGTGGATGTCATTGATGAACGCCATAAATACGCGATACTACTGAAGCATTTAAAGGTACCCCGCGCGCACAACATAGCGCTCGCCTACGCCACTTCCACGACCCCATACACTGCAGCGCTGGTAGCGTTGGACCAGAGATATGGACGTATATGGGATTACGTGATCCAGGAGATCAGGCACATCGACCGCCTACCCCCAGCAACAGACAATCGAGCACTGGACGACCTGTCCATCAGAGTGCAGTCCCTGGTAGGGATGCTGGGAGCGCAGAGGGAAAAGGGTAGGCATGAACTATACGCCAACTCAAATGTAGAGAGGATCTTGGAGAAGCTACCGCCCGCCCGACAGGAGCGTTTTAGGCGGCAGAGAGACCACAGAGACCCTAATGGCCCCGAACCGAACCTCCTCGATCTAGCCGACTTCCTGGCGAGAGAAGTCAGCAGCTTACGGCTAGATACATTCGGACGGAGCACCCCTGGCTCCAGAGAAGGAACCAGGAGACTAAATGATGGAAGAAGATCGGTGACTGTCATGCACCAATCGGAGTCAGTGCCAAGCAGTAGGAGCCACAGTACCCCCTCAAGAAAGGAGAAGTGGAAGATAGTGTGCCCCTACTGTGAGAAAGAACACTGGCTGTCACAATGTGACTCATTCCCCAAGATGAATGCGGAGGAAGCGAGTCAATGGATAAAGTCCAACAGACGCTGTTTTCGCTGTGCGCGATCACACATGGCAGCCGAATGCCGCTTAAAGAAAAAGTGCAGTCGGTGCGATGGAGCCCATCTGGACATACTCCACGACAGTAACAGACGGCGGCCTCCACCCGCACCATCAAGCAGCAAAGCAAGCGTCATGTACATCGACCCCGCCAGCAGCAGCGGAGCCAGAGTGCTCTTAAAGGTAGTCCGTGTGACATTGAGCTACCAGAATAAAGTCATGGACACTTACGCCGTCCTTGATGACGGGTCAGAGAAGACCCTTCTGCTCGCGTCCGCTGCGGCCCAGCTAGGGCTGCGGGGGAGCGAAAACCAAATGACAATTCGGACAATAAGAAGAGATTTGAAAACGATAAAGGGCGAGAATGTCTCATTCTCTATCGCAGCAAGCGGCCAACCCGAGCGACGGTACAGGATTACAGACGCTTTCACCAGCCAAGAAATAGGACTGTCGCGGTACACATACCCCGTAGCCAAGCTGATGGAGAAATATGTACATCTACGCAAGCTACCGATCCCGCTCATAGATGGTGCTACCCCGACACTGTTGATAGGCTCCGACCATGCAGACCTCATTGTCCCGATAGACCGGGTTCATACCGGACCCAGAGGCTGTCCTGCAGCAGTCGAGACCCGCCTAGGATGGACTCTCCAAGGCCCACTCGCCAAATCTCTCAACCGAACCACAGCCACTAGCTGTCTCCACTCCCGAGTCACAGAGGGAGACACCGCACTCCTGCAGCATGTAGAGAGGCTATGGACCTTAGAACAAATGCCCTTTAAGAACGAAAAGAAAGACATTCGCTCTAAAGACGACATCTACGCCATTAACCTCCTCGAGACGGGAACAAAGAGAGTCCCAGTCAGCGGCGTGTTGAGATACGCCACGCCACTCCTGCGGCGGGAAGGGATGCCTACCTTTCACGCAAAGAAAGACGCCACAGAGCGGTACCTACTAAACACAGAGCGGCGCTTAGCCAAGGACCCCGCCCAAGAAAGTGTATACCGCGCTGAGATTGAGAAGCTCATCACAGCGGGACACGTCACAAAGATTGACATTAAAGAGGCCGACCAGACGACTGAATCGTGGTACGTGCCCCACCACAAGGTTCATCACAACGGCAAAGACCGCATCGTGTTTAACTGCAGCTACCAGATCGGATCCCAAAATCTGAATAAAGAGTTATTGCCCGGTCCTACACTCGGCCCCTCCCTACTAGGCGTACTACTCCGCTTCCGCCAGGACAAGGTGGCTATCAGCGGGGATATCAAAGGGATGTTCCTGCAGGTGAGATTAGTAGAGGAGGACAAGCCCCTGTTGCGGTTCCTATGGAGAGAGAGGCCAGGAGATGAGCACCCAGCCATCTACCAATGGGAAGTCCTCCCTTTCGGAACTACATGCAGCCCATGCTGTGCTACATTTGCACTACAGAGACATGTCGCAGAGGACCCAGCAGCGGACGAAGAGGTCCGACACAGTGTGAAGAACAGCTTCTACGTAGATAACTGTCTACAAAGCGTTTCGACCCAGGAAGAAGCCGAGGCTCTCCTACATAAACTCCGCGCCTCTCTGATCAAAGGCGGCTTTGATCTCAGGCAGTGGGCCAGCAGCGATCCGCACGTACTGCGCAGCCTCTCCTCCGAGGACAAGGCAGCGAGCAGCGAGACCTGGATGGCCACAATCCCAGGAGAAGCCCAAGAGATGACACTAGGACTAGTGTGGCGCTTCAAAACAGATTCGCTCCACTATAGACACAAACCCCTGACCACGGAGCAGGGAAGGTCGACGGCAATACCGACCACCAGACGGAGTGTGTACAGAACACTCGCCCGACAATATGACCCGTTAGGATGTATACTACCGTACACCACCAGGGCAAAGATGATTGTACGAGCATTGTGGGACAAGGACCAGGGCTGGGACGACCCCATTCCCGCACACCTTGCATCCACCTGGAGAGAGTGGGAGATGGAACTCCACTCACTCCCAGGCGTTAATATACGCCGAAGCTACTTCCCACCCACGGTGAGGCCAGAGACATGTAAAATGGATTTACACGTCTTCAGTGACGCCTCCGAGGTCGCCTACGGATCAGTAGCCTACTTGCGGGCCCAAGAAGAGGGGGGAGAGATCTACACAGCATTCATCCTCGCCCGCTCGAGAATAGCCCCACGCAAGCAACAGTCTATCCCACGTCTAGAGCTCTGCGCAGCCCTCGCAGGAGCGCATCTAGCCACGCTCATCCAACGTGAGCTCACCATTCCGGTGCATAGAACAATCCTGTGGTCAGATTCCACGACAGTACTCGCCTGGATCAAATCGGATTCATGCAAATACAAAGTCTTCGTGGGAGTCAGAGTCACTGAGATTCAAGAGTTAACCGGAGAGTTAACCGGAGAAGCAAACTGGCGCTATGTTGATACAAAACACAACCCAGCTGACGTCATCACCCGGGGAATGTCCCTAGATGACTTAACCCGTCATAACATCTACAGTGACGGACCAGCATTCCTCAAGCTCCCGGAAGGAGATTGGCCCACGCCCACCCCGAGGGAAGCAAGTGACGAGGAGGCTGAGAATAAGAAACCCATGTTCTGTGGATTGAGCACTGTTGTCTCCGCAGACCCCAACATAGACGATTGCATTACCATAGAGAGTGTGCAGCAACGGACATTCCTGCGGCACCACCCAGAGATTAAGTCCCCCGCTGATATGTCAGCAGCTGACTACGAGGAAGCAGAACTGCTTCTACTGCAACGAGCCCAGAGAGACTCGTTCCCCGATGAACTAGACTGTCTACAGGGAGGAAAGCCCGTCCCATCAGACAGCAGATTGATTCATCTGGCCCCCGAGAGTGACACACATACCCTCATCAGAGTGGGTGGTCGCCTGCGGAGAGCCCCCAATTTACCGGATGACATTAAGTACCCGATCGTATTGAACAGCCGACACAAGGTCACAGAGCTGATTATAAAGAAATACGACGAGGATGTACACCACGCAGGAGCAGAGAGAGTCTTCGCGGAAATCAGACGTCGTTACTGGATACTTCAAGGAAGAGAGGCGGTGCGACGCTTCCAGCGAACCTGTCTAGACTGCCGAAAGTGGCGCGCGCAGCCCAGCATACCACGGATGGCTGACCTACCTCCATGTCGCCTCCGACTCGGCGACAAGCCATTCCACTCAACAGGCATGGACTGTTTCGGCCCGCTGCACATAAAGAAAGGAAGAGGCACCGAGAAGCGGTGGGGTATTGTATTCAAATGCATGACCACCAGAGCGATACATATCGAGCTCCTTCCGACCATGAGCGCAGACTCATTCCTTATGGCCTTCCGAAGATTCACATCACGGAAAGGAAAACCGTCTACATTATTGTCCGATCACGGGACAAACTTCAAAGGCGGAGAAAGAGAGCTGAGGGAGAGCTTCCAAGCTATGGGCCCAGAACTTAAGACCCACCTCGCTCCAGCCCAGATTGACTTCCAATTCAACCCCCCAAACGCACCCCACTTCGGTGGAACTTGGGAACGAGAAGTACGTTCTATAAAGACAGCCCTGTACGCAGTACTTGGGGCCCAGACTGTGGCGGAAGAAGTCCTAATGACAGTCCTCACGGAGATTGAGGGAGTATTGAACTCCAAGCCCCTCGGTTACGTCTCCAGTGATGTAGCAGATGTCGACCCAGTCACCCCCAACACCCTCCTGATGGGGCGGCTAGATCCCGCGTTACCCCAGACAATGTACCGGCCTGAAGAAGCGAACGGCCGACGAATGTGGAGGTACAGCCAAGTATTAGCCGACAAGTTTTGGAGCAGTTTCCTACTGCACTACCTACCGTCTCTACAGACCCGCCAGAAGTGGGTAAAAGAGAGAGACAATTTGACGGAAGGAACAGTCGTCATGATTATTGACCAGTCACTACCCAGAGCTATGTGGCCGGCTGGCCGCGTAAGCAAAGTGATCACCGGTGCCGATGGCAAGGTCCGAGCAGCTGAAGTACTCGTCCAGGGGCGCATTTACACCCGTCCTGTGGCGAGGCTCATAGAACTGCCCCGACTCCCAGACACAATCGATGATGACCATGACCCTATGACTTTGTGAGTTGACTGACCCTTACAGCGAACCCTTGAGTGGTAGACAGTGCGGTTAATCTGTCTCTGCTTAACTAATTGGGTTGGGCTGTTCTGAAGGATCAGATTAAACCGAATATATATATTTATTTATATATATATATTTAATTGTATTTGTATATCCCCTGATATCCCTTGTATATTCCTTGTACAATATGCATTGAATATCCCTTCTAGTCTACTGAACATCCCATAATAGTCTCCATTCTACCATTGGACGAGACCTTGGTGCCAGGTCGCCATACCTCTCAGACCAGGTTCAATCGTACCGCTCAACATGTATGGACAAGTCCTAGTTCCGCGTAGGAATATGTCTACCGCACCACTAATGGTACTATTTGTTCATAGTGCGTATATATACTGCGCTATTAAAGTAGAGCTTTCTTTTAGTCCAGTTCCTTACCCTCCAACAGAGTGACAGACGCAAAAGCCTCCCCGCGAACCACGTGTGGGCAGTAAGGCCAATTCGGCCCAGTATCGGCATTGAGACATCGTGTATATTAATATTTGAATAGTCATATTTGGCACTATATCGTCGAGTTGGACGTATTCTATTAAGCTAATAATAGTCTATTCATATGTAGTGCCTCGTGCGGTAAGAGTTCTATAGTAATCAGCACCCCCATCGTTTCGGGCATCAGCTGGACGCTTATCCAGGGTGGTTGACCCCACGTGAAGCTGCACCCGAGGAGCTCCAGGCCAAAGAGCGAGTGGACCTGTATATTGGATTATTCTACCGACGACGGCTAGCCTTCCCCGGCTTGGATTATGCTTTGAGTACTTTGATTATTCTATGGATAAAGGCCAACACTGCGGTGTGTTGGAAATACCCCCCCCGGAGAGGACGACAGGTGAGAAGACGCTCTACACGACGAGGTCGCCTCACGTCTCTCCATCGTGGACCGGAGGACGCCGGCCACAGAGAGTCCAACTGCTTTCATCTGTGGATCGAGGATCGCTGGGCACCGGGTCGCACGACTGTGGGCTCTCCCAGGATACCCTCGGCCAGACGGGATACAGCCAGACTCTACCCCCCCCCTCCAGCTGTCCTACAAGCAGTCGGAACCTTCCCCTAGTGTATCCAGCTATATAATCATTCAAGTATCATTGCTATTGTTCCCTAAATATTCCAGGTTGTATATTTGCTTCCTGCGCAATCAGAGATTGGACATTCGATATTGATCTATCTACGAATACTCATTTGCCATAAAAGTGCATACTATTTCAAATCATAAATGTAATTAAGTGATCGTTGTACATACCCTTTGCTATGTATTATTATTAAACGCAGACTTTCGACTTGGTACATTTGTGTTGGATCCGTTTCATCAGGTGGGAGTGTTTATCATAATTATTTATACCTAGTACTGGGTGGCCAGAGTCTAAAGTACAAGAGGTAGTGGTAGTAAGTATCATATCTAACCATACAGTCAGGGAATTGTACCCCTCAGTTACAACTACTACTACTACTACTACTACTACTACTACTACTACTACTACTACTACTACTACTACTACTATATTTCTTCAAATAGCTTGTATATTTTGTTTCTCCATGCATCTCCCTTAGGCTTCAATACTAAAACTGGCACCAAGCAGAGCATATAATGCTGGTGTTCTGATGTAATGACTCTTCCTTCTTTTATAGTTTCCTTACCAATGACCAGGTAGTGACCACTGTTACGTTGTCATTATAATGTTCAGTTCTCAACATTCTATCTCACATGCAAGATCCTACACCTGAAGGGGGTATTGTTCCAAAACTGTTACAGTGAAAACAAGTAAAAGTGGTTGTTCCTGTTTGCTTTCTTTCTCCATATATTAGGATATTATAACATTGTAAGTGATTTGATGCAGAATAGCTTAGCACCCCATCTACCTTTCTATTCCTTAACAATCAAACCTTGTGCTAAGATGTCATGAATGTATTCATGGTTTAAATGTCAGTGATTTAGCCATGGGTTTCAAGGTGCTCTCAGGCCACAAATGTAGAACTTATAGGCTAGCTTGCAACCTACTCCCGAAACCTCTTCTCACTTGGTTTTGTTTTGAGCATTGTTCCAATGACATACTACTGCCCCAAATCCAAATGTGATAATACCGGTAGCTACAGGAACAATAAGTCCATATAACAGGAACAGTGATCTTATCATCAGGTCCTCTTGCCCAATGGCACGCAACAATCCGTCTTTATGTGGAATGTGTCAATTCAGAGAGAGCATTCTTCCCCTATAGGTCATAAAGGTCATAATGATGGTAATTTTGTCTATAGGTTGGTGTCTGGACAAGGACTGACAAGGAATGTCACCTTACATGAGCATGCATGCACACACACACACACACACACACACACGCACGCACGCACGCACGCACGCACACACACACACACACACACACACACACACACACACACACACACACACACACACACACACACACACACACACACACATTTGTTCCCCCTCCCCCTGATTAGAGTATATATTACTCTTATCAGACCAAATTAAAAGTGAAGACACAGATATATTGGCCTTCAAGCTCAGTATGTAGGCCCATTGGACACCAAAAAACAATGCTGATATGCTGAAATGCTAACCCTATTTTGCACACAATCTCACACACATCCAAAAACTCTGTTATTGAGAGTAAATACGTTTGAATTATGGCCACCAGTGATGTCATCTGGGACATTGAATCCATGTGTTGTGTTAATTACAGCTCAATGAAATTATAAAATAGCACCTAAAATGCCTAAAACATATTGCTATTTTCTCATCTACATAATTTCAAGGATTCAATGTCCCAGATGACATCATTGGTGGTCAGATTCAATGAATGTGTGCAAAACCGTTGAGACTTTTTGGATGTGTGTGAGATTATGTGCAAAATAAATTAGCATTGTTTTTTGGTGAAGTGCCCCTTTAACTATTCATGAAATGACAAAAAAAATTACTTTTTTGTTTGTTCTTTGTTATTTTCAATTTTTTATATACAGCATTATTTGAACGGCTTAAGGCTATATATGTAGCCTACTTGATGTTTGTTTGTTATGTTGCATATTCATGTCCTCCAGATTATTAACCAAATAGTCACTCCTACTCTCTTAGTCAGGGTTGGCCAAACATTGTGACATGGAGGGCCAAGGGCTTACAAGTAACACAGACTGTTATTGATGATTTAGAAAAGCTTCTTAGGTTTTATGTCATTGTGGTGTTTGTTCATTTACCTTGTAATAAGCAAGTTTCTCTTAGTTTCTCTAAGTTTTCTCTCAAAATTACAATTCAAATATACTGTAATTACATTGCACCAAAACATGCCACCACTACAACACATTGTATCATTAACTGTTTGGAGGGCCAAAACCAGTTTTTGGAGGGCTACATTTCATCAGTGGGCCCTATTTTGGGCCGGTGCTGCTCTTAATTAATCTCTTCACAGTAGTAGGTCAGCACTCATGTCATGGAACAGGGCCTCAGGAGAGGGTGCTGCTGCGTCAGCGTGCATCCGTTGGGAGGGTGTGGCGTGTGCTATCTCTTCACCCCCATGCACTAGGACGGCCATCACTTGTTGGCCAAGCTACAAAGGCAAAACAAGTCCTAAAATGTTTATACACCTAACCCTCACCTTATAACACGATACTTTAACCTTAGCTGAGACCTTACGCCTAACCCTAACCTAAAATAGAGATGAGGGGGGGGGGGGGGGGGGGTTGTTGTGATTGTCGATTTTAGAAGTTAGAAGTGGCTTTGTGGCTTGGCCAACAAGTGAGGAACTGGTAGGACCAACCATGATACATTCATGTAGCAAAGCCCTGCCTGAAGCCTAGTAAGCCTAGTATGATGTTTGGCTTCCAAAGTGGGAGATGTGGGTTCAGTGTGTTACATTGATGCTGTAACTCGGGTGGGTTTCTCCCTCTACAGGGGGTTGAGTGCCTAATAAATAAATTAAAGTAAAATAAAAATAAGACTCTGGGATCTAATCCAGCTGTCAGCGGTACCTCCGGCTTGGTCAGTCGTCCCTATTGGCAGTGTTAGCGGGTGGGAAGCCGTGGGGTATGTGTCCTGGTCTTTGTAAACTGCGACTGTATACTTGTCGGTCGGGGCTCCTGTTCAGCGGGGAGGGGATCTGGGGGAAATAGTGTGAACCTCCGCATGTGTTACGTTCCCCCAGTGAAACCCCTCGCTATCAGGTGAAAAGAAGCGGCTGGCTGACTCCACATGTATTGGAGGAGGCATGTGGTAGTTCTACACCCTCCCCAGGCCGACAGTGGGGCAATGCACGCAACGACCAGGAAGGGAATTGGCATAACAATTCAATTGTGATGGGTGAAAAATACGGAAAGCCCAAAATTAAATATAATAATTTTTTTTAAAGTAAGCCTGCTATCTCCCTTGCTTGGCCAGTGGACAGTTTGTCTTGGCTGACCAGTAGTTGCTAGGCTTACCATGTGGGACACATGAATCCGGTGTATGCCAAAAGGCTGTGAGGAGGGGGAACTCCAAACATTCTCATAAAATGAATGGCGCATATCAAGGCTCTACCAGTGTCAAAACATTCCATAACGTCAATTCAATAAGTTACATTAAGAGCGTTGAAATTATATGGTTATTAACTCAAAGTAGCCAAGATGTTGTCTCGTCATGAGAATTAAGTTAAACTATCTTTTCTAGAATATCTTTTAAAACTATCTTTCTGATACAGTATGCCCTCATTGGTATGGGTGATAACGGCATGAGTGATTTATTTGGTAATATCACCCCCCCCCTCCCCTCCCCTCACACACAAACACACAAATTAATCTATCAAAACTGCCACACAATAAATGGTATAAGTTGAACCATTCATAATTGTAACAATAAACTGGGCCTTTGTGTGCGCGTGCGTGTGAGTATGCGCGTGCGTGCGTGTGTGTGCGTGTGTGTGTGGTTGCACTGGTTGTAAGTTGATCCCTCCTACTCTTGCTCTCGTTCGTTGCGCGGAGGGAAGAGGGGCGAGGAGGAGGGAGCGACGAGCCGAAGCAGGAAGGAAGGAAGGAAGGAAGCCGAAGGAAAGGGAGGCAGGCTGTGAATGCTAACAAGCCGTCGTAGTCGTATAGCAGCTCCATAGGTAGGGTTTTCTAAAACATCCAGCGATGGAGCGGAACGACGACCACTATTAATAAAAATCTACTATGCGCCCAATGCAGAATTCGCCTTGTTGCGCGCGTTGAACACATCTTCACCACGTCGGCAGCACGTTTGATATAAAACCCATCTTTTCCGCTGAGGAGTGAAATGTATCGCGACTGCTCGGGATCCACATTCTGACAATGGAGATTGAAAATATCGTGGCTAACACGGTTCTCCTCAAGGCACGGGAAGGTAAGAAGCACAGCTCCACGACAAAAGAAGGATTTTTCCCCCTAAGGGATCGAGAGTACCATCTAGACAACAAGGCTGAGCTTTGGGTTGCCATCCTTCTGATTAAGCTTTCCTGTCTTGTCTCCCATCCCTCACAGCCTTCCCTACGCAGTGGTTTTCTCTTCCAGGCAAACAGAAAACAGCTGTGTGTAGACTGTAGACTCATCACAGATTAAATAGGTAGGCTTAACACAAAGGCCTACCTGATAGGAGATCAATATAGGGAGTGTTTGCAGCATCATGCACAGACGGCACCTTTAAAATATAGAAATATTTGTTGTTTTCTTTTTTCTTTTCCCCTTATACATGAAAACAGCTGAGGCGTTGGGAATATGATTTACAATGACATAATTGACACATCTGTATTCACATTATTAAGGGCTGTACATATTCGACATGAAAATATAGCTACGCAGTGAGGCTTATATTTATGACATAATGTCCTCATAATAAACCACTATAAGTCATTGTAGGGTTCGGTTGAGAGAGTGGTTGAAGCCTAATTAGGAGTGTATGCCGTTCAAAACGAACGTGTCACATTATTTGACGCAGAAATATTAATTCCACTGCATTGCCATCTGGCAAGTGATATACCATCCACTGTGTAGATACTAGGTTCTTGCAACCTATGCTTTATGTTTCTATGTGGAAACAGGAGTGTAACTGAAAGGCCTTGGAAACACGGTGCGACGCATAGAATCGCACACTATGTACCCCGACCCCGCGTTCTCTACCTGGGGAAGGGGAGGCACTACAGCCCCAGGTCTTACTCTTAATTAATGTGGAAAAAGGCTGTAGATCATATTAAATTGTTAACGCCTATGCGGCCTAATGTGATGGGAAAGCTCGAATATGTCCAGTTTGTCAATATAAGCTGGACGAAAAAGGCAGAGAAGAGGCTACTTTGCAGCTACAGTAGTGAGTGGGCGCAGGGGAGGGGGCGCATCAGCAAGCTCTGAGGGGGGAGAGGTGTTGGGCTTTACTGGGATTGTTGAGTCAACGGGGTGACTCCTCGTGAATAGGGTTCCGAGATGGAGATGCCCATGATAGTCTGTCCTATAAATGTGTAAGAGGATCTTATGCAACAAGATGCATTTTCCTTGACAACAAAGCGATCGTTTTAGGTTAATTAATCGTTGTTATGCATCTGGACAATGTAGGGGGCTATGTGCGCATAGGCCTTCCTGGCTTAGCCCTGTTTTTCTTGCAATATCTTCGACAGTGTTTTTGTTTAGGTCGATATAAATGTTATGGTATGGAATATATTTGGCCTGTTCCTCGAGACATCAAGATCAAGAAATATGTAATAGCCTATAGGGGCAACTTGTACTAATGGTGCTCTGCATTGTTATGGGTTTTAACCTGCATGGCTATTACACATTGACAGGAATGATACATACTGTAGGTTTTTGTTGATGTCCTTCTTCCATTGTAGTCAGTCGCCCCAAATGTCCCATAGTAATCACTGGGACTTGGGGTATATCGGCTCTCTAAAGCTTTCACTTGCTTGAGAAAAGAGGTTTTTTGCACCAGGCCAAAATGCCTCGCTGGACACACTTTAAATATTGTATGTTTTTTGGGGGGGGGGGATAAATAGTCAAACGGAGTATCACAATTCTGCTCTGCATTTGACTTTGACGTTTGTTATTTAGTACACATATTTCAAGATGCATTCGCTAACATTTATCATTCAGCACAATAAGATACACTAGACTAGTCTGATGTATTTCTAATAAAAAATTCCTCCAACACTGAAGGTGTTACAGGTGGCAGACAGTAGAACCCTGGCATCTGACATGTAAACCCACACATCTAGTTTACCAGTATGTCTACTTGTGAACAGCTGACAACATTTGGCTGATGGCATTGAGGCTTCTGCACACAGCAGTGGTGCAACTCACGGAGGGCTTGTGGACCACAATTTACTCAAACCCACCACTAACACAATAGATTTAATTAAACATAATCCCCTTAATTAGTACCTAGAAAAGTCATTTCAGACTGAAGCCTTTAAAAAAAGAAAAGTTAAACGTTTCGGAGGGAATATCCATTTCACTCATTTAATGAAGTGGCACCTACTGTAAGTCATGATACCATTTGTGACGGGGTGTGCCCTACTTCATATGGTTGAAAATGACATCAAAAGGAAGTGGTTTTATGTTTTTAGACAGATGATATGGCCGAGCCTTTTGGGTACTTGTTTGGGGACCATCACTATTCTGCTTTCTGTGTTGCAGTGGAGATACGACACGTCTTCAAGTCTAGCCTATATCCTTGCTCTTAAAGAGGAACTACACTCAATTTAAGAATTCATACATGTTATTCCTATGGTTTAAGATGGTCCAAAGATATTAGCGAGAACAAACGCCTCTTTCCCTAATGGAAAATCTAGAGTGCTAAAACTCAAACTTGTGATGTCATCAAGTATAAAGTCTGGAGCTTCTCCATAGACAATGACTTGGGTAAGATGGTAAAGGTGACACTGAGAGCATCCAGGGGGATGTTCTGTCTATATACGGATACATTTTCTGTTTCAGAAGTGAAAACGCTACTATAGAATAAAGCTCATTTGAGTATGAAAACTAACTTTCGTCTTGTTTACATCAGGGTCCCCCATTTTCTATTCATCATACATTCAAGTCCCTATCTGTAGTTGTAAGGCGCCGCTCTGCCACCTCCGGCAAGAGCAAACATCAATCCGAGAGCTGATGTCCCATGATGTCTTGCATAATATTGGCAGTGATTTGTGTTGCATGAACTTGTGAGCCCGTTCCACTCAAAATGAACCAAATGAGTAAACGCAAACGAATAATCTGTTGTTGCTAGCGGGTGTAACGGCGCTGGCCCACTGAACACGGTCATCAGTTTGTGTGGACTCATGTCCACCCTCTCCTGTTGGTCTCTTGTGAGCGTGTATGGGCGGCACGGTGGCACAGTGGTTAGCACTGCTGCCTCACAGCACGAAGTCCTTTCTGTGTGGAGTTAGCATCTTCTCCCTGTGTTTGCGTGGGTTTCCTCTGGGTACTCCGGTTTGCCCTCCCACACCATAAAGACATGCAGGTTAAGCAGGGACTACAGATGAAAACTAGCTCATTAGCTAACTCTGGCACATTTACATTGATGTGGAAACTGAAGATGTTGATTAATGTGCACTGTCCCTGCGTCAAATAAATAAACATAAACTAGAATAGTGTAGTGAAAAAGTGCTGTGCTTCTAGATCAACCTTGTCTTTTGTTGGCTAAATAACAAACGTTATAATACTTGACTAATAAATACAAAACTACCTGAAGAATCGCTGGAAAAAGATTTTTAATGCATAGGTTTATCAACTACAATATGAGTTTCCCACTGGCCTTTTCACGTCGTCAATGAGGTGTCAGAGGTGCAGCCTTGTACTTTTTGGCCGCTGATGTGATTGGCTCTCGAGACATGAACATACAACTCATTGGCTCTCGAGACATGAACATACAACTCATTTGCTTAAAGGTAACTTGTGCTCAACTTCTGTGCTGCCCGTTCCACAAGTTCAGTTAGCACAGCATACTATCCCAGCATGCTCTGAGCAGCGAACGGCTCGCTTCCTATAGAAAATAAATTGAAAGTAGGAATTGTCCACATGCAGAATTGCACCAATGGGTTGCAGCCATAAGGCGGACACGCAGACACAAAACCTAGTAGCGGCGAGATTGAATTGCCCAGAATAGTGGAGAGAGCTGGAGTGGAGACTGGACACACGTCACACGGTGGTGAATCTCTGCCACTCTGCTCTGACTGCTGCTCAACCTTCAGCGGTTGGACGAGTGGTCACCAATCTCTTAACTACTGTAATATATTGAAATTCTTTTATTGGGAAAAACCACTTGAGATACAGTATCTCGTTTTCGAGAGGGTCCCACATTTTGTGCAATGTAACACATGACACACAACAACAACAAAAATTAAATAAATACAGGACATACAAAAACACAACAGAACAAGTACACATTGTAAGAGGATATGTCTCATTATAAGAGGATAAGAGGATATGTCTCAATCTCCATCATAAGAGGCCCACTCCACGGCAGTCACATGACGCTGCCACCGCAGGGCAAACAAATATGCTTACCCTGCGATGACACCGCCAGGCAGCCGCCGCGAGAAAAGCCCAACAAAACATTCAAAGGGTGAGTACAGGATGTAATAGAAATTGAGCTCCAGGACTGGCAGGAGAAGAGGAGCAATCAACCTGCCCAACAAGCGCCCCAAATCAACCAATCGGCCCCCCCTGCCTAAAAATAGGAGTAGAGCCAACTAGCTAACCCGTAACACCCGTAAACACTTGCTAGTAGTAAGCAAAGGCTATGATATATTTAATAATATATATTTAATATGGTGTAGTGGGCAAGGCGCTCGCCATCAACGCTGGAGACGCTGGGTTCGAATCCAGCTCTCGGCGTTGCTATCAGCTTGGCTGGTCGTTCATACTAACACAATTGGCAGTGTTAGGGGTGTGAAAGCTGATGGGTGGGTCCTGGGCGTTGTGGACAGCGACCCCTACAGTTCGGTCGGGGCGCCTGCACAGCGAGGGTAGGATCTGGAGGGAGGTAGTGTGACCTTCCACACGTTACACTCTCCCGGTGAGAATCTGCGCTGCCAGGCTGGCTGCCGGCTGGCTGCACATGCGTCGGAGGAAAGCATGTGACAGTCTCCGGCCTCCCAGACCAACAGTAGGGGGGAGTGCGCAACAACCAGGAAGGGGGTTGGGAATTGGCATAACGACTAACAGTGGGATGGAGAAAAATCGGAAAAAGGAGGGAAAAAAAAAATATTTAAAGGTGACATGCATTATAAATGTCATTTTTCAGTCTCTTGCATTGTATTATAGTAATAGGAGTTAGTATCAATGTGTTTTAGTGTCTAAATACCATATTGGCGGATTGCTCTGATTCAGCTCAGATCATTTCCTGCTCCAGTAAATTAGGCCATCCTGATTTGAAGGCCTGAGTGACGTTACTCAGGCTCTGGGTAGCAGACAGTGATGTGATTGGCTCTGGTTGTAGCTAATGCCCGCCCACAATCTACCTAGACTGACTGAGTGGAAACCACTTCCTCATACTGCGGCAGAGAAACCCACCTCTGCATGCACTCTGGAGGGAGAGAGAGAGAGAGCATTCGGGAGCACTTGGGGGGGGGGGGGGGGGGACCTGCCGCGCGGCACACACCCCTAAACGGGAGAGTGAAAGAAAGAAAAAAAGGAATAGAGAGGGAGGAAGGGAGGCCCCCCCCCCCACAAGCTGCCGCGAGGCACACCCGAGAGGGAGAGAAAAAAAGAAAGGAAGAGAGAGGGAGGGAGGGAGAGAGAGGGGGCCTTATCAATAACGGCCTGTCTTTTCTCTCTCTCTCTCTCTAACTCTCTAACTCTCTCTCTCTAACTCTCTCTCTCCCACCCCCCCCCCTCTCTCTCTCTCTCTCTATCTCTCTCTGTCTACCAGTCGCAGACTGTGTGGACTGTCACTCAAAGTGCTTATGGGCGGAGCCAGGCCATAACAGCCTGAAATCTTGAGGCTGAAAAATTATGGTTTTGAGTACTTGATTAGAAATATAAAACAATGCATTTAAAAAAAAATGAAAACTTACAGATGTCTTCAATAGACTCACAGGAATTGTGTAAAGTTGCCCAAATAGTGCTAGGAATAGCAACGCATGTCCCCTTTAACACTTTGGGTGCCATGGGTTAAATTCATGATATACCATAGATTGCCAGCTCTATTTGTCTATGGAGAAGTACCCCTTCTTTGCATGGCTATAACATTTTAAATTCTATTGCTACATTGCCATTATTAGGGCCCATTCAAAGTCCTATATGTATTGTTCATTGTGTAGCAACGTTAAACTTTTTCATTCACATATTCATAGTAAATGATGGTCTAATGTATAAGTATGTTTTCATCTCTTTCTGCAGCTTTCTCCAGAACGTGATCTATAGCCCCAAATGCATTATATTGATGATGAAATACAGTTTGATGGCAATCGGGGCGATATAAAAAATTTCAATTGGACGTACTTCTAGAATGATCTACGTATGATCTGATGATGACCGGATGGGCGGGGGATCGTTTATAATTCCGTGGGCAGCGTTATATCATTCATCTAGTGTGGGTCATATGTTCATCATAACAGTTTATATGGAACACGTTCAAAAATAACGCTGAATCTTACCGGATCTTCCTCGCGCCGTTGGACGATCAGCGTGGTGTAGACCGTTTTCGATTATGGGATGTTTATCCTGATGAACCATTTCCAGCTTGTATAATACTATATACGTCCAAATCATGTTGTTTATCGAGTTATTGGCAATGGATCGCTATATATTGTGACGAGCCAGAGTGCCGGCAGCCAAACCGAGTGCCCGGAAGTAATATGGCCGACCAGCACAACCTCCACAGCACTTCCTGTTTGGCGATTGCGCCGATCGGCCACCAGATGGCGCTCCTGAACCGCCAGAGAGCTCAGTGGGTCCTCCTGGTGGATCTCAGGCCAGCGGAGGGGAAATATGAATCCGATCACAGATTTTTGAAATATTGATATTAAAGACGCTGTAAAGCGTCCTTCGGCAACTTGAGCATGGCCGGGAATGACGCTGTAAAGCGTTTCCCGGCACCCAAAGTGTTAATATATATTATAAACTGATATATTTTGGTCTGTTTTTCAGATTACTGTTTGTATTGCTAGTTTGTAGGGCTGTACCTAATGTAATTTCTTTTACATTCGAAGCTTCTATTGAAGTTTTCGAATGAAGCTTCGAATGTCTGTCATCATATTTTATGATGTAATCATAATTCTTAATTTTTTTATAAAAATCCTCAAACCCTCAATTTGAATAAAGTTTGTTTTGTTTTTTATATCCAAATGAGCTTTATTCTATTGTAGTGTTCTCAGTCCTGAAAGCGAAAATGTATCCATATACTCCCCCTGGGTGTCCTCAGTGTCATCCTTACCATCTTTCCCAATTCATTGTCTATGGAGCAGCTCCACACTTTATACTTGATGACATCAGCTGAAACACTCCTATGATGTTCACACAATGTTAGAAATACCTCTCTATGCCGAGCCAGCTTGCCAAAAAGGTTGGGCTAGCGTTCCTCTTCAGCCACTAAGCTAAGCATCGCAGCTAACCGGAGCTGCTTGCGTAACACATTGCGTCTCGTTCTCTGGTCACAGCCCATTTGCGGGAGTAATAACTGTAAAACGGGATCACATGTTTGAATTTTAGCATTCTAGCATTGGGATTTGGGAGTGTAGCTTGTGTTCACAAAAAAGAATTCCTGGGCCATGGAGTTTATGTTAACTGATATTTTTTAACGGTCTTGACCATAGGAATTACATGTATGACTTCTGAAAATGGACATGGTTCCCCTTAATAATAATTTGGTGCTTTGTTCACTGTGCAATTTGCATCCTAGGTTAGACAGATAGGTATTGTTAGCTTGCTATAATTATGTAGCTAAGTATCTATTGTTTTTGGTGTTTTTCAGTAATGGCAGAATAGGTGCTTTTGGGGTAAAATGTTGACCAAAGAACTAACCGCAGCAGATTCACCACCACTACCCACTGTTTTAGGTGGCAGAGAGGCAGTCAGTCGTGATGTATCTGGGTATAAACTAGGGCTATGCCGAATAGTTTGAAGCTTCATTCATAACGTTGACATTCGAATTCTAAAAACATTTGAAATTGTATTTAATTTAATTGTATGCATCTATTCATTCTGTTTAAACTAATGGGGTTTTTCTTCACAGTTGCAGATAAAGATTAGGCTACACTAATATTATAGTATTATACTATTATAGAATATGACACAGTCATACAAATTTAAATAAAACATTTATCATAAATGATGTAGCCTATCTGCATCCGCTTGGTACTCCATCAAGACATCACTTTCGTACCAACACAGATACTGGATTATTTATGTTGACGAAACTGATGAGTTATATCCATTATCGATAGTATATGTGTACGCATGAACGCTCGTGGCGCGCGCTGAAAATCGCTTCTCCTATTTCCTGACGGCGCGCATAGTCAAACAGCCATATCACATAATCACATAAAAGCTTATATATCCGTGAAAACGAGTCTGATTATCCTTAGACTTGTAACATAGATTCCTTACCTGAGATCAGATGGTATCCAAATTAGGGATGCCCCGATCGATCGGCCACCGATCGTTATCGGCCGATACTCAGTATAAATATGCAATCTGTGAATTCCGATAATTAGTCATATTCGCCGATAGCGGAAACCGATCAAGCGAAGCTCTCACTCGCTGTCTGTCTCAGACACACACGACCTGCAAACTGCCGCTGCTCCTCCTCCCTAGCCCCGCCCGCCCCCGTGTAGAGTTTGTAAACAAAGAGGTGCGGCTCCTCTGCTCGAGTCTGTAGTGCACTGCATTCGACCTGCGCTAACGTTAGCTACCTAGCTATCGTTACTGTTTAAACAAAATTACCCAGTCAACTATTCACGTTTAGTAGGCATTGTCTAACGGTATTTAGCCGGCTAGCTACCGATAGCTCCTGATATCAACAAATGATCCAGAAAGTCTAGTAGTTCATGTTCATACCTCAGTTAGCTTGCGTTAGCTGACGTTCGTTTACTGTTCAAAACGAAATGTCCCATTGAACTAAAGTTCTGTCTTAACGTCATCTAGCCGGCTAGCAGTAGCTACAGATAGCTCTTGATATCAATGTCTTATAACATTGATTTAATGCGTATTCGAGCTGAGGGCTTGCTGAATGTGAAACGACCAAAGCACTTAACGTTACCAATGGGGTCCCGCTGCAGCGCCGGAGAATCCTTTTGAGCTGGGCTACTAGAGTACACACAGACAGTGGAGCTGTTTGCAGATAGTGAGCATTTTGACTTGTTGCGTGGTGGCGATGTCTCGCAGTCGCAGATAATACAAGTACAAGTCTAATTATATAATATATATATTTTATAAAAAAAAAAAAAAAAAAAAATTTATATAAAATAAATTTTAATTTCTTTTTAATCAAAAACAATCGGTATCGGATCGGTATCGGCCGATATGGATCACGACGATCGGTGATCGGTATCGGTGGCAAAAAACGTGATCGGGGCATCCCTAATCCAAATGAATTATTCCAATTCCTGATTGCCATTTGAAAAAATCGATATTTTTATTGATTCACCGTGTATACAGTAAAACACATATTCCCGCGGCTCCGAGAGTCCAGCATGAAGCTGGTAGATGCCGGCTGCGTGAGTGAGAAGTAAAATGTGGAGTGCGGGTTTTTTTTCTCATTCATTTTCATTGAGTTCAATCCAAAAGGGTGAATTACCACCTGGGAGACGATAGGGGGCGCTTTTTTCACATCTGAGCGCCTGAGGTAGCTGAATTTCCAACGGTAGACTTGGTTGATGAAATATGATTTCAGATCGCGAAAAAAAAATAAAAAAGAGAAAATACTAGAATTCTCGTGAGTGGACATTCAACCCGCGGGGGGTAAACCCGAGAAATCTCGGGCATGGCATGCAAAGTGTTAAGAGCGGTTTTGAATGTGGGTAGGGATTCACATTCCTTTACAGCTTTGGGTAGGGCGTTCCACATTGATGTGGCACAATTGAAATAATTTAAGCAATTGTTGTAGGGAGGGGTGGCAAATAATCAACTTGGTGACTGATTTGGAAAAGGGGATTGGGTAAGCACTAACCAGAGGATTGTTTGGGGATTTTAATACATATTTTGGTTTACAACTGAAGGCCAAGAAATATGTTGTGAGTGGATGTAAAAGCAAACATTAAACAGTTAGGTTCAAATAGAGCCATAGATTATACACGTTTGGCAAGGCAAGCATGACATATTGATACTGGACTCGTATGAATACTTTGGAGAATAGCCATTTTTCAACAGTTTGTGCTTAGTGTGCAAGTGCTTAGTGAAGTTAAATAAATGTCAGAATGACAAGAGTATTGACATAGACATCAATTGGTTTGGTAGGCTATTGAGAACTTTATAGAACAATGGGTAGAAATCCCACTTTCAGGGAAGGAAACTAACTTTTTGGCTTACCAGCCAACTGGCGAGTATCCGTTTTTTTTTACCAGCCAAACAGATTTTTTACCAGCCAAAAACAAATCGCTAATTGTGATAATTACTTCTTTGTATGTCTTCGTCTAAATAGATTTTCAATCATAGTAATAATCACACCGTGTCTCTCCTCTTTAAAATATTTATTAGCATAAAACATTAATAACAGTGTCTCTACTCTTCACAATATTAGCATAAAACATATTAACATGAAAGAGGGATCTATTCTGGACTGGGTTGGGCTGAACTGGGCAGTGAAAGATGCTGAGTTGGACTGGGTTGGGCAGTGAAAGAAAAAAACCGAAGTATGTTGTGAATTGTATAGATAGATGTGAAATGTATAGATGTAGCAGTTAGGGCTGCAACGATTAGTCGACATAATCGACGACGTCGATTATAAAAAAATCGTCGACGAGGAATTGTTGCGTCGATTAGTCATTAGTCATTAAAAAATATTATTTTTTTTTAATTTTTTTTTACACTACCTATCTTTGTGAAAGTGGCTTCTCAGCTCTGGTCCAGCCAGCTGAAGACTTCTTAGCTTAACATAACAGACCGACAGTAAGTTTGGGGGAACTAATGGGATAACTGGGGATGTTGTTTGGTCCTGACAAGAGTCTCAAAGCAACTCTGAGGTCATGCTCAATGTCCAATCTGTTCCTCTGCTCTGTCTTCAGCTGGACCAGAGCTGAGAAGCCACTTTCACAAAGATAGGTAGTGCAAAAAAAAAATATATATATATATATAATATATATATATTTTTTTTTTATATAATTGTTTTTCGATTAGTCGACTAATCGAAAAAATAATCGACAGATTAGTCGACTACCAAAATAGTCATTAGTTGCAGCCCTAGTAGCAGTACTGTCTATCTCAGACCTGGGCATTGTACGGCCCGCAGGCCGGATACGGCCCGCGGGATGATTCTGACCGGCCCGCGAAAGATTACATGATAATAAATAAAAAAAAAAAAAAATATATATATATATATATATATATATTTTTTTAGGATTTGACTTGATTCAACAACAAAGCAGTCAGGGCAAGCCGAAAACGGTCGAAAGTGTGGTTATTTGAAGTTTTGATTTCTTTTTTCACAACTGAGGTAGGTAGATTACATTTTTAGAAACTAAAGTACAGAAAAAAGGTACCGTTGGGTACCGGTATCGATTCACAGGTACCGGTACCGTATCGGTTCAAATGTGAACGGTACCCATCCCTACTGAACACACAACTGCAGGGCAAGGGCATTTTTGCTCATGAAATGCATAGCCATGTGAAAGCCTTCATGACAAAGTTGCAATTAATTTCAAGGCAACTAGGCAGCAACAATCTCAAACACATGAAAACCCTGAAAGAAGTCAAACCATCAGCTGATCACCGGCACAGGTACTCATCCATGTTGGGAGCACTGCATGATGAATTTTCAAGGCGTTTTCAAGATTTCAAAAAGGTTGAGGATGAAATGCAGCTGGTTTCCTCTCCCTTTACCTGCAGTGTTGATAGTGCACCCACTGATTGACCTCATTGACCTGCAGTCTGATTCACTACTGAAAGAGCACTTTAAGTCAGCATCACTGCTAGAGTTCTACTCTGCTCTCAAGGAGGAGAACTTTCCAAACATGAGGAGACATGCTCAGAAGATGTTGGTTCTCTTTGGATCCACCTGTGAACAGACATTCTCAGTCATGACGTTTACCAAGTCCAGGTACAGATCCTCTCTCACTGATGAACATCTGGCAGCTGTGCTTCACATCTCCACCTCAGACATGCAACCTGACTTTGATGGACTTGTTGAAGCTCAACAGAGACTGGATTTATCACACTGAATGAAAAAAAGAGAGCTGAAGAACACTAAAATGTGGAAATATAACAAGTGAAATGGGACACTTGATATTTTTTTTCTTTTTTTTGCACAGTTCTGAAAACATTTAATGTTTAATATAGGCATGTAAAGTAAAAAAGGCTACTGGGACACTTTTCTTTACACAGTTCAGTGACATGTCTTGTTTATTTTGGCTATAAGATGATGTGATGTCTTTAGAAAGCTAAGAAAATCCTTGTTTCAATAGTATATGAAACTCAAAATAATAACTTTATTTGTATAGCACTTTTTCATACATGCCCTTTGTTATTATTGTTTCACATTTTGTTTATCATTTTGGAAATAAATTCTATTTGAATAAATGATATTTTTGAAAGCTAACCTCACCTTTTAATAGCCAAATAATAACATACACTCTTACCAGGGGTCAAAACAATGCCATTTACTGCTTTTTATATAGAAATAAAATGTATATTATGCATAATTGAGTTTGGAATTTTGGCCCGGCCCTCCAACATATTTTCAGTTGCTCATTCGGCCCCCCGGGAAAAATAATTGCCCACCCCTGGTCTATCTGTATGTCGTGTATGTCATATGTTATGATGAATTGAAAATGGGGGACCCTGATGTAAACAAGATGAAAGTCTTTCTCTGGTCTGCTTCCCTTAACAATTGTGTGTTGAGCCGTACTGTATTGTACCCATTCTGCAATCTGTTAATAAAGTTTTCAATCAATCAAGTTAACTTTGAACCTCGGTTGTCAAGCCGCGTCAATGTTGTGTATGCATCTGGGTAGGCATCACAACGGTGTTCACTGTACCTTTAAGACAGCACGGTGGAGCGGAGCTAAGTTAAGTTAACAATATACTCGTTATCACCATACATAACGCTTATATTGAAACACGTTGACATTAGGGCCGTTCTTTCAACCTAAAAGTGCACTCTCTTCAACCTCGAGCCTACATTCCTTAGCGACCCGTGTTACCAAGTATACAAACCAGCGCGCACATTCGATACACACAGATATGAAACGAGTCATACGGAGCATATAACGGAGGCTGACATTAGAGCAATATGACTCACAAACTCATGGACAGTAGTACACAACTACACATACAGACGCACAAAATGTATTCTGCATTGATTAAGTGATAATCAACCAAATGCAATATATATATAATAATTTGTCCATGTGAAACTGGACATGAATTATAATAGGCCTACCTGATACTCACTCACAGTCATCAAATACCAAACTATCTTCTTCAATTAGTTAGATAGCTGTGTTGCAAGGCAGTGGAAAACATCTTTAGATATGTATTATATATTATTATATATGTATTTCTTTTGCACAGGTCACAATCCAAAAGATGCTTAATCAAATCACAGCCTTGATGTTACTCAAGCCATAACCCCCCCCCCCTCCTATCATAATTCCATGAGTCCATACATTTAGCCTCCCATTCACTGTCAAATAAGATGCACTGTTGTATCTTGGAACTTGAGTTTCAAACTTGACTTGAGAGAATATCTCACAAATATTGATTTTAAATAGTCAAAGACTGCAGGGATACTGTATATAATGCATCAGACTGAGACATGATAGTATTTGAAGTGCCTACATATTGTGTATATACACACATGTTTGGTATTTGACCTGGGACTGACCTGGAACTCTGCACTTTACTTTACACTTTATATACATATTTATTCAAATTATTAGTCCTTCACTGCACTGTCTTTGTCCTGTGTCTGTTGTTGTTATTATGTGAAAAAAAGATTTATGGAAAAATGCATACACTGTAAATGCCGAAACAATTACCAATGTGTTTACACATATGGCTTATTTAAGGAATCTGAATCTGACATCTAGAGCAGTTGTTACTGTGCCCAGATGTGTTGCAATAGTGTTCCATCGTAGTAGCGAGTGGCAGCTAAACCCACATGAGCCCCACTAGCTTGGAATGGGTTCTTGCCTGAGCCTCGTCTACTGTGTCTCCTCCCGTGATCTACACCTCTCTTCGTTCCTACTGTCTTAATAACAAGGAAGGAATGTTGACTGACCAGTTCCCACTTTCCTTTTTTAATTTCAACACATTCGGAACCTTTTCAAGGTTGGTTACTATGAACACACAAATCCATTGTTTATAAAGTCTCATATTACGAAATTGAATGATTTGGTTTATTATAAAACTATGCAAATAATGTACAGAGCTAAAGCAAAGTTACTCCCAGACGGGGTGCAAAGGTTTTTTTCAATACATGAAAGAAAATATGATTTGAGAGATATTTGTAAATGTACTGTTCAAAAAGCTAAGAAAGTGATTCAAAGGAGGTGTATTTCTATTATTGGGGTTAACTTGTGTAACAATGCTGATATACAGTTAAGATTGAGTAATTCGCTTTTGGTTTTTAAGAAAATGGTTTGTAAAGCTATTTTTGAAAACTATAAGGGTGAATAATACTGTTTTTTTTGCTATTCTTTTAAAATACTGTTTGAGTCTTAATTTTAGTAATTTTTGTTAAGAATATAGGACAGGCATATATAAGCATTATGCTTCAGTCTCTACCTTTTCAGTCACTCACTGTAAAATCAAATATTGTTAAATTATGGTGTATATTGTATTGTGTGAGATGATGACTGAATAAACTACTACTACTACTACTACTACTACTACTACTACTACTACTACTACTACTACTACTACTACTACTACTACTACTACTACTACTACTACTACTACTACTACTACTACATCAATCATTTCCCACCTCATCTTTACACATGGATAGTGGATGCTTAACCAGCACCCCAACCCCCAAATCCGTATATCAGCCCCTCACAAACCACTTGTGAGAGTTTGCCTCTGACGTTAGCCAGCAGTGCTTTATTCGTTTTGTGGTGGTTGCTCAGCTAACATTTGTTGTCATCACTCCAGGGTGTTTCCTCCAGCTGTAGGCTGGTAAAACACAGTGCTTTGTGACGGCCTCTTGATGTGGCTCCCGTTTTACAGTTATTACTCCCACAAATGGGCTGTGACCGGAGAACGAGACGCAATGTGTTACGCACGCAGCTCCGGTGCTAGCTGCGATGCTTAGCTTAGTGGCTGAAGAGGAACGCTAGCCCAACCTTTTTGGCAAGCTGACTCGGCATAGAGAGGCATTTCTAACATTGTGTGAACATCATAGGAGTGTTTCAGCTGTGTTATTAAATGTTAAAAGGCGGTTTCTGTGAGAAGCCAGCTGTCAACCCTCTTTAACAAGGCTCACTGTATTTACAGTCTTGTGTTTCAAATAAAGACCTTTTTGTAGATGTAGTGGGAAATCTATTTTTTGCCACCTAATATAATCATACTATTAGACATACTGAAATCTAATATTTTGCGGAACACCTAAACATTTTCTAAACTTGCTGACACTTTTAGTCTGATTTTGAATACGGAGGGCCTGGGCGCGGTGGAGGCCGGGGGCATTCTCACCATAGAGCAAGGCCCCGGGAGAGTGCTGACACCAGTAGCATTATACTTTGTCAATTTTGCTTTATAATTTTTTCTTATCAGCTCTGACTCATTTGATACCATATTCCAGATATGACTTGAAGGCGTCAGTTTTATCGCATATATATTTGTCGAGGTGTAATATATGCGCTATGTGTTCTGCGCTCAAGGACTCCATGCTGAAAATGCACAGTTCATATGTTCATGTCCTGTCGTTGTGGCCATGAATAAACCAGGAGGCCTGGACGATGTCTGTAAATAATACAGATAACTGGCCTTTCAATTTGTGCCTGTAATGTCCTGCTTTGACCAAGTCTCGGTTTTTCATGTCTATACTGAAATTGTGTGTTTTACCTCTCCTTTATTGTCTTTGTCCCCCCCCTCTCACTTTCTCTTTCTCACTCTGTTTTTCTTTGTCCCCTTCTGTGTCTCTGCCTTGGTCTCTCTGTCGCTGTGTCTGTCTTTCTGTTCCTGTCTCTCTCTCCCCCTCACTCTCTTGCTCTCTCTGTTTCTTTGTCCCTCTCTTTCTTTCTATGGCTCTCTCTGTCTCTCATTGTCTGTTCTCCCCATCTCCATTCCACACTGTGAAATGGTCAGTTTTCAGTCATTGTTAGATGTAATGAAAATATGAAATCATGGTGAACATAGATATTGGGGGAGATGAGGGAAAGGTCTTGCAAACTCCATGGCAGAGTACTGGAATGTGTGTTGGGGTGGGCAGTTATGCGGGGGGGGGGTAGACCATATTCAGCAGGACCTTTTTATTTATTTATTTTATATAAAAATGAAAAGAAAATCTACCATGGGGTCAAGAGCCTTCAGCTACTCTGCCCCCCCCGCCTTTGGAACTCCCTCCCCCCCGACATCAGGAACATTGACGCCATCATCCCATTCAAAACCCACCTCAAAACCCACCTGTTTAGGCAGGCGTATGTCGTATTTTATTTTTATTTTTTTTAAATTTATTGTGATTGTTAATGAACTGTTTTTAAATTGTTGTACGGCGACCTTGAGTGTCCTGAAAGGCGCCTTATAAATAAAATGCATTATTATTATTATTATACTGTATAGGGCTGACCGGGGGAGGAACTAACATAGGATGCATTGTAACAGAGACTTTTGAAGTAGTTGCACCTGAGCAACAATTCTGTATTTCCTGTCACTAATGTGCTTTGTTGTTGCCCTTCTCTGGTGAGACCAACAGAAAGATTCAAACGCATCTTCAACAGAAATGTGTTTTTGAATTTGAATTGATTTAAAGGGGACATGCATTATAAATGGCTTTTTCTGTGTTTAGCATGGTTTTATAGTAAAAGGGGTTAGTATCAATGGGTCTGTGTCTCTTAATTACCATATTGACTCATCAGTCTAGTCTCGAGTTCACGAGATCTTCCCTCGCTCAACTAAGCTGTTCTGATTTGACGGTTTTGCTGACGTGAATACAGCACTGATTTGCATAACTAACTATGGTTGACAGCGACAGCAGAGCGAGTGGAAAATCTTCACTTCCTCAAACAGAGCGAGGCAGACAACGAGCGAGTGAGAGAGAGGGAGAGAGAGGGAGTCAGGGAGAGAGAGAGAGGGAGGGAGAGAGAGAGATAGATAGAGAAAGATAGAGAAGCTTCTGTCGGGGAAACAAAACCGCGCGCGAGGAAGCAGCAGTAGCACATACTCATTTACACACAACCTGGGCTGGACCTCGCGCAGGGAAGCAGCAGTAGCACATACTCATTTACACACAACCTGGACCTCGCGGGGAAGCAGCAGTAGCACATACTCATTTACACACAACCTGGGCTGGACCTCGCGCAGGGAAGCAGCAGTAGCACATACTCATTTACACACAACCTGGACCTCGCGGGGAAGCAGCAGTAGCACATACTCATTTACACACAACCTGGGCTGGACCTCGCGCAGGGAAGCGGCAGTAGCACATACTCATTTACACACAACCTGGACCTCGCAGGGAAGCAGTGGAGAGATAACTTTATGCTCAGTGTCCCTCTCTCCCTCCCTCTCTCTCTATCTCTATCTCTCTATCTCTCTCTCTGTGCCAGTCGCAGACTGTGTGGATGACTGTCACTCAAAGTGCTTATGGGCGGAGCCAGGCCAACACAGCCTGAAATCCAAAGGGAGAAAAATATGGCTTTTGAGTACTTGATTAGAAATATAAAACAATGAATTTTTTTGAAAAAAAACATTACAGATGTGTTCAATAGACTCACAGGAATTGTGTAAAGTTGCCCAAATAGTGCTAGGAATAGCAATGCATGTCCCCTTGTACATTTTATTCTTTGGTTAATGAATTGTGTATGTACACTACAGATTGCAAACATACATAATTTGAATCATTGTCTGGTAGGTTAAAAGATAATAGTTTGACAAATGACACTAGCAAGTCGAAACTGTGAGTCACTCAAAGGTACAACATGCATAGACAACGTTCCCTAAATATAATAATAATTATGAAAATCAAAATAGTATCATTTGTTCTAAGAAAAGGTTATTACCCAGTATTGTCACAGAATGTTGGCTACTTAAAATAAAATAAAACCTCTTTCAGACATTTTCAGATTATGTTACTTACAACATGCCCTGGGTTCCAGACAAGTTGTGCAATATCACTCCCTTTATTTATAGTAGAACTGTAACTGAGATGAAAGTCCCAGAAATGTAATGTCTGGAATCAAAGTAAATGGCAGGCATGTATGTTCTTTAATGTAAACCAATGAATCTAATATTCATGCCATACTTCATAAGATCTAAGCTCGCATCAAAGGGGCGCGCGTCCGTTGAAATTGGCAATGCTGTTTGGGGGCCATTTTGGGCCATGTAATACATTCATAGTGTAGTTCCATGGTGTAAGTTCAAGTTCAAGTTTCAAGTTTCTTTAATAGTTGTCATACAGAAGTACAGAATACTTTTATACAAAATGCTTCTTACTGTTACGCTCCAGAGACTGTGCAAGACAAGCTAAGTATGAAATAAAATAAAATAAAATAAAATAACATAGTATAGCATGTAAATTAGAAGTAAGAAAATGAGGTCACAGTTTTCAGTATAGACATATGTACAATGTTCGATGCAGAATAGACGTAACTGAGTTACCATATAATATACAATACTATGCAGTGTACTAATATACAATACTATATAGTGCAAGGCAGAAATGGGATGAGGTGCAATTTAGGTACAATTTACAGTAGGTGTACGAGTTGTAGTGCAAATCCTTTGTCAATAAATATAAAGTGTGGAGAGTGGGTGCTGCAGTGTGTTGTTTGTTTAAGTGAGTGTGTGCGTGTGGGTGTGTGTGCTGTGTGCATTTGATGGTTGTTGCATAGTGTTTATTGTTCGTTTAGCAGCCTGATGGCCTGGGGATAGAAGCTTCTTCTGAGTCTTTCTGTGCTCGCCTTAAGACTCCGGTATTGCTTGCCTGACCGCAGCAGTTCAAAGAGGCAGTTGTTCGGGTGGCTCGAGTCCTTAATAATTCTCTTAGCCTTCTCCCTGCACCGCTTGTTGTAAATGTTCTGGAGGGTGGGAAGCCCCCCTCCAATTGTGCGTTCGGCTGAACGTGTCACTCTTTGTAGTCTGCTACGGTCTTGTGCAGTGCTATTCCCAAACCAGGAGGTGATGTTGCCAGTCAGGATGCTCTCTATTGTACATGAGTAGAAGTTCCTAAGGATCTTCTGACTGACTTGGAACTTCCTTAGGCGCCTGAGGAAGTAGAGGCGTTGTCGTGCCTTCTTCACAACACTGTTAATGTGTGTGGTGACTGTGGTCCATGTCAAATCCTCGGATATGTGGGCTCCGAGGTACTTGAAACTGTTCACTCTCTCAACCGGTGCCCCGTCGATGCTGAGGGGGCTGTAGTCATTGACCCCTGACCTCCTGAAGTCCACAATCATCTCTTTTGTTTTGCTGACGTTCAGGGAGAGGCAGTTCTCCTGACACCACTGTGACAGATTCTCTACCTCTTCCAGGTAGGCCCTCTCGTCGTTGGCAGAGATCAGGCCCACCACTACTATGTCATCAGCAAATTTGATGATTGTGTTGTTGTTCCGCTGTGCTACGCAGTCATGTGTGTACAGGGAGTAGAGGAGGGGGCTCAGAACACAGCCCTGGGGGGCCCCTATGTTGAGCGTGATGGATGAGGAGGTGCAGTTGCCTGCTCTTACCACCTGGGGTCTGCCCGTCAGGAAGTCCAAGACCCACTGGCAGAGGTCATAGTTCAAGCCCAGGTCCCTGAGCTTGGCTATGAGTTTGGAGGGGACTATGGTATTGAATGCTGAGCTGTAGTCGATGAACAGCATTCTCACATAGTTCCCCTGCCTCTTGTCCAGGTGTGATGCTGCTGTGTGCAGCACATGGGCTATGGCGTCCTCCGTGGACCTGTTGGGGCGATATGCAAATTGCAGGGGGTCCAGGTTCAAGTCAAGTCAAGTCAAGAGTTTTAATTGTCACGGCATACAGGTATACAATGAAATGCGGGTGGTCTTGCCCGCAACGATGTGCAATACAGTGGTACAACATATAATAGAATCAAAAAATGAAAAAACAACATTGTGCAGTAAACAGGTAACAGGTAACATGGAGTGACATCTCGGTATCTGTACATAGTTATTTACAGAGCATATGGGACATGCTAGTTAGCTTTGGTAGTGCAATACACTGTTCCTGTTATTCTAATTTAAAGTGTCCTTTCCTTTGGCCATAAGTGTGCGTGTGTGCGACATGAGTGTGTGCTCGCTCATGCTAAAGTGTTAAGTGGCTGCTCGTGTGTGAGCGTGCACAGCGTGCGTGTCGTGTGTGTGTTCATGTGTGCTTGTGTGTGGATAGTTCAATGTTCTGAGCACTCAATGTTCATTGTTCATGGCTCTGATGGCCTGGGGGAAGAAGCTGAGCCTAAGCCGCTCTGTCCTAGTAGCTGGGGTTCGCAGGCCTCTGCCTGACCTCAGCAGCTGAAACAGGCTGTTATTGGGGTGGTGAGGGTCTTTCATTATCCTGCAGGCTCTGGATTTGCACCTCTTGTTGTATAGAACCTGCAGGGGGGGTAGTGCAATACCCGTGGTACGCTCGGCTGAGCGCACCACTCTCTGTAGGGCCTTCTTGTCCTGTGCCGTGCTGTTTCCATACCAGGCAGTGATGTTTCCGGTCAGGATGCTTTCTACAGCTCCTGAGTAGAAGGACTGGAGTATCTTCCCCGATACTCTGAACTTCCTTAACTGTCTCAGGTGGTAGAGGCGCTGTTTCGCCTTCTTTACTACTGTGTCTATGTGTGTTGACCATGTCAGGTCCTCTGAGATGTGGACCCCCAGGTACTTAAAGCTGCTCACCCTGTCCACGGTAGCCCCGTTAATCATCAGTGGTGTGTGCGTCTCCTGCTGTCCTCTCCTATAATCCACGATCAGCTCCTTGGTTTTACCAATGTTCAGGAGCAGGCTGTTGTCCTGGCACCAGCGTTCCAGTACCTCAACCTCCTCCCGGTAGGCCTTCTCGTCGTTGTCCGAGATCAGCCCCACCACCACCGTGTCGTCTGCGAACTTCACTATGGAGTTGGAGCTGAACTTGGCCACACAATCGTGTGTGTAGAGTGAGTACAGCAGGGGGCTCAGAACACAGCCCTGGGGGGACCCGATGCTCAGGGTGATGGTGTTGGAGGTCTGACCCCCCACCCTGACCGCCTGGGGTCTTTCGCTCAGGAAGTCCAGTACCCAGGCGCTCAGGGCGGAGCTCAGACCTAGCTCGATCAGCTTGTCCACCAGTCTGGTGGGGACTATGGTGTTGAACGCTGAGCTGTAGTCAATGAACAACAGTCTCACATAGCCCCCCTTCTGACGGTCACGGTGCGAGAGGGTGCTGTGCAGTACCTGGGAGACCGCGTCGTCGGTGGACCTGTTTGTCCTGTATGCAAATTGCATAGGGTCCATATCACTGGGGAGGGAGGCACAAATGTGGTCCTTGACCAGCCTCTCGAAACATTTCATGATGGGGAGGGAGGAACAGATGTAGCCCTTCACTAGCTTCTCAAAGCACTTCATGGCTATGGAGGTGAGGGCTACAGGGCGGTAGTCGTTGAGGCAAGCGGGCGTAGATTTTTTGGGTACAGGGATGATGGTGGACTTCTTCAGACAGGTGGGGATGACAGCCTGTTCCAAGGACAGGTTGAAGATGTCAGTGAATACCGGGGCCAGTTGGTCGGCACAGACTTTTAGGACGTGGCCGGGGATGCCGTCCGGTCCTGCTGCCTTCCTGATATTCACTTTTTTAAAGATCCGTCTCACCTCATGCTCAGTTACCCTGAACACTGAGTCTCCATCAGCAGACCCACCCCCCCCCCCCCCCCCCCATTGCCGTGGTTTGTAGGCTGGTGTTGTTATTCACAGCCTCAAACCTTGCATAGAAGGAATTGAGATAATTTGCTAAGGAGATGTCACTGTTCAGTTTGAGGGAGGTGCCTTTGTAATCTGTCATTGTTCTGAGGCCCTGCCACATGCCTCTAGAGTCAGCCTGTTCAAACTGAAGTTCAACTTTATCCCTGTAACGCCGTTTTGCCTCTATTACTGCTCTCCTGACGTTGTATCTTGCCGTCTTGTGTTCTTCCATGTTGCCTGTCACCAGCCCGGTGTTGTATGCTGATGTGCGCACTTTCAGAGCCTCACGGACGGATTTATCTACCCAGGGCTTTTGATTTGGGTAGATTCTAATTGTGGTAGAGGGGATTGTTTCTTCTACCAGAGTACAGACAAAGTCAAGCACCGTTTCAGTGTATTCGTTAATATTGGCTGTGTTATCACGGAATACACTCCAGTCTGTGCATTCAAGTGCAGCTTGGAGTGTCTCCTCTGACGTCACGGTCCAACGCTTAACCTCTCGCGAGACCACCGGCTTTCGCTTGAGACTTTGTTTATACTTTGGCAAAAGAAAGATGGCGGCGTGATCGGACTTACCGAATGGACTAAGAGCCTGTGACTTGTACCCATTCTTAAATTGCGAGTATACATGGTCTAATATGTTCTCGCCTCTGGTGGGACAGGTCACATGCTGATAGAAATTCGGTATCTATAGGCATGTTAGACTTTCCTTTGCCAATGGCAGTGAGTTTCCTCATTGAACGCTTATCCTTATCATTAGGGCAGAAGTATCTTGTGTTTTATTATTTATAAAAGAAAAAAGCTCAAATCATACTGTGTTAGGTTGTGCCCCGGTCTCTCCTATATCACAACATCTTTTCAGGTATGGGAAATCTAAACTGCATGGTAGTTTCGGGAAGTGTGATACAATATCAAATGTGATCTTTTCAGGTATGGGAAATCTAAACTGCATGGTAGTTTCAGGAAGTGTGATACAATATCAAACGGAAATTGTAATCTTCACACATCCTCAAGATATTTCAGAAATAATTTGAAATATGACTTATTTACTTTATTTACAATTTCTTTTTTACAATTCCAAAATTCCAATATGATGATGACACAGATGATGGACGATGAATGATAAACCCAGTCCAGCCTGTGTGTGTGTGTCACATGCACAGTGTTCTCCCTCATGTGAGCCTGTACGTCTCTCTGCATGAGAGACTGTGCTTCTGTGTCCAATCCATGTTGTCATGTTGTTCACATCCTCTCTGCTGCCACACCGGTGGAGAGAAATGTCTGGCCAGGAAGGATTAATGAAGGAACACGAGGAGAAGGAGGAGAAGAGAGGGAGTGCGTGTGTGGGAGGGGGGTGGATGGATGGATGGATAGATAGATAGATAGATATATGGGGAAGTGAGAGGAGGAGGGAAAGGGTAGAGAGAGAGAGAAGAGGGAGGGGGAGAGGTGAGGATAAAGGACTACAATCCACGCTCTATTCACCTGTTCTCTCTACCATTCCCCCCCCCCACCCCCTCTTAAGCAAACACAAATCTCTCTTATTGCTTTGAACAGGCAACAGCACAGACACTATAGCAGGCAGCTAATGTGGTCCTTATCTTAGGCAACTACCAGCCGACCATACTGTGTTAAAAAGGTCTGGGAAACCAGCAGGTCACAGATTTATCATGTCAGGCCGAGCTCCATTGTGTGTGTGTGTCTGTGTGCGCATGTTACAGCAGGCCTAAACTATGCATGACCCTCGCTCATTTCCTACCATTAAAGGGAAGGTGCAGGTCTTTCAGGAGCCTGTCAAGACGGATCCCTTACCAACTCCCCTTTTAGGTTTTTCACATCAGAATATTTTTGGCAGAGAAATCCGTTTGTTAGAATTTGTTAGCAATGCCGCAATAGTTCAAGTCTGGGCTTCTGTTTGGGGCCTCTGCATACATTCGAAGCTTGAGTGAAAACGACAACTGACGACAAACGAGTGAGCGGAGACTCGGAGAGGCTTATGTGAACGCATTAAAAAAACGTTCTAACCTTAGTACAGCTCAAACACACAACAAATACAACATTATTTGTACAAGAAATTATTCTTCGTTTGTTTTCTGTGTGTGTGTCTGTCTCACTCTCGCTGTCTGTGTTTTTCTATCCATGTGCCCCCCCCCCCCCTCTTGTAAGTCTAACCGGTCAGACTTGTACTGTAAATACAGGAAGTACGCTATCAGTGAGGATGCAAAATACATGTGGGACTAGAAATGGTGGACAGTGGAATCTGTGTGTTTTGTGTGTTTACTGTCAATACTAGTGCAGAATGAGATGAGAAATAATGACAGGACTGGCCTTTTTGACTTTGTGGAATCATACTATAAGGTTGTAGTAAGGGATGAAATCATACTATGAGGTTGTAGTAAGTAGGGGTGGACGGTATACGGTATAAACGGTATGAATTTGCTCTACGGTATGGATTTTGACTATACCTTATGACCGGTAGACTAGAGCAGTTCTAAAGTAGCAATGACGTTAACGTTACTTGACGATTCACTCAACGTTTGCAGTGGTCGTTGCATATGTTTAATTGTACAGAGTTTTTCTCCACTTGCTCACGGACCTTGCCATATAGTTTTGGTATTTCAATTTGGCTAAGGAGGCTGAAAGGAGACTTGCTTTAGCGCAGCAACGGGCTAACGTTAGCCGCTAACGTTTCTAACGTGACTCCGCGGCACCAGTTCCATTAGTGAGGAAAGGGGGGGGGTTATATTGACGAGGCTTGACAACAGAGGTTCAAAGATAACTTCACATTTATTGGCTATTCGTTTCTTTATATTGCTTTATCCATTTATCCATCGGGCTGCTGCCGTTTCCAACTCTGTGTTGACAATGACATCCTGGTGTGACATCATCAACTACGGCAACTTAGGACGCTCAAACTCAAACCTATTACATCACACTCTCTCTCTCTATCTCTCTCTCACGCGCTCTCTCGCTCTCTCTCTGTCTATACACACGTTGTCAAACATATACACTAAAGTTAAGTTATGTTGGAGTTTTATTGTGTTTGAGGGAAAGAAACCTCCTGTCCTGCTGTAGTTTTTATTTTCACTTTGTGCTGCTTGATTTTATTGTTTTTCAGAGATGGAAGTAACTTGAGAAAAGGTTTTGCATTTTTCTATCGCAGTTTTTATTTTTTTTATCCGCTTTCTCCGATTTTTCTCAGTTCTCTGTTTGATATTGCAACGCCTCAATACCGCCACCTGGTGGATTTCGGGCGAGTTGCACTCCACTCTAAACCGGATGTGGCGCTCTGTGCATCGGGGAAAATGTTCCGGCAGAGCTATCTTATTACGTGGATCCAGACAAACACTTGAGTGCATTGGATCGCTTTCGAGACGCAATAATCAATAATTATGCTTTCGGCGTTTATTGCGTCGTACAAACGGAAAATGGATCTAGCAGATCGAAATCAAATAATTGGAATATTTTTTAGGACGGCTGAGTGGCGCAGTGAGCAAGGCACCACTAACGCAGGATATGCTGGTATCGAGCCCAGCTCTAGGCATTGCTATCGGCTTGGCCGGCCGTCATACTAACACAATTGGCAGTTTTAGAGGGTGGGAAAGCCGGTGGGTGGGGATTGGACGTTGTGGACAGCGACTCCTACAGGTTGGTTGAGTGACGCCGGTGCGGCGGAAACAGGACTTATCGGGGGCAGCGTGAGGCTCCCATGTGTTACTCCTCACCACTGAGTTTGAGCTGCTGCGGTGAAAAGATGCGACAGGCTGCCTCCTAGTGTACCGGAGGGGACACGTGATGCAAGGCTTCTATCCTCACTACAGCCGACCAGTGGGAGGCATAGTCTAGCAACGTTCAAGACAGGGGAGGGAAGAATTGTAAAATACGAAATTGGGATGGGAGAAAAATAGAAAATGGGGAGAAAAAGTGGATAAAAAGAAAAGAAAAATTGGAAACTTTTTTCTCCAGACTCATCGGCCACAGGTAAGAGGAATCTAACGTTAATTCCAGCTCGATTGTCCATTTATTTCATTGCAATCCATCTGATCATCGTATTAAAGAAAGCAGTTACTGACAATCAAGGAATCATAAACGACCCCCCCCCCTTTCCTTCACGCATGATGGAGCATAATGTACACCGATCATATGCATTTGAATTTTTTAATATAGTGTATAGGAACGATTATGTATAATATGCGTCGGGCCTATAACTTGCGTTCTAGGAATTACTGATACACTCTAAAAACATACTTATATTCACGACGGTACTAACACGACAATGTATGAATGGAAAAATATAACGTTCCCACATCCGGAACGATAGATACCCGATGTTGAATGGGCCATAGTAATGTCGATATAGCTATAATATTAAAAAAGTTATAGCCCTGCAAAGAAGGTGAGCGACTCCATAGGCTTACAGCACTGGCAGAGAGTGGTATAAGATGGGCAAACTGCGTGGCAGACAATACCTCTATGTGAAATATTTTTTTTACCACTTCAGAAGCATTTATATAGAAATAGTTAGATAAATGAATATACCGTGATAAATACCGTTACCGTTTATATCACAGCTTCAAATTATACCGTGATATAAATTTTAGACCATACATCCAGCCCTATAGTAGTGTTTTATTCATTCATTTTTATTCCACAAAATTGTGTTCATTTGAATCTACACAGTACCTCACTTCAAATAATCCAAACCTTAGTTAGTGCACCTTTTTCAAAGGAAGAGTTCTGTAATGTAAATATTAACAACAGAATGAATTATACTCCTCTCTCTATTTTGAGTATGATGTTACCATCTGTCACACCACCACTGAGATGATCCACCGTTCCCAGAAACGGAGAGAAGGATTCATCTGTGATTTAAGATGTGTCATCATGATTCCTTCCCCCCCAGTTGGAATGAGTTTGTTCCAGAGCGTGTGGTTACATGTGATTCACCTGAGAAATCCCTGGAAGTTTGTAGGAAACCAACGCAGTCTCTTTAGGTCACTATGCTCTCTCTCTTTCTCTCTTTCTCTCTTTCTCTCTCTCACTCTCACTCTCACTCTCACTCTCACTCTCACTCTCTCACTCTCTCTCTCTCTCTCTCTCTCTCTCTCTCGATATATTTTGAACTTGTGTTGAAAATACAGCGATTTCCACAACCGTGAATGAAGACAAACTGTTCCGAGGTCAGCATCTGTGATGACTCTGCTTGTTTTTTAACGTGGTTATAGACGATGACATGCAGATTTAAAGGGCAAGTTCAACATTTTGGACCCATAGCCCTATTTCTTACTTACAAATTATGTTGTTGATTGGAGTCTTTTCTCAACACACAACCCATGGTGTTCTTCATAGTTAGCCACAAAACGAATGCAAGGTCAACGGGGCCAACCTCCAGTCTACACAGGCTCTGAAATACACCTGAAACCTACACCCCAAAGTAGGTTTCAGTGTATATTCTAGGGCCTATACTGACTGGATTGACTTAGCATTAGTTTTGTGGCTAACTAGCTGGAGCTGTGGGTATACTATCCAGTATGAAGAACAGCATGGATTGTGCTGAGAAAGGATTCTTAACAATCAACAACATCATCGAGAAATAGGGCTTGGGGTCCAAACTTCTGAACGTACCCTAATAAGATCAGTGCTTATAGGGAACGTTTTCCTTAGCAGTACAGCAGAAGACTGCTACAGTCTTGGTTAACGTTGCTACTGCTGTTTCTGTTGCACATGACCAAACCTGTTCTGGGATCAGTTGTTGGGATGATGTCAGTGGTGGTTTAAGCACAGCTGTTGTTGATATAACCTGATCTGAGGTCTGTGTTTATGGTGGGCCCCTCTCTCTCTTTCTGAGCGGGGGAACCAAAGTTAAATAAATACTCGCTCCGTCTCGTCCGCATTAAGAGCCTTGAGCGCATGGCTTTGACGTGTGGCCCAGCCAGCTTTTGACAGGCGCACACACAGACACACACATGTGCGCACAGGCTCTTGCCTTCTAGAGTTTGCAATTCTCTCTCTCTCTCTCTCTCTCTCTCTCTCTCTCTCTCTCTCTCTCTCTCTCTCTCTCTCTCTCTCTCTCTCTCTCTCTCTCTCTCTCTCTCACTCACTCACTCACTCACTCACTCACTCACTCACTCACTCACTCACTCACTCACTCACTCACTCACTCACTCACTCACTCACTCACTCACTCACTCACTCACTCACTCACTCACTCACTCACTCACTCACTCACTCACTCACTCACTCACTCACTCACTCACTCACTCACTCACTCACTCACTCACTCACTCACTCACTCACTCACTCACTCACTCACTCACTCACTCACTCACTCACTCACTCACTCACTCACTCACTCACTCACTCACTCACTCACTCACTCACTCACTCACTCACTCACTCACTCACTCACTCACTCACTCACTCACTCTCACACACACACATTACTTTTGTCCATCTGGGCTGTGGACCCTCATGTATACAAGCCTCTTCAACATTAAGCTCTATTGATACGTCCTGCCTGGACACTTTCATCTGCTGCGTATGATAATAATATCATCTCTGAAGGGGAAGATGTAAATCATTGACATTTTATTCCTTTTGTTTGGTTTGTTTGGCCATATCCATCGATCATCCTGTGTTTTTTTGGCTCAAACGTTCCTGCGGTTTTCTTCGCTGAAATCAACCTCGGGACTAGCGAGGAGCAGAATGTTGTACTGTAGGAGTCTTGTGTGTGTAGGCCAGGGCTCAGGAGGTAGAGCAGTCGTCTGGAAATCCGGAGGTTCCCGGTTCGATTCCCGGGCAGCGTGTCGATGTTTCCTTGAGCAAGACACTTAACCCCTAATTGCTCCCGATGAGCAGGTTGGCACCTTGCATGGTTGCCTCCGCCGTCGGTGTGTGAGTGAATGGGTAAAATGTGAGTAAAAAATTGTAAAGCGCTTTGGATAAAAGCGCTATACAAAAAAGCAGCCATTTACCATTTAAGATTGTCTTCTCAACATCTTAATTCTAAATTTCTTCTTTGTTACTGTCTGTCCCCCTCAAAGGGATGTTTAAATTCATTGTTTGTGTGTGAGTATAGAGAGAGAGAGAGAGAGAGAGAGAGAGAGAGGCTCCAGAACAGGTACAGTGACATGCCTTCCCCCTGGCGCCACCTCTGAGAGCTCAGACCTAAGTGAACTTTCACCTTTCACCTCCCAGTTGTCACAGCGACACCGGTCGCTTGCTACTCATATTGATAGAGTCTAGTCCACTCACCCTTTGTAATGGAAAAAGGTTTGACAGACTTACAGGAAATCTCTTTGTGTTTATTTTTAGTTCATAACACGACTTTAACACCACTAATCTGTAAGCCCAGAGGAGGCTTAGAGATGATGTGATAAACATGAAGTTGATTTGAGAGGCACAGCATCTTGCTGTCGATGAGTGATGAGGATGTTTTTGTAATGGTATGTGCAGGGTGTGATTTGTGGGGGGGGGGGGTATATATTATGTAGGCCATAAAAACCATATGCATGCAGTTATATCCAATTCGTACATCTCATATGATGCAACAGGAAGTTGCTTTCTGTTTAGTTTGTTTTCATTTTTCTAAATCTAGGGATTTGCCCTCATGTACTTGCAAAGAGATTAAATTAATGTGTTCTCGACAGGCTGTTTTACTCTCAAACGGATGCTTCTCACAATATAATGCAATGGTTTGCCTCTCCCTTTTCATCTTGTAGGGTTGTGACCAAACGCAGGACAGCATGCACGTTTTTACCGGACAATAAAGTAATAATACAATATGTAAGAAAAGGTTTACATAATGTATAAAGCATTTGATCTAAATATAAGCGTTTAGATTAATTAACTAATACATTTTTTTATTTTATTTAAGTAGGTCAAATAGGCCATATTTCTTATATGTGGATTGATGGTATAGTGAAAAACCATACCTTTGCATGGATCCATGACAGTATAACTTCATGTTCTGTATACCTCCCAGCCCTATGCAGAACAAAACAGAAATTGTGGGCTGATAGAAATGATGTGTTCGTATTTGTGACTGGACAGTGGACACTTACCGTTCCCAAAACACAAATCTGAAACGTTTTCATGACACGGAGAGTGCAGTGCGCCATATAGGCTTTATAGATTTTTTGAGTAATTGATATTCCTTGCTAGACCACGCTTGGAGCCTTCTGACAAAGAGGATATTTATAAAACTCTTTGTCGGATGAGAAATTAACTTTGACTTGAATCTCACTCTTCACGAGATCCACGCTGCATCCAATTCTCTGGCCTGTTCAGGCACCGGTCAGAGAACATCTTCAGCTGCAGAGGCCAGCGAAACTGAAAGTGCTGCACTGAAGTTACTGAAAAATGCAGCCACACAGTTCACAGTAGCTTCTTGGAGAGAGGAGGCACTAGCAAGCAGGGAGACGCTGCTGTGTAGGATGCTGCCGAATTTGACAAATGCATGTATAATTTGTAGGGGTGTAAATATTTTACCCCACTTCGATTCGATTACGATTCTTCAGGCAACGATTCAATGCATCATGAAATCTCTTCATTTGACCACGATTCGATTTTCTATCGGTTAATTCGCCAAATAATGTTGAATACACAAATGTGCCTGGGGGAACTGATTCACTCAGCATGAATGGACTATAAGTCAATAATAGGGGTGTAAATATTTGACCCCACTTCGATACGATTCAATATTCATTTCACCACGATTCGATGTGATTCGACCTTAGGATTGATGCATTGCGATACCCCTAATAATTTTTATTTAATTCAATGCTAGAATGAACCAGAAGGGGGATAAATCATATCCCCACTGGTGATAAACATGAATGACCAGAGGTAGGAACGTCAAAAGCAGAGGTAGGTAAACCCCCTCCATGATCCCCCCTGACAAATCTTGTGTGTGTGTGTGCACATGTGTGTGTGTTGTAAACTGGGGTGTTGCTTTGCAGGTGTTTGACCAGATTGACCCTGTTTGTGTGTCTGTGTTGTCGCATGGCATTTCCAGGCCAGCTGGCTTGCTCTTAAGTTCTAGGACAGGATTTCCTCTCTTGCTCTCTACTGGTCCTCACACTGGTATTAGCTTAGATCAGGGGTTCGCTTTCTCAACCTGTTTTGGCAGGTGATGACTCCATATTGAGGTCAGAGAATTCCCATGGACCACCCCAGTATTCCACATGGATTCCCCATGAGCTGCTTATACCAAGGGGTCTCTTCTTCCTGGGGTCAGACATAAAACATGAAACATCAACCCACAGAATCCAGGATCATATAATACATCTGGCCCAAAAAACCGAGACCCCCCCCCATAGCCACCCAGCACCCAAAAGAAAACTGACAATACTGTAATAATAATATATATGCTAATTATATACTCATGATAAATAGAGCTAGTGTCAGTCTCTTCACCCTCTCAGCCACATAACTGCCTGTGTCACTGGACCTGTTCTTAGGCTCCTCTCTCTCTCTCTCTCTCTCTCTCTCTACACTCACACACAAACAATGAATTTAAACATCCCTTCAAGGGGGACAGACGGTAACGAAAAGAAGAATTTTAGAATTAAGATGTTGAGAAGACAATCTTTTTTTTATCCACTTTTTCTCCTTATTTTTTCAATTTTTTTCCCATCCCAATTTCGTGTTTACAATTCTCCACTCCCCTGTCTTGAACGTTGCTCGACTATGCCCCCCACTGGTCGGTTGTAGGTAGGATAGAAGCCTTGCATCACGTGTCCCCTCCGGTACACGAGGACGCAGCCTGTCACATCTTTTCACCTGCCAGCGCGGACTCTCATTGGCGAGGTGTAACGCATGGGAGGCTCACGCTACCCCCGCCACTTCCTGTCTCTGCTGTGCAGGCGTCCCCCAACCGACCTGTAGGAGTCGCTGTCCACAACGTCCAAACTACCACCCATCGACTTCCACCCGCTGGCTCTGCCAATTGAGCCAGTATGACGGCCGGCCCAAGCTGGAGGCAATGCTGACACCCGGATTCGATACCGGAGTCTCTTGCATTGGTGACGAGTGCAATCTCCGCTGTGCCGCCCATGAGAAGACAATCTTACACACTGACTCCTAGAGTACAATTTGAGTTGAGACAAAAATAATATAAAAATAAAACGCATTCAAATTTATGTGTTCACACTGGTTCTCTGATTGCTTTTTCAAATTTTCTCCCATCCCCCAATTTTGTCATTATGCCAAATCTCTCCTGGTCATTGCAACAGCGACTCATGATTACGTCAACTCGACTGGGACATGCTCCGGTCGAGCTCCAGTGACATCAGTGAATATGGGGATGTGGTGGTCAGCTTTATAGCAACGTTAGCTGACACTATTGTCCCCACGAAGAAGGTGAAGGTTTTTCCAAACCAGAAACCGTGGGTTGACAACTCCATCCGAGCAGCTCGTACCGCTGCTTACAACTCGGGCCGAGCATCGGGAAATATGGACGAGTAGGGGTGTAACGGTACACAGAAGCCACGGTTCGGTACGTACCTCGGTATTGGGGTCACGGTTCGGTACGAGTTCGGTACAACAGAAAAAAAATATTTATAATAATTATTATATACCGGTACATTTTTTTTTTAATTTTTTTTTTTTAATTTATATATTATATTTATGATAATTATTATAATTATTAAATAGAATAATCTTCTATAGGCTTGCCGTGGTAGTCAGTGATACTGGTGTCATTCTGTGTTCAGGCATCCACTTGCCTACAGCCCCTTTAACAATTTATCCTTGCTAAGTTTCACTTTCACTTCTAGAGAGAATTTAACTTCACGACGAGACTGAATACTAGATAACAGATGACATATTACAACAATGGCAGAGGATTATTTGGATTTAAACACAGTGGAGCTCAGATGATCTGTCCGGAAAAGTATGTTTATCTTTTTTTATTTGATTGTGTCTGTGAGTCCGGCGGGGGAGAATGTTGATGTATTTGTTGGCGCGTGTGTGTCGGCGACACACCATTGGTTTCATTTGGTTAACGTTATTGGGCGAACAAGAAAACGAAAGAAAACTGTAATGACCCTGCAGCTGTTCTAATGTAAATGTGCCTTTCTCCGTGCACTTTCGCTTGCTCTGAACTGAAGTCGGACTGGGTGTGCCGCGCGCTGTTCTCGCACGGACCTCGCGAGTGCCTGCATGTGGGACTCGTGTGTGTGCGCTGTGGGGCGTATTCGCCGTATGGCTGCGCGTACCGCACCGTGACGGCCGTACCGTAAATTCGCGGGACGAATACATGTACCGTTACACCCCTATGGACGAGTATAAGGCAACAGCTTATAGGCTACGCAAAGAAGTGCGGGCTGCTAAACGGCGATATGCGAATAAGATGGAGACACAGATGGCCCAGAATGACACAAGAGGTTTATGGCGGGGAGTACGAACGATAACTGATTATAAAGTCAGCCCTCCCTCAATAGTGAGTGCCGATGCCTCTCTTGCAGATGAACTCAACTCCTTTTATGCCAGGTTTGGAGCGAGCAGTGGCGATGTTAGCTCACCGGCTGGCGGCGTCACTGACGCGCCGGCTGCCGTGGCGGGGGGGGTTCATCCGCGGGGGTGACATACTCTCATTGATGGAACACAGCGTGAGATGAGCGTTTATGGGTGTGAATACTAGGAAAGCTGCAGGCCCAGATGGGATAACAGGATGAATATAGAGCCATATGGAATCCGCGATCACGGAATCGCGGACGGAATCGCGGAATTGAGCAATAAAAATGGAATCAACCATAAAAAAAAAAAAAAAAAAAATTTGTATACTTTTTATTTCTTTTATGTTGTGGGACTTGTACAGCACTTTGTTCAACTTTGTCAGTGCTGTAAAGTTTAAACCTTTTTAAATCTTAGACAAACAAAACACTTTGCTTTCATGAAATATTGTAAGCCGTCATTTGAGGCTTTATAAAAGCAGCACAATGAAGACAAATCTGTCAGTGCCGAGTCCGTCCTCATCTTAAATAACAAACAGCATTGCTTGTTGTAATTAACAAAGAGAGGCAGAGTTGATTTTGCAAAAATATATATATATAATAAAAAAAAAATTAATAATCGAATTTTATTTTCATATTCGAATCCCATGCCCATCGAACGAAGCTTCGAAGCTTCGAAGTATTTAAGACAGCCCTATTAAATGGACTGTTATATCTTATTAAATTGTGGACATTTATTCATTCCCACTTATTAGACACTATTTCTGATGGTAAAATGAGCGTACAAGGCAAAATACAGAATTCTGAAATATTAAAACGGAAAAAACGGAATTTGGAAAAGAATAAAATGGAATTTGGAAAAAAATAAAACGGATTTCATATGGCTCTAGATGAATACTCAAGTCCTGTGCAAATCAGCTGGCCCATCTGATCAACTATATTGAATCTATCCCTGGCCAAGTCCATGGTCCCTGCCTGCTTCAAGGTGTCCACTATAATCCCTGTACCAAAAAACTCCGCCCCAGCAGGCCTAAATGACTACAGACCGGTGGCACTCACCTCTGTGATCATGAAATGCTTTGAGAGGCTGGTCAAGGACCACATCTGTGCCTCCCTCCCTAGTAACATGGACCCATTGCAGTTTGCATACAGGACAAACGGGTCCACTGACGAGCGACGACGCGGTCTCCCAAGTACTACACAACACCCTATCTCACCTTGACAGTCAGAAGGGGGGCTATGTGAGATTGCTGTTCATTGACTATAGTTCAGCTTTCAACACCATAGTCCCCACCAGACTGGTTAACAAGTTGATCGATCTGGGTCTGAGCTCCGCCATGAGCGCCTGGATCCTGGGCCCTCATTTATCAACGTGGCGTACGCACAGATATGTTCTTAACCCGTGCGTACGACCATTTCTAAGCAAAGTGTGGGATTTATCAATTTGAACTTGAACTTGACTTTGTGCTTATGTCTACGCACAGCTCTGAGCATGCTTAGCTGACGCCCAGTGGTAGAATATCGTTACTACGGCATATGCGCTCCTCAGTTCATGCATTAGTTTCAACGCGGAAATAAGCTTTCGTGCATTACTCTGAGTCCTGACACTGGCGCGTGTTCTGTATGAACCGTAATTCATTATAGTTCATTGTGAAATAGCGACAGTAGTGTAATTATAATGGGCTCATGCGCGAACAAGAGGTTGGCTTGCTTGTTTGGCAGGGGGGGCAGACGCAGAACACCTAGTGTAACTGCCGCCGTGTCATAGTGTAATTCAAGTTAAGCTTCAGTATGATGTCATATAGTAGAACCGGTTAGAACAGGCTAGAACCTTCCAGAACTGCGCTCCACAGTGTATAAATAGAGAGAACTTACAAGGGTTCTCTCTCTCTCTCACTTCTCAACCACCATCAACCACCTAGCCCCTTTCGTGACTGTGATGCACCGAGTGAATCCACAGTCACTTGCTCCTCAATAGAAAACCAACCTAGATTTACCCTGAATGACTGGTTCTGACCGAACCGTTCGTTATACAAGAATCACAGAGACGTTTCAAAGGTACTCACAGTTGCAGGAGGGTTTCGGACAGAGATACGGGATGGTTTGAAAGCTCGGCGTTGCTAATAAACATTTTAAATATTTTTTATAAACTGGTCAACACTGCATTATTTCCGGCGTTGTGTGCATGATGCGCATGCGCTGTGATCACACCAGGCAGCCAACGCCGGAAATAATGCCGTGTTGACCAGTTTATAAAAAATATTTAAAATGTTTATTAGCAACGCCGAGCTTTCAAACCATCCCGTATCTCTGTCCGAAACCCTTGTGCAAATGTGAGCACCTTTGACATTTCTCTGTGATTCTTGTATAACGAACGGTTCGGTTAGAACCAGTCCTTCAGGGTAAATCTAGGTTGGTTTCCTATTGAGGAGCAAGTGACTGTGGATTCACTCGGTGCATCACAGTCACGAAAGGGGTTACAGAACAACCACCTCCACCAAACGCGATTAAATATTGTTTCAAATAAAAAGCGACATACTATTATTTTGTGTCATGTTTCCAAATAAGATTGGCCACAACGAAATGCTTTCTACTTCAATCGGTTGGTTAGAATAGATTACCTCGCTCCGTTGAAACTTCACTGAGACTAACAGTAAAAGACAGTATTTTAATAATAATAATAACAATAATAATAATAGAGCTTCATTTTATATAGCGTCTTTCAAGAGACCCATGCAAGGTCGCTTTACATAGATAGGGGGGGGGGAAATAACAAAGTAATAAACATAGTGGACAGACTATGTAAATATGATGATGGGATTCAAGTTCATGTTTGTATTTATCACATAGGCAGGCTACACATGGCGCATACTTAGGCTACATCATACATGGCAGTGAGATTCATTGTTCTTGTATATGCTCTCGTATTATTGTTTATATAGGCTACCCAATACTGACATCAAAATAGATTGTATGCCTCTAGAAATCATATGCAGCAGGTAGAAAATTTACGGAAAATCCGTCGCGATTTGGAATACAATTGAGGAGAACTTTAATCCCTGGGTATTAATCGAACAAAACGGAAAAAGGCATATTCCAGCATGGGCTTTATTAGTTAATATGGTCTTTAAGAGATATCATATCCGACATCACGGTACGTGTACATGTCTGTCAGCCTGTCTCGTATTTCTCCATAACACGCAATTCCCTCGGGTCAGTCCATTATTTCACATCCCATGGGGGTGTTTCATGACCATATATGGATAATCGGGGCGGTTCTGGTATGCAAATACTTAAAACCATGCACAAGCTCAAGCTTAGGAGCAAGGTGATATTTATGAAGACAGGTGTGCGTAGGACCTGTGTACGCATGTGTGATAAATCCAGTTTTTTTTGTGCGTGCACACATTCTAAATTCTGTGCTTAAGAACGAAAATAGAATACTTTCCAAGAAAACTTGATAAATGAGGGCCCTGGACTTTCTGAGTGACGGGGCCCAGGTGGTCAGGGTGGGCGATCATACCTCCAGCACAATCACCCTGAGTATTGGGTATTCTGTAGTGGACACTGACAGGGTGAGCAGTTTCAAGTACCTGGGAGTTCACATCACAGAGGACCTGACATGGACAACACGCATAGATTCTGTGGTAAAAAAGGCAAAACAGCGCCTCTATCACCTGACACAGTTAAGGAAGTTCAGAGTATCGGGGAAGATACTCCACTCCTTCTATTCCGGAGCTGTAGAGAGCATTCTGACTGGAAACATCACTGCCTGGTTTGGAAACAGCACGGCACAGGACAGGAAGGCCCTCCAGAGAGTGGTGTGCTCAAAAGAGCGTATTACGGGTATTGCACTACCACCCCTGCAGAACTTATATTCCAGGAGGTGCAAATCCAGAGCCTGCAGAATAATGAAAGACCCCCACCACCCAGGGTTTCCGTTAGAAAAAATTGTTGCCGGCCTCAGTGTCCGGTAGATTTCAATCTACCGGTCAAATGAGAGAAATTCCGGTCAGTTTATTGAGCTTAAAAACAATTGATAGGCAAAAGAATGACAACAAAACAAAAGAATGACATCATCAAGGCATGTAGATTTATAATATTTTTACTTAAAACTAGGCTACTTTTGCGTATACAGTCATTATATTCCAAATAAAATAAGTCCCGAGACTCCGTGCTGCTGCCGACTTTAAATCAAATAGGTGTCTGTGGGCAGTCGCCCGACATTAATAAACAGCAGTCTGTTATAATCACATTTTTATGAGCTAACGAATTCCGTTATATTGGACATTTGTATTAATTATATCAAGCGAAGAACTGAGAAATTTGGCAGAGAGACGGCAACATTATCGTGGGTTTGCGTGACGACTCTCTCTCTCCACCTCCCAATTACTTATTTGTGAGAGTATGTCGATGCAGAGCAGCAGATTCAGCTGTTTTCTGGCTCTATCTGGGGACCGCTCAGCAGCGCCCCCCACCCAACAGCTGAATTGCCAATGGCTGAATTGGAGTACTGCACTGTGCCGCTGCAGCTCCGGCTCTGCAGCTGCACATGCACTCGCAAACCCAGCACTAAGCTCTCGCTGACAACGTCGTTGTCATTATTAGAAGCAACGATGAAACAAATGTAATGATTGTTTCGTTCATCGCATAGGCTATTTAATTTTAGCCTATTTTAATACAATTCAAATAATCAAATTGTGCTTAGAGGGAATTATTTTCACCGGACATTAAGACCGGAGAGATTAAATATGTCGGACTTCAACAGATTTTGCCGGTCAAATACCGGTAATTACCGGCTAACGGAAACGCTGCTACCACCCCAACAACAGCCTGTTCAAGCTGCTGCGGTCAGGCAAGCGCCTACGTACACACGCAATGAGAACAGAGAGACTACGGCTCAGCTTCTTCCCCCAGGCCATCAGAACACTGAACACTGAGCTCTCCACACACAAGTACACATGAGCACACACATACACACACACAACACACATGCTGCAATCGCTTTAAACAATCGCTTCAAACTAAATGTCACTTTAACCTCTTAACTCATTGACTGCCACGCTGTTTTCCCGTCTTTACTCCCTGGCGCCATTGTTATTGACCATTTTCACGATGTTTGCGGACCCATCGTATATTCTATATATTATAGTTATGGAGACAATAGTATGGCTCATTTGACAGGCACTATTTATTAGGGATGCACCGAATGGGAAATTCTTGGCCGAAACCGATACCGAAAATAGGAAACAGTTGGCCGAAAACCGAATGCCGAAAGGCCGATTTTTTTTTACCAATGTTGTTCAGCTACCTGATTATGGAAAAATATATGATTATGGCAAAACTTTACTTAAATAATCACTATTATGGGTCCATAAAACATTTATTCAGCACTTCTGAATGCATACAGTACATTAATTCCAAGTCAAGTGGCGGACATCTGTGCTCTACTGAGCGCACCTTTCTAGTCCGCAGATGAATGTGCTCTCTTGACTTTGGCACAGTAGATGCGCAATGTGTATTCTCGAGAATGATAATAATAATAATGCTCTTCAGATTATATTATCAACGACAGACAGCGTCATTGTGAGAAACACAATCCCCCCCCTCTTAAGTTAACCGCAACGGGCATATAGTAAATAAGGATATAAAGCATGTTAAAGACTCATTTATTGGATGCGTTGCGGGCTGAGTTTACATAGAAACAGCGCGACACATAGAAACAGCGCACATGTAATGACTGAAGCCACGTTTTGATGACATCATCACAACAACACGCGTTAGGTTACAGGTTGTTTCTGTTTCGGTGATATATATTTCGGTGATATAACCCACGATAATGTTGCCGTCTCTCTCTGCCAAATTTCTCAGTTCTTCGTTTGATATAATTAATACAAATGTCCAATATAACGGAATTCGTTAGCTCATAAAAATGTGATTATAACAGACTGCTGTTTATTAATGTCGGGCAGACTGCCCACCGACACCTCAAGTCGGCAGCAGCACGAAGTCTCGAGGGACTTATTTTATTTGGAATATATTAATGACTGTATATACGCAAAAGTAGCCTAGTTTTAAGTTAAAATATTATAAATGCCTTGAGGATGTCATTCTTTATATAGGCCTATCAATTGTTTTTAAGCTCAATAAACTCTGACTGGAATTGATCCCATTTGACACTTGACCCATTTGACACTCGGACCGACAAAAAAAAATTCTAACGGAAACCCTGGTCCGGATGGCAGAATTGAGTACTGTATCTACAAAACCTTCTGTTTAATCATCTTCCATTTATTCATTTGCTTAGATTTTAATATAATAATATAATTTGCTGTGTAATTAATTAATCTAATTAATGTGATAAACTGACGGCCCTAAATCCAGTCTCGTTTTCTAGATAGTGAGATATGATGTGTTATATGCATATGTACAAATCGTTTGGGTTGCTCGCCTCAAACCTATATTATTTCCAAATCAAAGCTATATACCAATACAGGGCTCTACGCTAACCTTTTTCCCAAGGAGCACATGTGCTCCTAAATGAAACAATTTAGGAGCACACAAAGAAATTTAGGAGCACCCAAAAATATTTAGGAGCACAGTGAAAATATTTCAAGTAACTAGAGTTTTTTTTTTTTTTATATAAATGTATATTTGTACTGTGCGTGTGTGTAAATTAGCTCTTGCTACAACCCTGCATGTTTACATTTTGTATTTTGTACTTGATGTTCATTAACATGTGCTGTCCCTATCAAATAAACTATCAAATCAAACTACTGCTACAAAAGTAACAGTCACTTAACTTTAGCTTTTGCCCCTTTTATGCATACAATGCCTATGTTTTGGCTGTGTTGCTCTTCTAGAAAAATAATCCTTTCAGGGTTGCCTATTGAAATAATGTACACCTCCAGTACAGAAACATTGTTTATGAGTTTGCGTGTCAGGTAGACCATTAATTGACAGTCGCGTCTGCCAATTATGTCACACCGCTTGCACTCCGACCGTCCGGCACTGCAGCTGGACCCTATTGCCCACCTCTGCTGTTGGGTTGATAACGCTAGCCAAGTTAGCTGTACACACATACACAGTGGGCCAGTTACTTTGGTGTAGGGGTGTAACAATGCATCGATCCTAAGGGGAAATTCAACTGCATCGATTTGAAAATGTTAGAATCGATTATCCCAATTTGAATGTGTACACAGTGTTATGTTCAGGGACCGAAACTAGAGAGCGCCACCCGCCATTTGCGCTCAGTTTTTACGTTTGGCGCCTCCCACTGAGAGGTCTGACCGCCGTGTGGCGGGCAATCAAATAGTCATGTGAAAACCGAAAATCATGATCCAATTCTTTAGCGGAGTTCTCACTCGCTGTCTCAGCACAGACATGCAGCGCACCGCCTGCTGCTGCTGCTGCTGCTGCTCCCCACCTGTTTCTGTATGCCTGCATGTAAACAGAGGCTATTGCCTCCGAGTCACCGTGACGTTAGTCTAGTCAGTGTGGGACCTTCGTGAGATAACGTTAGCTACCGTTACAAAATGACCCAGTCAACTATTCACTTAGTTTAATACATGAGGCATTGTGTAACGTTATCCAGCCGGCTAGCTACTGATAGCTCCAGACATCAACAAATCCTCCAGCAATAGTCCAGTGCATAATACCTCCGTTGGCTAGGTAGCTCCCTACGAAATGTCGCAGTAAACTAAATAGTTCACTGAGGCGTCGTCCCAACGCCATCCAGCAGTAGCTACAGATAGCTCCTGGCATCAATGTCCTACAACAACAACATGCGTATTCGAGTCCCTGGCTTACATCGCATGAGGGCTGCTGAATAGGGTCCAGGTGCAGCGCAGGAGAATCCTTTCATGCTGAATGTAGAGTTTAAGGCCAGGTGCAGCGCCGGACAATCCTTGCTGGAGCTGGAGGCCACTCGAGTATACACACAGTGGAGCTGTTTGCAGACAGCGAGGTGGCGATGTCTCGCAGATAACACAATCGCAAGTATGATTATATAATATATATATTTTATTAAAAAAAAATTTATATAAAATAATAATAAAAACAATTTTATCAAAAGAAAGTTGGCAGGTAAGAAATATGCTTGGCGGGTAGATTCTTCCCATCTACCCGCCACTGGCCGGTGAGTCAAAAAGTTAATTTCGCTCCCTGGTTATGTTGTTATCATGTCCGTTAGTCAACACAACGACATACGCTACTGCATCAACATTATGATTAACAAAGCAAGGCATTCGTTTAGTTGCATTAACGTTATATTACTATTGCTATCGCTAAATCTAGGTGTTCTAAAATCTATTGCTATTGGTAAGACTATAATAAGTTAGTGACTCGGAAAACGCTTGCATATCGCAATCAGAGCCCTGATCGCAATGGCCGACTTGCAGGAAGTAAACAAGCCAAATGAGAGCTTCCGATTGGTCATTTGCTTTATTTCCCATGAAACCAGTCACGTCACTCTACTGTGATTGGACCGTTGGCTTGAGTGCAATGTGGGACTTGTAGTTTTTTAACGATTCTCAGCGGAGAAATAAAAAGAACGACTGGGGCTGTAATCTGCACTCGCACGCCGTGCGAGTAATTGATTTTTCAGGTTCGCACACACATATTTGTAGGGGCATATGCGAGCAATATGGTCGCACTCTAGAGCCCTGCAATATAGATGTTTCTTCACAAAATCATCAAGGGGGGGGGGGGGGTCGTTTTACGAAGCTGTGATCGTTACCAAAAGCATGTTTTAGGTTCGGTAAAATACGACGCTGTGATCAATACAAAAGCATGTTTTAGGTTCGGTAAAATAGACCTAAAATATACCATACCTTTGTAAGAAGGTACTCCAAAATGAATAATCCCAGTAGTTCCATCGTGATCGTCATTACCGGTGTGCATTGGGCCTGGCTAGAATACGGAAAACAATAGGTTTCAGGCAAGCAAATCTGCGACAGATCGCTGTGTACTGCTTCACTTTGAGGGGGAGGGGATTCCTGCAGCCAGAGGCACTGAGAGACACCTTAGAGACCCAGTTCAAAAGGTAGGCGATACAATTGCAATTTTAACGTAGGCAGCGGTGCCAGGGAGACATTTAAAAAAAGAAAAAAGGATAAAAACCTGAAATCTCTGGTTTGGCGCTCAGTGGTTTGATTCGAAACACGAGAAATCTCTGGTTTGGCGCAGAAAGACTTAAGCCCGACTGGTCCGGTACCGGTCATAAATAAATCTGTCTAGACTAGGGATGTGCATCTCCATCACTGAGGCCGATGCGATGCGCATCTCGATACGGTGCCAACGATACGATACATTAACGATACATTTGAAGCACCGGGCGATGCAATGCGATACGATTCACCCCTGTTGAGATACGATACGATTCGATTTGATTCAACACGATGCAAAATAATGATAAAATTTTATGGCTAACAGTGGCTAACGTTAGCCAGCGGCTACTAACGTTAGCCAGTTGGTCAATTCATGTCTCCTCCTCGACTTCCACTGTTTGTTGATAACTGTGACGCGGCTCTCGCCTTCTGTAGTAGCGAAGCAAAGATAGTATCTGCTGTGTGCAGTGCACTGCTGACAGAAGTGGATGAGAGGAAATTATATGAATGAATCGGTTTTGACCGATGCAAAGACGCTAACAACAGATGCATCGCGAGTTCAACCTGAATTCTAGCCGATGCGCACTTATTCCACCGGTACACTCGCATCTTGAAAGTTTATGCCGGTGCACCGATGCGAATCGGTGAATCTTAACATCACTAGTCTAGACTGTATGACATAATGTTATTTTTTTTTTATATATTTTTTTATGTATCCAACAGTAAACATCCTAACCATGTCACAACAGCAGTCATAGTGTATATTTTCAGCAATACGTTTGTTTACCAATTAGGGGTGTAACGGTATGTGTATCCGTCCCGCGACTTCACGGTATGGATGTCACGGCTCGGTACGAATACGTCTCATACGACACTATAGGTGAAACTAGGGTTGCACATTTTTACAAATGTATGCTCAATATCTTTACTTTACTTTACACTGGCTTACTAACAGTCTTAACACAGAAGGTCATTCATTTAACGTTGCATCAAGCTTGGATTGCCACATTTGGATGATGAATAAAACGTTGAAGCTTGTAAAGGCATGAACAAGCCGACAGAACAAATGAACGCTCACTCTGCACTCTGCTGTTTCTCCCCTCCTCTCCTCCCCTTACCTACTGGTGTCACTGAAACAAAACCAACCATGAATGGTACATTATGTTTGTAACACAGCATATACAATAGGCTGACAATGTTCATAATTTTCTTGTTCGCCTAATAATGTTAACCAATGGAAAGACACGCACACGCACACGCACACACACACGCACACACACGCAAACCTCCGCCCTACTTTCCAGCTGATCCAAAAAAAACAAAGAAAATAAAACACGCAAACTTACTTTTGCTGATCTGGACTGGTCCTTTGAGCTCCTCTCCAGTCGAGCTGCTACAGTGTTTAAATCCAAAATATTGATAAATCCTCTCATTGTTGTGTAACATGGCATCTTGTCTCTAGTCTTTCTCTGCGTCACGTGAAGTAAAATCTACTCTAGAAGTGAAAGTGAAACTATACAACAGTGGGGGGTGGGGCCAGTAGGCAATTCATTTACTCAAGTGGATTCCTGAACACAGAATGACACCGTTATCACTGACTGCCTACCGCAGCAAGCCTAGGTGGAACTAAGTATAACTTAATAAAAAATTATTATATATAATAATAATTATTATTATTATTGTAAATATATAATAATCATAAATATTGTTTTCCTGTGTACCGAAATCGTACCGAACCGTGACCCCAAAACCGAGGTACTTACCGAACCATGGCTTCCGTGTACCGTTACATTTCACTGTATGAATGAATGTGACAAATAAACCTCTTGAACCATACCGGCTTCCCACCGTGAACACTACCAATTGTGTTCATAGTGATGGCCAAGCTGCAAGGTTCCGTTGCCGGGAACTGAACCCGGGTCCCCGCAGTACCTCTTCTAACTACCCAGCTGGACCAGGTATTAGACCTCTACACTACCCAGCTGCACCAGGTATTAGACCTCTACACTACCCAGCTGGACCAGCCTACAGGTGGCTGCACCAGTTATTAGACCTCTACACTACCCAGCTGGACCAGTTATTAGACCTCTACACATGCATTAAAGCGCTCCGTCTCCAGACGGATTTCCGTCAATTTGATTGGGGAGATCCGTCCATTTGATTCGCAGTCTGACGGAATTGGCTACCTGGTATAATATGATTTGTAGATGCATACAGATTGAAACAAAATTGAGCCAATCAGAGGCGCCAAATATGGAAAAGGGCTTTTTTCCCTATTGCGCCAAGCAGTCATCATCACTCAGCGACTCGAGAGACAGGATTACGCTGCTCACTCCGGAGGCTCGCTCCGCGGTTGCAGCTGCAGGCTATTGGGCGAGTGACAATTGCGAGGTCTGAGAAGTTTGTCCGCCACATGGCAGGGTAACAAAATAGTCATGTAAAATAATTAAAAACTGCGGTGTGTTTTGGTTTTACGAGTTGCCTTTTTTGCAGCCTCATGCGTCAACTGCTTGTTTACCAACGTCACAGCCACCACGCTGCTTGCACTCGGCTCGCTGCTATATACCGATTAGCTAACGTTAGCTTAATAGCGTCGGTTAAATGGAAGGAGTAAGCCGGCCACTAAAAAGAGAACCCACCGCGGGTTTCTCAGATGAAAAGGATCAGCAGGACCACCTAACAAAAAGTTTCGAGAGGAGAGGACGTTTGAAGAGACTGGCTAGGCAGCGCTACTGGGGGCTGTAGTGGTGAGTTAACTTGTTCCGTGTGCCGCAACGATGTCAAAAAGAAAAACGGAACAACACGTTTGTCATTGTCGTGTTACTTCACAGTACAATATGTGAGTCCCCTGCTGTGGTTGTGAGTATACGTTTATTAGCTTAACTCCGTAGCAACATCACACAGGTGTATCTGTAGACAGTCTCCTCCCCACCGTATATATTCTCTCCCCACCGTATGTATCTTTTTTCTACCACCACCCCCTCCTAATGTACAGTCTCCTCCCCATCATATGCATATAATCTCTTTTAGGATCTATGGGTAACAGTACTGTATATTTCTCTCCCACCCACCCCCTCCTAATGTACAGTCTCCTCCCCATATGTATATAATCTCTGTTAGGATCTATGGGTAACGGTACTGTATATTTTCTCCCACCCACCCACCCCCTCCTAATGTACAGTCTCCTCCCCATCATATGTATAATCTCTGTCAGGATCTATGGGTAACATTACTGTATATTTGCATATCGTATATGTCACAAATGTAACAGTACTATATACCTGTAGTATGTCCCTATGCCATAAATGTCATGATGTCAATGTCATGCATGTCATAAATGTCACTATGAATTGAAAATGGGGGACCCTGATGATGTAAACAAGACAAACGTCTTTCTCTGGTCTGCATCCCCTTAACAATTGTGTGTATTGAGCCATACTGTATTGTACCCATTCTGCAATCGATTAAATATTGATTGATTGTTATAACAGATTGCAGAATGGGTACAATACAGTACAGCTCAATACACACAATTGTCAAGGGGTTGCAGACCAGAGAAAGACTTTCCTCTTGTTTACATCAGGGTCCCCCATTTTCAATTCATCATAACATATATGACATACACATGACATACAGATAGATAATACTGCTACATCTATACATTTATGACGTACCAGATTTACAAATACAGTATTGTTTGTGATACAATAAGAGTCTAAAAAAGAGAGCATATACATTTGACGAAGAAACTGTACATTGGAGGAGGTTGGGTGGAGGGGGGGGGACTGTACATTGGAGGTGGTTGGGGAGGGAAGGGTTGGGTGGGGGGGTAACTGTACATTGGATTATCGACGAAACCGAAACAAGTAGGCTCCCTTAAAACGCCAACGCTATTAAATTTTTTGCTTTAATCCCTGCCTCTACACTACCCAGCTGGACCAGGTATTAGACCTTTACACTACCCAGCTGGACCAGTTATTAGACCTCTACACTACCCAGCTGCACCAGTTATTAGACCTCTACACTACCCAGCTGCACCAGGTATTAGACCTCTACACTACCCAGCTGCACCAGTTATTAGACCTCTACACTACCCAGCTGGACCAGGTATTAGACCTCTACACTACCCAGCTGGACCAGTTATTAGACCTCTACACTACCCAGCCGTGTCACAGACCCAAAATAAGTCTGGTTAACTCGCCATCGCTTGAGCGCCAAACTCGAGAAAAGTCGGGTTTTAATCGTTATTTATTTTATACGCTATATCCATTCATAATTCAACCATCCAGCCTGATGTTATCATTGGGAATGCCTCTGAGATCGCAAATGGCCAATACCACCGCCTAACGCCTTGCGGCCGCTATTGCACTCCATTTGAAACTATGTGGTTTGTTTTCTCTGCCGAGCTGCGGCGTGGGGGCGGGGTCTAAACACTCCGGCAAAACAAGCGCTTATAGGGATGGCATCGATGAGGGTCCCCGCCCGCCCGTTCATGTGCAATGCTGGATAACGTTGGACACACGATTGCGATCAGTATTTGGAATGGCGATCAGATAATTGGATTATTCTTTTTGCAGTACATCATAGACGAGGTAAGGACTATGTTATCAATCTTGCGTTCATCCGATAATTTCCCCCCGCGATCGCAGCGTGTGTCTGTAATGTACTGTGTAATGTATGCCGTTGGTGGTGATCGAACCATAGAAACCCCCCACCCTTTCGTGCATGCATGATGAAACATAATACCGATAATCTAGCGTTGATTTCAGATTGATTCAATAATCAGGCGAGAAATGGCACGATTTATAATGAAATGCAGTAAAGCGCTGTTTGGCGGAGTTTCCTGGGATTACACAGGATCACTCTAAAACTATACTCATATTCACCACAGTATAAAACGGCAATGTATGGATGAAAAAATTATCTGTTTTTTGCATGTTGACCAGAAGAAACGTACTGACAATCGACGTTGTTATTAGATCCATAGCTATAATATTTAATATATTAAACACCGGAATTTATCCCCATTGAACAGAGCACTGGCACACAACGGCCCAACGCCCATAGCGACCTCTGGCACTGAACCTGTTAATAGTCTCTGGTAGCCTTTCACGTTGTGAAATCATGCAAGATTTCCTCTGGCTTGCGAGGCAAACTCTGGCTCAAGGAGGGAATACTTCAGCCCTACACACACACACACATACACACAGACCCTGCTGATGTTGGAATGAGCATTTTGAGTGTGATGACCTCTATGACCCTGTGACCCCTGACCTCTGGTGTGCTTGGAGGCCCATTCCCCTCACATCAGGGTCATCTCTTCTGCTCGGAGCAACAGCGTTTTGTACCTCACGTGCCTCACCTCCGTAATGCAGTCAAACGCAGGATGATGTTTGCCGGACCTGGAGGGCAGACGTACAATAGTGCATACCGCTAACTGACCGGCATGCGTGTTGTGGCTGGGTCCGGCTTAAAGCTGCACCAGGTGGTTTGAGAAGAAAAGATTACCTCTACAAGAACTAGTTAGAAGTGCTTGAATATTGTTCATATTCTCAACATAAATCCAAAGAATCATTCTTTGAAACAAAGTGAACCAACATTGCCCTTAGAGGTTGCTTCTTTGTATGGTAAAGGTGGTGGCCTAGATATATATGCTTATATTTAACACCTATCTGGATTATTCGCTTATATTTGATTTAAAAAAATTGTTTATGTACGTGTGTGTCTGTCTGTGTGTTTTGGATGAGGCAATTTTTGCTTTACCTAGAAACACAAGGGAATCACATGGGAACCACATCATATGCAGGGGCGGATTTAGGATTGTAGGAGATCCGGGGCTTAGCCCAGATAGGTGCCCTTTTTTTATTTTTTTTTATTTTTTTTATTTTTTATTTTTTTAATTTAATGAACCTGTACGTGCAATTTCCTGCAATATAGAGCCTTCAATCTTGACCAATAAAGCTGCTCTTTTCACTATAAAACTCAGTTAACCATAACGTAGTTATGGTTAGATTTATATATTGGGGGGGGATATATCATATTTTTCATATAATCAAAAAGTGGTGGACTTTGCTCCCCCAAGTTCAATAGTGGGAGAGCAGAGATGCTCCGAATGCTCTTATGGCCAGGCGTCTATGATTCACTGATACAAAGTAAAATAGTGCAGTGCAATAAAATAGTTAATAAAATAGAATAAAATAATGCAATAGTGCATTGCAATAAAATAGTTATCATCGTATTTTTTAGGGAGGCCGGTAAGGAGTGCATTACAGTAGTCGAGTTGGCTTGAGATAAAGGCATGGATCTGGTTTTCAGCGTCCTTTTGATTTATAAATGGCCGTACTTTAGCTATGTTTCTAAGGTGGAAGAATTACGTTTTTGTCAACTTGTTGATTGTGATTTAAGGGCGCGTTCACACCTACCCTGTTTGGTCCACTTTAAGTGGACCATGGTCCCTTTAGATCGATAGTCCGTTTGGTTTGTACAGGTATGAACGCAAACCGAACTATAATGAGGACCAAACAACCGAACCATGGTCCTCTTGAAAAGTTGGGACCCGGTTCATTTCAAAGTGGACCATGGTTCGTTTGCTGTTGGTGTGAACGCAAAACTAACTTTATATAGTATCTAATCTAGAGCAAATGAGTGACAGGTGCCTAGTGGCGGCGGTCGCGCGACCCAACTTGACAGCGCCGTCGCCAAGTGACAGCTTGCGCGCGACCCAACTCAAATGAATGACAGCTTGCGCGCGGACTGTCTCTCTCTTCCTCTCTCTCTCTCTCTCTGTCTCTCTAGACTGGCGCCGTGCGCGGACAGTCTCTCTCTCTCTCTGCCTCTCTCTCTCTCTGCCTCTCTCTCTCTCTTCCTCTCTCTGTCTCTCTAGACTGGCGCCGCGCGCGGACAGTCTCTCTCTCTCTCTCTCTCTCTCTGCCTCTCTCTCTCTCTTCCTCTCTCTGTCTCTCTGTCTCTCTCTCTCTCTCTCTCTCTCTCTCTCTATCTCTCTATATCTCTACTCTCTAGTCGACTTGCGCCACCCTCGTAATGACAGTATCTCTCTGCTTTATCACAAGAGACGCTGTTGGCAACTGTTTACGTTTGTGAGTGCTGCTAGTCCAATAGATGAACGGCTTGGCGACAGCATGTCCTTTGTTTATTAATTAGATCCGCACCAAACAGGGTAGTGTGAACGCAGACCAAAATCGAACAATGTATCATTTTCACATTTGGTCCACCAGCAGAAAGTCCGGACTATCCCCGGACTTTCAGGTGTGAACACACCCTAAAGCTTAGGTCTGAGTCTACCATAACACCAAGACTTAACTCACTCAAATACAGTTAGCAGCTGGATAGACCACAGATGGAAATTAGCCTCTGCTAAATCTGGTGCAAACATATTTTCATGTAACAATGATGAATTGTAATTTTTTTTTTTTTTTTTTTTTATAAATAGATTCGGGGCTTTTCAGAATACATTCGGGGCTTGAGCCCAAGTAGCCACCCCCTAGCCCCGCCCCTGATCATATGGTCCACTCCATGGATTAAAATGGCGGGGTTCTTATTCCACATGATCTTTGAGCCCACGGACATTCTCCATCACATGCTCTGTCATGAAGCATGGAGGTGATTGGTGAGGTAAACCAGCTGTCACTGCCTCTGGTCAAAGTCACACACACACGGCTGGGTATCTTGTTCTTGTCGTTGCTGTGTTGAAACGTTTGATTGAACGTATTAACCAGTGTTAAAACAATGACTTGGTTGATTGTCTAATATACACCTGTCTGTCTGTCTGTCTGCCTGCCTGCCTGCCTGCCTGCCTGCCTGCCTGCCTGCCTGCCTGCCTCTCTTTTTTGTGTCTCTACTGACTGTTTTTAGTTGACATGTTTTAATAAAGATCTCTCTCTCTCTCTCTCTCTCTCTCTCTCTCTCTCTCTCTCTCTCTCTCTCTCTCTCTCTCTCTCTAGGTGGAGGAGGTAAGAGGAATGGTCGCAGTAAGAAATGGAAGGAGATGTTGAAACTCCCCCACATCAGCCTGTGTGAGGAGTTACGTCGCACTATCGGTAAGTGAGCGAGAGAGGTTTTGTGTGTGTGGGGCGGGCCTGACTCTGGGAGGAAGTTCAGATTGGACTTCCTTCCTGTTTCTACCCACAGCTACAGGGAGGGGACAGGAAAGTGTGTGTATGTGCATGCATGCATATGCCCCTGTGTGTATTTGTGTGCGTGTGTGTCACTGGCATTCAAAATGTCTGTCTTTGTCTAAAGTGAACGTGCTGCGTGTGTGTGTGTGTGTGTGCTTGTATCGGTTCACTTTCATGCCAAACAAATCTTGACTACCTTTCATCCAATCCATCTATATACCTCCAGGCTTGGTTTGAGGCCAGGGTGAGGACAGAGAGGTGCTCTTGTCTGGTGTGTGGCCCAGACAAGTGAGCTGCATCAGGCCCTTATCTCCCCTTCTCCACTGGTTCTCTGGATGCTAGAGTCAGGAAGCCCTATGGAAACCTTACCTCAGCAGTCCTCTCTCTCTCTCTCTCTCTCTCTGTCTCTGTCTCTGTCTCTTTCTTTTTTTCCTCCTTTTTTCTTTTTTCTCTCTCTTTCTCTCTCTTTTCTTTTTCTCTCTCTCTCTCTCTCTCTCTCTCTCTCTCTCTCTCTCTCTCTCTCTCTCTCTCTCTCTCTCTCTCTCTCTCTCTCTCTGCACCTGTTCAGAGAGGCAGCTCAGGAGTCTTATTAAGATCGAGGAAGTGAACGACATGAAAATGAAAGGAGGGATGGAGACGGAAAAAGAAAGCTAGAGAGAGATTCTAGTACGCTATCATGACTGTGGAGTCTACTCCTTGTCCTTTATCCTTTTTGTTTTCACAAGATACCTCAGGAATTTCTAGAATAGCTAATTATCGTGCAGCCGAGCGTCCGGGGACAGTCAGTACATGATTATGTAGAATTCTGCAACTCTGTTCACCTTGTGTTTCTAGCCAACTTCACCTTGTGTTTCTAGCCAACAAAGACCCTGCGGCTTGCTGCTTTTGTAATTTCACTTCCCAGGGTGACCTCCACTCATGGAAAGGCAGATTTCTTTGGTACAGCCAGGATGTCTCAAGTGTTTGGGCCACAACTTCAGCATGTCCGTACAATATATCAATAGTCTATGAACGCTACGCGAAGTGGGCGACATGTTGTTGACACAATTTTGAAATGCACAAACATACAATTTTCTTTTTTACTTTTTAGATAACGCTACGGTGGCTGTATTCCAATGCAACACACTTTCTGTGGTAATGTCATCTCCAGTATCATGCGTCCAGATTCCACGGTTTTGTTTTTATTCCTGCTCACACACAAACGTGCCTCACAGGAATTCAGATTGAGACTTCTCTTAGAACAAGATTTATTTTTCAGTGACAAAAACAAGCACTTTTAGTAGACATACTGGTAACCAAATAAAATTAAGAGGGAATTATTTGGGACATTATGACCAGAGTGATTTAAATATGTCAGACTTCAACAGATATTCCTGGTAAAACTAGCGCTAATTACCGGATAACGTAAACCCTGCGCATGATGCAGTATCTCCAAAGGGATATTAGCCTTCAAGGTCCGTAAATTTATGAAAAATGGCAAGCCACTAGTTATTTTTCTTCACAAAAATTTTTGGTACAAAGACGATGAGCTAGTTAAGTAGTTTTTATCCATATAGATTGACTGACAAAAGCAATAGCTCCGCTTCGTGTAGGGCAGAGAAACGCCTCTTAACTGTGATATACCACGGCCTGTTGTGAGCTATTGCTTAAATGACAACCGAGGCCAATCAAATCAAATTTATTTGTAAGGCCCACAACACACGTTAACACTGAGTGCCAGCAGGGGGCGCACGATTTAGCGCTTGAGTGCCAGCGCTGTAGTCAATGGGAGGGCGAGCACATTTGCGAACGTATAAACTATGTCTTAAATTATGGCTATGTGTCTAATACGCCTGTCGCTTAACAAGGACTTGTTTGCAGTCAACATTGTCGAAATGGATTGTTTTTTAATCTGTACATTTCCGTTTTATACCATTTTGAAAAACGTTCGCCCTTTAGTGGAATACACAAAACACATTGTAATTTTTCGGCCTATTTATGAATCGTTTTCAAATAAACGCTAGATTATCGATAGTATATGTGTAATTATGCATGTTAGAGAAGCGGGCTGAAAAATCGATTATCCATTTCCTGATCAGCACACACACACACACATATGGGACATGCTGAGATATAGGTGGAAAAAAACTCTGATTATCCCAAGACTGGTAAAATAGATTCCTTACCTCAGATCAGATGTTCTCCAAAAAGATTATTCCAATTCCTGATCACCATTCCAAATATCGATTGCGTTTATTGATCCAACGCTGGGTACTGGAAACGCATATTCCACGCTGTTCTGCGGCTCGGCAATGAATGCAATCGGCTCGGGTTACATGCCTGATAAGTAAAATGTGGATTCCGGATTCTTATTTTCCCATCCATTTCATTCAGTCCAATCCAATGGGTGCAATACCATCCGGAGAAACGATAGGGGGGGGTATTTTCCCTGTTCGAGCTTAGAGAGATCCCCAATGGTAACGTGAGGCTAGATTGATGAAAAATGAATGGAAATCGCTAATAAAAAAAATAACGATTAAATAACGAGATTTCTCGTTGTTGGACGAGTTTACACGTCATTCCTAGCCATGCTCATTCTGCCGAAGACGCCGTAACTCGTCTTTGATGTCAATATTTCAAAAATCTGTCATCGAAATCATATTTCCTTTCCGGAGCCCTGAGACACACTGCAAAGCTCCACTCAACTCTCTAGCGGTTCAAGAGCGCCATCTGGTGGCCGATCGGCAGATCGCCAACCGGAAATTAACCTTTGAACCGGTAGTGCTCATCCATATGTGGTCCGGGCACTCGCTATCGTTGGAGAGACTCCGTATTGACACAGTGAACATCGATCGGTGCAAATAACTCGAAAAAACAACATGATTTGGACGTATATACTAGGGCTGGGCGATAAAACGATAACGATAACTATCGCGATAAATTATTTCCTCGAAATAAACATGAAACGTGGTCGCAAAGTTTCGATATATCGATTTTCCAAGCTTGGCTCCGTTCAGCCTCGGCTCAGCACACTCACTAACAACAACCAACGTTACGTGATGACGTGTTTACGCACAACAGCTAACAACCAATCAGTGAAGGAGATGGCCGAGAGCGAAGTAGACCCGGAAGGAGGTAGGACTCACTCAACAACAAGGCTTGCTAGGCTAATTAGCTTGCACGGCGATGTTTTATATATTTACGTGCCGAGTATGTGTGTGGCGTGAATTCTGAGGCCACGTTTATAGTAGTGGGGGTATACAGTGGACGTCGTTTCAATATATTGTGGCGGAAGAGAGTATTTTAGTGTCATATTGAGCACATTGTCATGGAATACACCGCTTAGGAACAACAGGCTGGCTAGGCTAATTAGCTTGCACGGCGATGTTTTATATATTTACGTGCCGAGTATGTGTGTGGCGTGAATTCTGAGGCCACGTTTATAGTAGTGTGGGTATACAGTGGACGTCGTTTCAATATATTGTGGCGGAAGAGAGTATTTTAGTGTCATATTTATTACATTGTCATGAGATATTCCGCTTGTCGGCTAACTGCTAACGTGCGCGGACTGATGACGACATCAACTCGACTCGAGACATTCGCAGCAGCATAAGAAGTTAATTAAACTTGACATACATTATATCGACGATAATTATCGATATCGAATTATATGAAAATAATTTTATAATTTTATCGCAATAACGTTTTTGGTCATATCGCCCAGCCCTAGTATATACTATTATTAGGGATGGGTACCGAATTCGGTACTTTTGAGGTACCGAACCGAAACACGTCGGTACTACCGAGTATCGAATCAAGTGAGAAACCGAAAAAAAAAGTAAAAAAAAAATATTTGTTATTAATTTTCTTTTTTACTTTTTTTTTTTTTTTTTTTTAACTTTTTTCTTTTCATGTCAACGTTCACACGCACAATATATGCTTACCTAGGATTTGACTTGATTCAACAACAAAGCAGTCGGAGCAATGACAAGCCGAAAACTGTCGAAATTGTAGTTATTTGAAGTTTGGATTTTTTTTTACGACTGAGGTAGGTAAATAAAATGTCGACAGTTTTCGGCTTGTCATTGCTCCGACTGCTTTGTTGTTGAATCAAGTCAAATCCTAGGTAAGCATATATTGTGCGTGTGAACGTTGACATGAAAAGAAAAAAGTAAAAAAAAAAAAAAAAAAAAAAAATTAATCAAAAAATTTTTTTTTGATTTTTTTTTAATTTTTTTTAAAGTACCGAAAAAAGGTACCGTTGGGTACCGGTATCGATTCACAGGTACCGGTACCGGTATCGGTTCAAATGTGAAAGGTACCCATCCCTAACTATTATACAACCTGGAAATGGATCGGGCATTTCTCCATCCCATAATAGAAAAAATTCTGTTCCACGCTCATCTGCCAGCGGCGCGAGGAAGCCACGGTAAGATTCAGCGTTATATTCTAACGTATTCCATATAAACTGCTATGATGAACATATGACCCACTCTGGATGAATCATCTAACGCTGCCCACGGAATTATAAACGATCCCCCGCCCATCCGGTCATCATCAGATGATGCGTAGAAACTTCTAGAACCACGTCCAGTTGAAATTTTTTATCTCGCACAGATTCCTACCAAACTGTATTTGATCATCAATATAATGCATTTAGGGCTATAAATCACGTTCTGAAGAAAGCTGCAGAAAACGATAAAAACATACTTATACTTTAGACCATATTTTAGTATGAATATGTGAATGAAAAAGTTTAACGTTGCTACACCCTGAACAATACATATAGGACATTGAATGGGCCATAATAATGGCAATTTAGCAATAGAATTTAAAAAGTTATAGCCCTGCAAAGAAGGGGAACTTCTCCATAGACAAATAGAGCTGGCGAGGGATGGTAAATTATGAATTTAACCCATGGCGATTAAAGTGTTAAACAAGTCAAGAAGAAACATCACAATAAATCAAGAACAAAACAAAAACACCATAAAGTCCAAATAATTTAAAATAAATTAATGCAACACTCCCAGACATACCCCATGCGAAGGTAAGGAAAAACTCACTAAAACCTAGCAATAGGAAAAAATGCACCACAGGCAATGTGGAGGAGAGAAACCTTAGAAGGGCCATTCAAGGGGGGATCTCCCTTCTTAGATGTCGGTGATAGTAGTGTTGCAATAAAACAGACGAACAGTTGGTAAGCATGCACTCATATGCGTAATGAAACACAGATAAGTGCATGCAATAGCAACTGAACATTTTGAAATATTTTAAAATAGAGCTGATGGCGGATCTATTTGTGGCATGGGGGCAGCGCAGAGAGGGTCACATCCTCCCGGTCATCATCACGGGACGTCCGCTACTCTGGTCATCACTACGAGACGGCCACTCTCAGGGAGACAGGCAGACGGGACAGGCGTTGGACAGTTTGCATGATTGTTATGGGAGGACATAGCAATAGATACATGTGGTAAGCATATATGTGAATAGAATAGAAGTACTTAACCCAGCAATGAACTCAACGTTGACAGACCACAAACAGAAGACGGTGAGAAGCTGATCCATGGCCTCGGTGGTGCACGTAGAACAGTCACTGCAATCTTGGCCAAGGCCCAGAGACATCCACCACCTTGGTCAACACTACGAGACAACCACTCAGAGAGATGTAGTGTAGTGAGCATATGCATACATGGTGACGGTAGAATCAAAGTATATAAGAAAATTGTGAAATTAAGTAATAGATAGAACTAAGAACTACTGCAAGCGTATGTATACAGGATGAGACGCAAGACAATAGCTCAGGGCCGTATGCCCCGGGGGGGCAGTAGAAACCACTCAAAATTGGTCAGGGCAGAGCAGGTAAGGTTCAGCGCTGCAGGCCAGACAGAAGGTGATATGAAGCTGTTCCATGGGACTGGTTGAGTCAGACAGAGGTTAAAAAGGTTCTCCCATGTCTGCAGAAAGGTGAGATCAGGGTAGGTTGAAGGAGAGCGAGAAAAGATGGGTCTTAAGCAGGGATTTAAAAGCTTCGACAGAGCAGGCGCCCCTGACGACGGCAGGTCATTTGTACTACAGGTAGGGAGCGCGGTAGACAAAGGCTCTGTGGCCGGCGGATTTCTTTTTAATACATAAAAGTATTTTTCAATGAGTGGTGGCACTGTGCCATATTAGTTGGCAAAACATGTCATGAGAATACTAGGGGTGGACGATGCATCGATCCAGATCGATATATCAAATGATCAATGGGCCTCATGCATGAAGCGATGTTCTTGACTAGCATTTCCTCTTACTTTGTTCTTACCTGGGATTCAGCAACGTTTTCTTATTGTTGCTTTTTTCTCAGGCAAGAACAAATTATAATAGTGGTTGAGAGCACTCTTACCAAAATAAGAAATTCTTACCCAGATGAGAAACATTTAAAAAAGCCTACCATTCATAATAATAATAATAATAATAATAATAATAATAATACATAAGATTTATATAGCGCTTTTCCTAATTCTCAAATACACTTTACAAAACAAACAATATAATACAATACAGTTTTAAAAAAAGAAAAAAAAATTGTGAGAGAGGAAGGAGTTCATGGGTTGAAAGCAAACCATTGGTCAATTGCCCCCAAATACAGTACCCCCAAATACGACTTTATAAACCCATGCAGAACTTTTCAATAATAATAATTATTATTGTAACTTATTGCGTGCGTTCTGCTTCTGAAATGGATTATATATTGCTGTTAGAACAGTTAGATGCTGGCTGCCCAGGCCGTACGAATATCATATAACGCATATTTACAACCTCTCCTCTCCTCTCTTCTCTTCTCTGTATAGATGAAGATGTAGCAGTACTGTCTATCTGTATGTCATGTTGTATGTCATATATGTTATGATGAATTGAAAATGGGGGACCCTGGTGTAAACAAGACTAAAGT